>NW_027287538.1:45233928-45708928 GCF_022747635.1 Hetaerina americana | reverse complement strand
GAAGTAACACCCTATGTTATTTCCTTATCGATAAATATGTGGGAGTGATTGCCATAGCGATTCGAACACCTATATCGACATTTCAATCTGGGTGATTTCCTTGAATTGAAAAAGAGTTCAGTGATGCGTTGGGTTTCATGTTTTTGTCAGGCGAAGCTAAGAAATGCAAGGATGATCAGTCTACGTCCTTCAAAAATTAAATGCTTATGCTATTCCTAATTAATACTTATTTGTCTCTGAACTTACCGGTAGTTAATTTTTTTTTTAATATTTCAGGAAGCGAATTCATTTCATGATGTTTATGAAACACGTACGTCTGATGTGGTAAATGTTTCCTGTATTCCGGGAATCCATTTTGAAAATTCAGACCCAGGTAATTACGTCAAAGCGTTTTTATTGTAGTTTTTCATTATTCATTGTTTCTGCGGCAAACAAAGCGAATTGTTGAAGTTTGTCATGAAACGGTGTACACCGCTTATCGTTTAATGGGACTTAATGGAAATTTGCGACATTCAGTCGAACTGCTCTGCATTGTCCATCGATGAATTAGCTGGAGGTACTCCCAACAGTGGTAATTATGTTGAATTGGGCGATAACTGTGACTGCTTTCGCATTTGACTTTGTCTCTTCCGGTCGAACTTGTTCGGGTTCGACAAATAAGGCGTATCTCCTGACCATCGCTCTAATTAATTCAGGAGTAAACGTTGATTGGTCGGAACAAACCAAGGTTATCTCCGGGAATAGTCTTTTAGCGAGGAACGCCGTGAGTATAGGAGTACGCATCGCTAATGATATATTAATGCGCTGAAAATAATTTTCTCTTTGAGCCTCCGAAAATGAAATTCCAGACAAATATTTAGATAGTCTTTAATAAGATAGTTAATGTAAATGGCCTGATTTACATGATTTCTAATTAATTACACAAGTCCTCCGCCGCAATACGTGGACGTGGTAGTCCAGTACGTAGAACGTTTGGGTACTACCCATATGGTTCGATTTTGGCTGAGGTATCTGGGCTCCCTCAGCTACACCAGAATTCTGTGATTTTTTCGGGTCCCAGGTCTTATTGAGGAAAAACAGGCGGCTCAGGGAATAATGAACTGGTCCCCCTCGATGTCCTGTCGTGTAAATTTAACTCGCGATACTCACCTATCACACTGGTAGTGGAGGGTAGAGACTGTGGAAACTACAAGATAAAGCTGATAACTTAGGTTTTTTTCAAAATATGTTTCGTTGTCAAAGTGTAAAATACGTACTATGCATGACGGGACGAGCTGCTATCTTGGCAATAGGAACAGAGATATTTTTACTAAAATTACTATAATTTTTAACCATGGAATACTTTATAATCGTTTACCAATCCGAGTGTTTGTTATTTGAGACTATGGGTGCTGGATTATGAAATGCCATAATCCCCTTCATGATGATCATTGGTAAATTGCACGCAATTCTAACTAGTTTCCCACTTTTTTCCAAAGTCTCTTTTATATGTTTCCCCTTAGTCATTTTTATACGAGCATGTGCTACATCATTTGTTTGTTCCTCGATGTATCCTATAACTCTGTGTTTTATTTTATTTTTTTATCTTTTGTCATGCAGACCTATAAACTCAGGGTACTGTATCGATGTTGCAACTTTTAAATGTCATATAATTTAAAAACTGTTGGAGCTGATCCGCAAAAGATAGAAGAAATACTGATGCATCGATTTCGACACTTTCGACAATGGCGGCAAGATGAGGTGTAGCGAATGTGATGGCAAAAAAGTTAATTGGAACGATTAAGTTTTTTGTTACTATAGGAGCGAGCGTGCCGTGATGAAACGCCTGGCAACGCGTCGAGCCTGTGCGAGCTCACGATTGCTCATTTCATAATCCCAGTGCAAGGATTTCATAAGATAAACGAATCTATTTGTATTGGAGTAAATAAGTGCGTTGTGGGCAATACTGTGTGTTGCTTTAGTGGGAGGTGCAATCATGGCATTGCTAGGCACATCTTACACAAAGGGAAAGGACATTTTAAGCGGGTTTTGGATGAATACAGACTGAACAACGATACATTTCTCTGCCTCTTCCAACAAAACTTTATCTTACATACAACTCTTCAATTCCGCATCATTCATTCTCCTCTTCATTCTGTCCAACACACCGATACTACCCCCCTTACACCTTACTCGCTTGCCTAACGTCCTCTGCTCTATATTACAGTCAACATCCGGCCGCCAATCAAGCGTGAGGTAGTCGAGGAAGGTGTCGGCATTCGATTCGATAAAAGGTCCACACCAGCTAAGAGTCAGCTTCTGTGCGAGCCTGTTTACTTAAATTGGCTCCCAGTGTGGATCCATGTCGTAAATCGTTATCGCGTGTGAATCGGGTATCGAATTTGATGCATAACTATGTTACACGATTCATCGAATACGTTTTATACGTACTACTACACTACACGTATCACGTCTGGTAAATTTAATTCGAAACATTAATTCGCTTATTTCATTATATACATATATCGAAATCGATATATAATATTCCATAAGTTTCATTCGATTCTTCTATTTTGATATATCCCATTCGATACACCGAGTTTGATATATCGTAATTGATACTTTGCTACGGTTGATCGCCACTTCGTCCTACACTCTGCTCGAGTTATCCTCGCAAAACGAGAGAGAGAGTAGAAAATAATGGCCAATTTGAGCACGAATAAATTAAACTGAGTCAAATGAGCATCAAGGGGCGATAGGCTAGCCGCCTTTTACGTTCCCCTCGGGCGTATTTTGCTCGGAGCACCGCGAAATGGACGCCGCCGCTGCGTAACCTTTTTTTTCTGCAAAAGAACCTCTTCAATTTTTTATGACGGCTCATAATTGTCACCTTCGTGCAGTTTTACAAGCCCCGAACCGCCTTCATTACGACCGGAGGTGAATGAGGTCATTTGGGAGACCACCAGCTCGTTTTTAACGATCCCCGTTCCCTCGTCAACCGTCGAAAGAAGAGAGAATACACCTTCCATCTCAAGATCAAAGCATTTCCTCGCGAGAGTTATGAGTGTCAGTCTCATCGTATTGACGTCACCGCACGATGCTCCGGACATCCCCACTCTTCAGTTCCCCTGGACGAATAAATCTTACAGGGCCGGACTTCACTTTGCAGAAGTGTTGTAAGCTATCCATCAAATGACAGAGAAAGCACGTATCGTAACGAGAGAACGAAAGTATGTGCTCTCCTGTGGAAATTAACCCCCACGGAAGGGTTGAGATGGTAATCCTCAGACTCAGGGGCATTGCGCCATAAGGAGGTCGCATCTACATAGATGTCAAGTCTACGGCATTTTGGTAAAATATTTCTTGAATGTACTTTCCTCAGTGCGCTCTATCTAATGAAGATGATCTTCTAATGTTAGTTTTCACTCAACATGGCATCGAAATCCAAGAATTAACGCATTCTCTACTGCAGGTGAGGGCTACCACCAGAAGAATTATGGGTTATTTGTGGAGAAATAACTGTCGTTTTCACGTAGAGCTGATATCGTGTGCGGAATAATTTAACAGCTGCAGATATTATTAACAGCATCTGGCCGTATTTCTTTGAGCAATATTGATTCATTGGTGGGAAAAAAACTGTCGGAATGGCATTCTTTTCAAAAATTGTCACCTCATATAGCTAGCCCGACAAAATGTTAGATCACGCTTCAAGAATTATTTATATACATCTTGAAGTGCTTAAAAATAGTAGATTCACTTGGAGATGACTCCAAACGAAAGTGGAAGACGTTTCACAATCTTTTGAAATAAATCGATACATTCTCTAGTCTTAAAGAACATAGTAAATATGTAAGACTGCCGAGATCAAAACTGCGTGTCTTTAGTTTCATGAATCCTTACGACATCGATATATTTTCCTTTTTTTCTGTACTGTGAAGAATCCCAATCCTAATGGCAGGTTATTTTTTCAATGGATATGTATTTCAAGTTCTAACAGGTTCAAACCTCTTTTAAATCACATCTTGATGGATGATAAGAAAAAAACATTGTACATTTTACCAAACTTTATTTGATTAGAATCAGTTTCGTCACATATATGACACGTAGATGTACGTGGTTGTGAAATAAGGATCAAAACCTGTCGGTAGAACATTTCCTTAGTAACTTTAAAACGTTCTCCAAATGTCCATGTTGTGGAGGATCTGAATCCTTATACTGTTTGCTTGTGAATATTAAAAAAAAAAATGGAAATGCAGTTGTCCACTTTTACAGTGGAGCTATGGTATTACCTCATATTGTACCCCTTTTACTCTAATCAAGAATTATTAGAGGCTCAATAATAAAAACTTGGTTGCAATTTTCCATAGTTTAAACTTTATTGCTGACCATGGTTTCGATACACTGTATCATCATCAGGTCTAGATTAGAGGCTCAGTTCGGTAGGGTAAATGATAATACTCTTCTGACATATTTTGTTGTAGGTACCCTAAGTTCTGGGATCAATATAAAATTATGATTATCATCAGTGACCCCTAAGCATGGCGTGAGAAATTTACACATTGAAAGGGGTTAAAGGGGTTACAGTTCCTTTCACTGTGCCACGTGAGGTTTCCCAGGAAGATCTGGTGACCGGAAAAATTAAAAAACTCGAGCGAAGCATTCGCTTAGCCTAAGATGCCCAGAGGCGTCCCCGAGAATTGAACCGTTGGCCCTAGGATCAGTAATCCAACTCTTCATCCACTAGACTACCTCTTCTTATTGTACTAGATACTTTAGTTGAACAAATTCTTCTTTGGTAGTGAAAATTAGAGGCGCAAGAGTATATCTTTAAATACATTCAAAGGAACTATAGGAAGGTTCTTTCACGAATCCGTTTACTTGGGGTCTTGGAACTCCTCTCGACTATGAATTTTCCATCGACGTGTTTTGACTTAAATTAACCATCGACGAATCATTCCTTCGTAATTAATTTGTGCGGCGAGATTAATGCGAAAGGATGTTGACTGCATATAGGTTGTCTCCAAGCATCCATCTCGGTTGTTTCACTTTTCAAAATGGCTGCCTTCCGACGGAGTTATCTACATAATTTGCCCTCCGCTCCTCATATACTGAATCTACGAACTCTTAGTGGAGAGCGGTTGGGTGGACTTTTTCTTTTTAAATCGAAAACGTCGTGGTGAGAAAATCTTTTTACCGCTCACGGGTAGCGCTTCTTCCATCATTTGTTATATTCCCCTGGGCGTGAAATGGGTCAAGGTCGTACTTCGCGTCATTTGATTAGTCTCCCGACAGGTTTTGTTGTCATCTTGTTATACCAAAAAAAATGTTTTTTTTTTCCACCCCCCCTTCCCCCCCCCCGCGTAGATTTAAGACGGTATTATCCAGCGATGCCCTTTCACCAGTCTGAGGAGTGGGTTTTATAAACGTCGTAATTGGTTAAATCCGATTTTGTTATCGATCCCATTCGACACCTTTTGATTCGGACGTATGGTATCTATATGGAATGTTTTTTTTTCTGATTCTGGGGAATCGTGGAGACTCTTTAAGAGGGGTTAATTTGACGGATATCATCTCATTCTTGCGCCCTCGTAGGTTTTATAGCATGGTAATAAAACTGGTGACCGAAAGTCTGTTGTTGATGCTTTTGAGTTATTATTATAATATGCGCGCCGTACCGCGGCATAAGTATGCCGCATACATCTTTAAGGGCGTCTGGTATTTGTGAGAGTGTTCATTTTATTCCATTCACTTACAGATATAAGGTTTAATCGAATAAAATGCACAAACTGATCATCGCCGGCTTATTTCTTATAATTTCTGTCGTATTTGTAATATTTTACGGTTGCTTAAATAAATACTCTTCCTTCCAAATCCAATCTTGCTTTTTTTTCTATAACTTTTGTTCTTCTGTCCTCTTTCCTTTTTACATTTCTTTCTTAATAATAACCTTTACTTTCTTCATTTAAAGTACTCTCTAATCTTTCTTTACTTCTAACCTTTCCTTTCTGTTCTGTTTTAATCTTTATTTTGCTTTCTTACGGTCTATTAATTTCTTATTTTTCTATTTTTAATTTGCATTATTATATTACTATCCTTGCCTATCTTCCGAAAGTTTTCTTATTCTCATTCTTAAACTTACGAGGGTGGTCTGAAAAGTTTCCGGCCTCAAATATTTCAGAAAAGATGTCTTGTATTTTTGTGAGGTCGGAAACTTTTCAGACCACCCATGTACTTCCTTATCGTTATTTCTTACCTCTCCCTGGCTGTATCACCTTGCCTTTTGTTCTTACTCTATATCTTGCATTTTTCCGACATTTTATGTCATCATCTCTTCCCAATACCTTTCCTTGCTGTTTTCATCTTCATACATCTCGTATATTAAGCTCCTTCTTCTTTCCGAAATTTCGCGACAACAAAGCAAATTGCTACCTTTTCCTCACTTTTAATAATCATTAAGGCATTAGAATGTATTCATTCCACGATAATTTTCATCCAGGAGAGCTGCCCTCGGCCACATTGGTTTTACGAACATTGAAAAATGTGTTTAACTAAAACCTGACGTATTTTCTCTGTAGGTTCATTTAAGGTTCTCTCACAGCATAAAATTAACGGTTTTGCTATGATTTTGTGTGGAATCGTTTTTACCACAGTACTACATTTTATGCGTTATTTATAAATAAATAAATAAATATATATATATATATATATATAAATAAATATATGCATGACTTCACACATGAACCGAGTGGTAAGAGAGGGTGAGTGCCTTATACCCTGTGCCGCCTGTGGTATCCCAGGAAGCTCTGGTACCCGAAATAATTGCACAACTCGGGTGAAAATGTGGGTCCCGAGGCGTGCCCGGAAATCCGGGCGCTCCGGTCTGTACTCTAACCCTTAACCCCCATTTGCCACGCATTATTACGTCGCCATAAAATAAATATGTTAAAGATTATCACTGGTTGACTGGGAATGAATGCATTCGTGTCGGAATTCAATTACGTTTAGCGTCAACCTAAAACTCTCTGTATACTTTCGCATCTCGTCCCCTCACTCACATCAATATTTCTTTCTTCTTTTTCCTAGGATTATCTTTTTACGTAATTTCCAACTCCGCCGCTGTCTTATTTGAGCCTCGATATATACGCCGTCGACCTTAGTTGACCTAATGCATACATTGCCCGCTTCACTTGATCATCCCTCTCCCTGTCATCAATGCAGCGACCAAACTGTGCGTTTCGTATTTCACGCCTACCAAACCGTTAAAAAACAGTTGCCACGAAGGAAATATATTTGCCAGGAATCAGCATTCGCCTCCTCGGGGAGGATGATGGAGTTTGTGGTGGAAGTCGTAAAAGTAAAAATCCCGTATTTACCGATCTTTTTTTTTCGTCCATCCCCGCTCCTCACGTGACTCGCCGAGCGGAATTCCAGAAATGCCTGGAGTTCTGGAGAGTTCGTTTCATTGATTTCTCGACGAGGCTCATATGGCCGGAGACGGCGATCGTGCTAGAATCGACTGTCCCTTGTTTGGAAAAATGTTTTCATGGCGAATTCCTATCGTCGTTTTTTTTTAGTCTATCGCTCCACGGACCCCCACTTGGTCGTGTCACATAGATGGCGAAAGACAAAACGTTAATTCATTTTAGACCCTGAGGGGAAGAAGTTGTTTTGTTTTTCCTCTCCTCCGTTAACGAAAACGAGCCACCTGAAGTTCTAACGGTCTTACGAAATATGACGTAGGCGAAGCTAACTCCAGGGAACCGCTAGTCATTAGGAAGGTGCACGAAAAACTATCACCTTTCGAAGCTTCGGGGAGTTTTGATTTCCAGTGGAATGGCTACCATTTTCAAATACTGACGATGTGGCAACACTGCGTTTTTAGCGTCTTTAGCGTTTTTAGTTTAAATAGCCTCATACCTTTTTCTTCGGCAATGAACGCGATTGTGATTTCACAACCGCGACAATTCCTCAATCGCTATTAAGGAAATAATCAAAACTTCGTCTTAGTTAATGCTCAACATCTTCGGTTCCTTGCTGAACAGTCCCTGAAATTTATAAAAACAAGGACTGACTAGTGGCATGCGTGCCGCACGTATATTGAATCACATAGCTGATTCATAATAAATTGGCTAATATTGATACGCAGGAACGAAAAAAAAATTTCTCCTGACAGTTGGAAATTTTTCGTAATGACATTTCCATCTGCATATCTACAGATATCCCTGCAAGCAGCAACAATGGCGTGTGGCAGGGGGTGTTAGGGCAATAGCCATAGATTAAAGTTTTTTGCTGATACATAGAAAAAACTCGGGAAAATACTTCGCACATATATGTCTACATGCATATACATCATGTAGGTATTGGCTTACACGCATACATGTCTGTATACATCATGCATGGTCAACAAAAATGGCATGTGGTGGGGGGTGTTAGGGCAATAGCCATAGATTGAAGTGTTTTAGCTAATACATAAAAAAACTCGGGAAAATATTTACGCGCATATATGTCTACGTGTATATACATCATGTAGGTATTGACTTACGAGCATACATGTCTGTATACATCATGCATGGTCAACAACAATGGCGTGTGGCGGGGGTGTTCGGGCAATAGCCATAGATTGAAGTATTTTAGCTAATACATAAAAAAACTCGGGAAAATATTTACGCGCATATATGTCTACATGTATATACATCATGTAGATATTGACTTACACGCATACATGTCTGTATACATCATGCATGGTGCACCTGATGAATATGTTTTTGTATTTAAGTACATTTTATTTACTTAAACTTCCGTTTTAGCCTAGCCCGTTCTTTTCGTGAGAGAACAGGCTCCTAATGCCTAATTCATTCAACATGCCCGTCACGTTTACTCTCTTCTCGTAGCAATTTTCCCAACAAATATGGCGGATTTTCTCTGAAACAATTCCTTGATTAACGTTTTCTCCCATGGATTCTTAAATGTACTTTCCACATATTTCAAATGTGTCTTGACGAAACCGAAGAAGAAATACCCATCACTCACTTTTACAATATGTTTTCCTATAACCCCTATAGTGAAGCTTAACCCTCTTTAAGTTTGACTGGAATTTTCTTCTGATTGTTCGAATCCAATGAAAAGATTGAAGCCAGTGTAAAATCAAAGAATATGAAATGCTCCGCCTAACGAGTCAAAGTCTGACACCTCACTCTACAATAAACTCTTCATCAATACCGCATCTTCCTTCCTTCATTCCATCCAGCATCCCTGTCCGATACCAGCCCCTTCCACGTTTGCCTAACGTTCTCCCCTCGATCAACGTCTTCAACATCCCACGGCCAATCAATATGCTTGGCATCCATTTTTCCTGTCTCCTCATGATTTCTCCCAACAACACCCTCTCTTCGCTCACCATACCTAGCACTTCCTCGTTTGTTTTCCTTTCTGTCCACTTCACCTTCTCCATACCCAAATTTCAAAAGCCTCCAATCTACGTCGATCATTTTGCTTCAATGACCATGTTTCCGCGCCAAACAAAACTACGCTCCATATCAAATTTCTGACGAGCTTTCTCTTAATATCCTTACACATTGTCCTTGTCATCAATTGTCTTCTCCTTTTGGTAGCCACATTCCCAGACGCAATTTTTTATCTTGTGCCCTTACTGCTTCCACCATTTTGGTCCAAAATATTTCCGAGATGGATAAAACTCCTCCATCCACTCTAGTTTTTATCTTTTTATTTTAGCATTTAAATCAGCCTTTACCTTTCTCTAAAGCTGCATAACTTCTGTTTTGTTTGCTTTGATTCTCATCCCATGCTTATCGCATTGATTTTTCAACACGCTCAACAAATACTAATCCCTTAGCTGGCTGACTGTCAAACTAAATCTCGATCATCCGCAAATCTAACAGATTTTGTGAATTCCCCATCATTCCTATCTCCAGTTCCTCCCATGCTATTTTTACCATCGGGGTCTAGGTGTGTGTGTGTATATATATATATATATATATATATATATATATATATATATATATAGGTATACATAATCATATATATATATATGTATATACACACACACATATATATACTACCTTGATCAAAAAGTTCCCGGAATAACCACCGTGTGGCGCTCCCATCGTTCCGATTTGAGTTCTGTTTTTTTTGTTAAATTGGTACATCTGTTGTTGATATTCCCTTTAAATCTTAGTGTCATAACTTGACATTTGCAAAAGTTACGTAGCCAAGAGTACATCTATCTCTGTGTGTGTTGGCGATTTTTTACAATTGCAGAAATGGATTTAAATTTGCAACAACGAACTTGTATTAAATTTTGCGTAAAAAACGGATTTAGTGGCGCACGGACGTTGGAAATGTTGGAAAAGTGTTTCGGCAACGATTCTCTAAAAAAAACGGTCGTTTACCAGTGGCACGAGCGGTTCAGAAGTGGTCGTGAGTCAATCGAAGATGATGAACGCAGTGGCAGACCATCGACATCGAAAGTCGGTGAAAAAATTGATAAAGTAAAAGAAATGTTGGTCAATAACCGCAAATTAACCATCAGAGAAATAGCGGAGGACTTGAACATTGCCTATGGATCCGCCCAAGACATTGTGGTTAATGATTTGGGTTTCCGTCGTGTAGCAGCAAAGTTGGTGCCGAAAGACCTCAATTTCATGCAAAAAAGAGACCGTGTTGACGTCGCAAAAGACATGATTTGCGAGGCTGAATCCGATCCCACATTCATCAAAAGGATCATTACTGGAGACGAGACGTGGGTTTATGAGTACGACACGCAATCCAGACATCAGGCAAGTGAATGGCGTTCACCAAATGAGCCGAGACCAAAAAAACCACGTCGTTTTCAGTCAAAAAAGAAGGCAATGCTGACGGTTTTCATGGATTACAACGGTGTAGTGCATCATGAATTTTTGCCAGAAGGCCAGACAGTAAACAAAGAGTATTATTTGGGCGTTATGAGACGTTTGCGTGAAGCAATTCGCCGAAAGAGACCAGAAATGTGGGCAGAAAACTCGTCGATTTTGCACCATGATAACGCACCGTCGCACAGTGCTATCATTATTCGTAATTTTTTGACGAAAAATGCAACAAATACCATCCAACAGCCACCGAATTCACCTGATTTGGCTCCCTGTGACTTCTTTCTGTTCAATCGAGTTAAAAAACCATTACGGGGAACGCGTTTTAGCAGCCGAGAGGAAGTAATGGAAAAATCGCAGGAAGCACTGATGGACATACCGAAAACCGACCGTAACTTTTGCAAATGTCAAGTTATGACACTAAGATTTAAAGGGAATATCAACAACAGATGTACCAATTTAACAAAAAAAACATAACTCAAATCGGAACGATGGGAGCGCCACACGGTGGTTATTCCGGGAACTTTTTGATCAAGGTAGTATATATGTGTGTATATATAATAAATATATATATAAAAATGTATGGTAATATGGTATATGTATATATATAAATATATTTTTTTATATATATAAACCATAAAACCATAAACACAGTAATCAAAGTCCGAACAGGTGAATTTTTGGATAGGGATCTCCTCTGCCCCCCCCTCCCCACTGTGGGCTTAACTTACCTTGACCTCGTAGTCTCCACACCGTTTGAATCGCGCGGATAGATTTTACCTGTGGAATCCATTTCCTTTTTCTTTTATTTTGTCTCTTGACTTGCCCTACCAACGTCTCAAAAGAGTGGGAGATGCCTCGCGGTCAACCTACCCAAACCGCCTATGCCCCCTCCCCCTCCGCCCGGAGAACGGCCGGGGCCCCGAAATTTTTGAATGAAGGAGAGAGCTTGTTGAGTATTTTTGTTGGCGGGGGGAGGAGAGAGGGGGGGATCGGCATAGGGGAGGCGGGAGAGAGGAGGGGAAGGAATTAAGGCCGAAGTAACGGATAGCAGGAGAACTCACGGCGTCCCTCTCCTCCGCTGTCAGGGAAATATAACATTCTTATCGCGGAGTCTCGTATCTTCCTCCCATGCGTAGCTAGAAGTCCAGTGCTTCGTAAGTACTTAGCGTAAGTACCAACAAACATTGGAGTTGAGGGTATGAGTTGGAACGGGATTGTTCATATTATAGCGCTTCAAGAACTTAACGCAAAACGTAAGATGGTCCTTGTTTTATCTTTTAAGTCTACGTTGCTAATTAAACCAATCACGAGCGAGTTTGTAAAGTGTGCGCATGATCGCACATTGTTTTGGCATTGATAAGATGACAGTGCACACCATTATTATAGAAAATTGGGCGATGGGAAAGATCTGCAGTAAACTCGATCCTAAGGTCTTACGATGGACGACCAAGAGCAGAGTCGAGTGTCTGCTTGCGAACCTTCTGCAAAGGAATAGAGACGATACTCTTTACTTGGTACCAGCAGACTATATCCTAATCCCAAAAGTGAAATTCTCTCTCAAAGGACACCATCATGGGACCCCTAAGTACCGTCAAAGAAGCTTGCACGAGTACCCTTAAGGGCCTTCCGTAATCCGCCTACCGTGGGAACCCTATGAGTCGTGGAAAAGCCGTCGGCAAAAGTGTGTCGACGCTGAAGGGATGTACTTTGATTCGAGGCATTGTAACAATATCTGGAATAAAACTGTTTCCGATACTTTTGATGCAAACCATGTCCAAAACCTTGTATAAACACGTGAGTTATTCAACATGAGAGGCGAAGTTAACTGGGCTCCTAAAAGGAAAACCATTCCTTACGATAATTTAATTAATTAAACCAATTAACGAACAATGATATAAATTTACATCAACTCGATGACGTCCATTATTACATAGTGTTGTTAGTATTATCCCGTTAAATGTAGGTGTTGGATGGACCAAGACTGAAGCACTACATTTTTCCTGCCTCTCCTAACAAAATACAGTCGACATCGTAGTAAACCCATCTTCGATTCCGCACACTTCCTTCCTCCCTTAATTTCGTCAAACATGCCAATCATTTTCTCACCACCTCCCGGCATGGTCACGCTAAAATTTTCATCTTAATACCGCTATTACGACTTCAGTTTTTTCTACAGCTGACCTCCCCTGAGCCGTTATAGACGCGGGTTGTTCCTATTGGTGGACTTGGGAAAACCAAATCCTATGCCTTCATTGACTCAATTTCTTACATTTGCGGCAATTTGAACGACGCGCCGTCTAAGTTGGATTCCTGTGCTTAAGGTCTTACGTTCAATGTGAACAGGCGTAGAGGCTGGTCTTGAGAGAAGGTTTTAGCTGCACCAGTTTTTGGGCTAGCAATAGACGAATGAATTGCAGTCGATTACGAGGACGTACCTATGAACCATGAGCTCTTTTGTCTCCCGTGATTATTTACCCATGACTGTGGCTATTACCGTAACTACTGTGGTCATTACCGTAAATACCGCTAGCAAACATTCAAAGCTATGCAAATATCATTAGTAAAAGCGGCGAAACTGGTTTACATTAAAATGCTAACTATTTTTTTTATTTATTTACCCTGTAAGCCACCGCTAGAGAGTGTGGCAGGGGGTGAATACAGACCAGACTAATTTTTACCCGAACATGACACTACTGCGGTCGGACAATATTATAATGATCCCCTATCATTCACGGAAAAAATGACAGCTTAAATCTATCTGCTATGCATTTAATCTCTCTAATTTTACTGACATGATCTCTCCTACCGTAGTAAGATGGGGGTAATAATACATTTTCAACATCACTGCTAAAGAGACGTCCTTACAATTTACGCAAGATATTTAATCTGTAATATAACGGTCACATCGGGTTAAAATTACTCTGGTGTGTATTTACCGCCTGCCATGTATTTACCGCCCGCCTGCCTTGTGTGGCTTGCATGGTACTAAATAATACTAAAATACTATCTCACTGCGTAAGACATTTTATTACGTAGGAATGAACTTAGGCGATGCCGAGATGTAGTTTCATTCAATTTCGACTGGTTCTATCCTGAAGGCGACATTCTCGTTAAGTGTTTCAGTGTACTCTGTCATCGTAACAATATGGAGCAACCAACAAACGTCAGAATTTGTTAATTAAATGAAGAATGCAATGTATCTTTCCACTGTTGCATTGTGTTCTTCATTTAATTAACATGAATTTCCACAAAGTTGAGGCGGGAACAATTGAATAGTCAGAATTTGTTTTAAATTTGGGAAACCGTCCACAGAAAGGTATGAAATTATTTAGACTTGTGTATGGTCATGATGCACTAATTCGTTCGCGAGTGTTTGAGTAGTTCGCGAGGCCGATTTCAAGTTCGTGTTTCCAAATCAAAGACGAAAACAATGCTGATCACCTTTTTCGACAGCCTGGGCACCATTCACAGAGAATTTCTTCGTCAAGGTTCCACTGTTACCGGGACATTCTTCAGAGAGATGTTTTGGATCGAGTTTTGGAACGAAAGCCGCGTGTGATGCCAGAATTGTTGGACAGTTACGATGGGTGATTGTTGCACGACAATGCACCGGTTAACAAGTCAATGATTGTGCGGGAGTTTCTTAACGAAACGACATGTTGTGAGCGTCAACCACCCTGCTAACTCGCCTGATAACTCCCCTCCCACTCCCCCCCCCAAGACTATGTTTTGGTTCCGGAACTCAAACTGAAGTTTTAAGGTGTGGTGCAACACTTAAGTAGAGGCGATTGAAATGTTGGTGAGAAAGCAATTGAACAGTATTCCAGTACAGGAATTTCAGAAGGCGATGATGGACCAGAAAACTCACGTGCAAGGTACTGACTGTATCGGATTGGGGAGAGACCCTATCTTTATGAATGCACGGTGTATTTCATAAATTAATTCACTTTGGACAGGAATTTAATTTACTTTCTTCACAAATGAATTTGTCGATGAAGTTATCAAATTAATTTAGCCCCTCTATGCACAAGGCAATAATGATACCATGACACCAACTTTCTGGTAGGAGTATTTCTTTGTGAGGTAAATGATCAATTTTATGCTAAATATATCAGGTAACTTACTTTCTCTATTGACTTTTCCGAAGTGAATTTATTGATGGCATATTTTAGAATTACAGTCGTTTGAGGTGTATATTTTATATTTTTGCCCCTTATTGACATTTTATTACGCATGGCAAAAAATTTATCAACTCTTGCTCGAATGAAATTCGAATATAAGTATTATATTCTAGTACTATTCTAGTACTATTATTATTCGATAATTTTTATTATTAATTGGCACAATCAATTAACCTGATCTTAAAGTAATGGTTATGCCATTGTATCTAAATGTTCTTTGGATAAATTATAAATATTACCAAAATGAGAAAATAAATAGCTTATTCAGTGGTTTTCCGCGTTAGGGACTTAAGTGGCTTGCAGGGTATATGCATAAATAAATAGATAAACAAAAATAAAACTTTAGAAATGTGGCATTCTTGAATCACGCCTTTGTCATTGATGTTCTGTCAATTCTGTAGAGTCATTCTTCCCGTTATCCATCCCTCCGATCTTACGCTTGTGATCCGACCTCCCGTTTGTATTGTATAGTTCTTAATGTGATTATAACTTCCTGAGGAATGAGATCTGCCTAAAATTTCCTCTTAGAGATCCGGGCTATAACCTTAAAACTTCTGCCTGGGATTAATTCCCACCCTACTTATCCCAACAATATTGTCGCTAAGAATAAGTTCATCGCAAAAAATCTTTTTACACAGATCTAGCTAGATTCCCCACTCAGAGAACTAGATCTGATTCGTGAATCATACGAATGCTGTTAGAATCCCTTTTGCAATCTTGATCAAGCTCTCTATCTCGGAGCTGAAGTTTATGGAGTATGTGCGGGCATGTCAGTGGAATAATGAGATTCATTGAGTTAGAGAAAGAGAGGGAGAGTGCGGAGAAATGTGACGAGATTTTTTTAACCTTTCACTAGTTACTTCTTGCAATATTCTGTTCGATTTTTTAAATTTCCATGATCCGCTTATAGAACAACAGACGCGCATTTTCCATGATGTACTTTTTGATTTAACTCAATTATTTTTTGAAAAAAATCGTTCGGAGTCACACACGGAGGTTTCTAACGCATACGTTTAAACCTGACACCTAAAGTAAAAAGCTAGTCTCTTTTTTGATGGTATTAAAAACGCATCACATGCTTACCTTATCGTATTATATGGTGAGAGAAATCGTAGTAGTAGTAGTTTTTAGGGGAGGCGACCGACAGCTAAGGTCATTTGCGCCATAGGGGATGGACAGGAAAGGGTGAAGGGTGGAGAGAAACCCGGCGTCGGCATTAGCCTACTCTTTACGAAAGGTGCCAAGGGGTCCGCAGTTTAACGTCCCATCCGACGGACGGCGTACTCACTCAAAGTGCCCTCCACAAAGCACCTCAAGTAGGGATCGAGATACCTCTGAAAAATATTCAACACCGCCGGGACTTGAACCCGCGCCCTCAGGGTGGGAAGCCAGTAGTGAGAGAAATCATGTGAATATGATTACAACGAGATCAATTGAAGACCTTACGATATTTTTTCCTTGGAACCTGCGAATTCTATCCCTTTATTTTGTCCCTTACTAAAAAAGTCGCCTTTACTCTTATATTTAAAGTAAAATTGTAATTACCAAGTGTCATACAAGTATCGAATCGCACCTAAGTCCTTTGATAACATGTACCCATCTGTTTACAAACTACGGAGGAGTTAAATCGAAATATGACGGGAAGAAAGAATTATAGCTTGGATAGGTCTGAATGATTTTTGACAATTAATTTTCACGTATTGTCCAAAACTTTCCGCGGATCTTAAGGCTTTCCTACAATAGGGAGGATTTAAAGGAATAATCTATGCTTAACAAGGTTTATAATCGAAAATGTCCTTAATTAACGTAAAAAATTCGTTACTGAGCACGTGCACACTTTTGACATGAAAAGATTTTATCGTTAACTCGTTCAACGAACACTTTCGCTGCTTAAAAGACAAAAAGTTTTGGGTTAAAAACTTGCCATTGATAATTGGTATGGTTAAACCGCTGATTTGAACCTTAGTTGTTAATCGCTTAGATTATTAGTTGGGTAGAGGATTCACTCCAAGTCTTGACCCTCCACCATATACGCTCCAACAATACCAATACCAGAACTCGATGCTTCCTGTTTTTAACAACGGGATGTCTTGAGACTTTATGATCGCCATTCGTCAAGGATTATTTTTTTACATGTTTTATAATTTTTTTAGTTTAGGATAAATGCTAAATGAGGTGTTTTGGTTGGATTAATACTGTTTTCATGGAATGAGAAGTGAGATGAATACGCATTATTAAAACTAAATGGTCAAACGACTGAAATGATCATTTCCTCTGGTGAGAGAGTTGGTTTTTTTTTAAAACTTAAAACGGCAGTGTGAGCGGTGAGGGAAAACACACTTTTAATTTTTTTTTAAATGGTAATGGATTGATGCCGTTGGAGGAGACGATTTAGAAAGCTTTCGAATTGCTTCCGAGTTATTCAAAAGTTATTCAATCGACGTAGCTCCTGGTTGTGCTTCCGCGTAGTTTTTTTGTGGAGAGGAAAAACCTCGCGTCAGTATCTGAACCGACAGAATTTTAACGAATGGGATTACGATACATAATGCCATTCGAAGCGAGGCTGCTCTATGTACCCTATTACGTGAAAATTCGACCGTTTTTAATGACAAGAGTGAATAGGGATGAGATCCCATCGGTTATTATGATCGACTTCCATGAGGTAATTTTTGCGTGTGATAAATGCTTGGGGACTCCTAAACAAGGATTGATAATGAAGTTTACCTGAAATATGAGTTGATGATGCGCATGTAACCGAGGCACTATACGAGTATAAGAACGTACTATAACTTTCAACGAGGTAATTCGAATTTGACGTCGATACGAAGAAAATATTTAAGACCCGTATTACATGGGCAGTTTCTTAAATGCTGGGGGTTTAAATATTTTGTGTGCAGCTCGTCGGAGCTTTAATATATAGCGGCGTTTAATCATCCGTAAATTCCGAGATAAAACAATTCGAAAAATCCTAAAAGCTCCTTGGTTTATCCGCAATGATTCCCTTCAAAATGTCCTCAAGCTACCGGAAATTATAGCATACATCCAAAACACTTCCGTATCCTTTTCCAAATCCCTAGTACACGCACAAAACCCCCTCTTATAAAACCTATGGTCATACAACCAGAACCCCCACTTAAAACACAAGCGCCCTAAATTCTCATCCATGACAAACAACCTGCAAACACACTCGCCACTCACTCTCCACTTACACGTCCTTAATCTCCAACACGCCCTATACATTTAAAAAATATCCAAGCACCTTTAATCAGCAGCAGCTGAGACTCCGCAAAAAGATGCCCCTACAGGCTCAGTTCATCATTGGTCTGGTCTGAAAGTACGGGAAAGGATTAAGAACAAAATCATGATATCAAATGAGCTAGGTATCCTCAGTTAGAACAATAACTGAGTCTGGGTATTGTTGGCGAAGGCGGCGTAGTAGCTTATTGAGAAAACGTAACCTAATTATCGTGGGTAGAACAATAGGTAACTGATACTGGGAAGGCCCGGGTTCGATTCCAGGTGACTTCTACAAGCACCCTCAGCTTCATCCAAGTTGTGTGATTTTTTGTGTGTTATATCTTCACGGGAAACCACAAGCTGCACAGGGTAAGGAAATGGCACCCCAACCCTCTAATACCCTGTTTATGTGTGAATTTCACGCGCCGTGAAGGGATACCAAGTGAGCTCTGACCTTATCCACTACACCAAACATCTGGTTGGTCACTGTGGGTCTGAATCATTTTGGGAAGAATTCTAATGGTTATAGTCGTGTACATAATGGCCCAAGAGTTCCTGTTTCAATACCTTTTACGATGCCTCACGAAAATTCTATTTAACGTTTCCAGCGTGAGGGAAGTATTTTCTTAGGAGAAGGACTTAAAATCGGAATAGAGCGGGATACAAGAATTAAAATAGCCCGTTTGCCACTTTCTCTTCCTGAGCGAACAGAAAGTGGCAAATTATTATGGGATAGTCTGGTTTGACGGACACTGGAATGACGAAGATTACCTAAACGACTCTAATGTGTTAGGCAAATAAAATCGCTCTAGTTTAACGCTGACTCGGTAGGAATGATCCTAGTGTCTTATTCATTTGAGACTACTACAGAGAGAGAGGGAGAGAGATGTACCCCCAACAGAAAGGACTCATTTTTATTTCACAAAACTCTGGACTACAACAGCAGGGAACAAACTATGCCACAGTAATCAATATCGAACTTGGTTTGATTGGTGTGTATAGAACTTGCCTATTACTAAGCCTAATAGCAGGTGATATTCATCCCTTGACGGCAGTAAGTGGAGCCAGTTCTTTCCATGCGGTCCGTCTATGGTTTTCCAGAAAGATCTGCTGTCCAAAAAAATCGCACAACTTGGGAGAATCTGAGGGTGCCCTGAGGTTTCTCACGGAGACGAACTAAAGGTCCTCTTGTTAATAGCCCAGCGCTTTCTATCCTCTAGACTACCTCTTCTGTAGTAAAAAACACAACATAGGTAAAATTGAACTTCCAGAACGTCATTAATAGCTATTCAACAATTGCTCTAATAGCTGGTGACCTTTCACCTCCTGCCACATACCCTCACGGTGACTTGTAGGGTTAGATGAACGCGTAGATGAACATCCACTCGGTTAGAGGTTGAGATTTTCCCCCCTAGGGACCGCCTCCTCTCCCCCTATTGCCCTCAATGCGTGAATTGCACATACTTCTAGGTCTCAAACGCAACCTCAACCAATCAAAACAGCATTAGGGGTGATTATCGAAGTTGGATAGGATCACTTTTTATGCTGAGACTTCGCCTTCGAGAATTGCATCGGAGCGTATTCTCTCCTGCATTTTCACTGCCTCACCTTTTCTGGATGCGAAACGTCTCTGAGCAATTACGTAAGGAGCGAGTGTGCGAGTGGGGGTTGGGGGTGGGAAATCACTTCCTCAAGACTTCCTCCCCTTAGTTCTCCTCCGCCTCGAGAGGGATGAAATGATTCGTTGCCCTTAATACGACCACGAGAAATTCCAAAGAAACTGCGGGAGATGCCGCAACAGTAACTTTTAACGGAGTCATCCGCTAATGTGCATTTCAATGCAACAATTTCAGAGCGTAAAAATCATTCGCCTTGACTGGGACTCGAACCCAGATCCCTCAATATCCGGTCGAGTGCTTTAGCCACTTAAGCTACCGAGGCGTCCTCTTAAATGTATATTATATATATATACACACACACACACGAGGGTCATCCGGAAAGTAGTACCCGTTCGTGAAATAAAGACACAAAAGTAAATATTAACAAACATAAAAAATTTTATTTGAAAGAGGATACTTTAAACTACTTCTCAACATAATCTCCAAGCAAATTAAGGCATTTGTCATAACGTGTGACAAGTTTCTGTATTCCTGCTGCATAGTCCTTCGCCGCCAGCTCATTGAGATACGCGAGGGACCCATCTTGCACAAATTTTTGCATAATGCAGATGGTGTTTAACAATTTCATGAACAATTGTTCGAGAAACATTGGGAAAATGCTCACAGATGTCATCAATTGTGACGCGCCGATCGTTCCTCACGAATTCGTCAACTGAGCTCACCAGTTGGTCTGTAATGACAGACGGTCTCTCCGAACGCTCATCGTCGTGTGTGTTCCCCCTCCCCATGTTGAAGTTGCGACACCACCGCCGAACAGACGACTCGTCCATTACATTGTCTCCATACACCTCCTTTAATTGGCGATGAATATCACATGGGCGAACGTTTCTTGCATTGAGGAATTTAATCACTGCCCTCACTTCACAACTGGCGGCGTTCTCAATTTTTTTAAACATTGTAAACAATCACAGAAACAGCACAGGCAATGCTAGCGTCACGCAACTTGGCTCAGAGAAGGCAGACAAGCCACTGAAGCTATCTGACCTCGTCCAGCGGCTACTCGCGTCGTCAGCACTTCATGCGGCACGAACGGGTACTACTTTCCGGATGACCCTCGTATGTATGTATGTATGTATATATATATATATACTGGTATTACGTCATAACATCTAGTTCCTTTAAAAGCCCCAAAATTTCAGAGTTTAAGAGGACGCCTCGGTAGCTTAAGTGGCTAAAGCACTCGACCGGATATTGAGGGATCTGGGTTCGAGTCCCATTCAAGGCGAATGATTTTTACGCTCTGAAATTGTTGCATTGAAATGGACGACCACGAGATTACTTTGCAGCCTCTTGAAGGCTCCGAATCCGGTTCTCCTACGGACGCAACTACAGACAGAGCCGTCTGATGCCGAAAGTTGCGCGTGGGTCGACCAGAGCTCGATCCTCGATTCCATTGCCTTCGGAGACGTCGAGGCTTTCTTTCAACATTTTTAGGCTTCAATGCCTGCGAAAGACAGCGAAGCAGTCATACCAGCGAGGTGGGATAATGAGAGGAAATTAAGAAAACAGTCAACTCGATCGGATTCCTTCGTGCGTTCCTAAATGATTGGAGTTCTAGGAACGCTTCTTATGGTCATACTCAAAGTAACCATAGACCATTAGCGCTACATTGTTGACAATCACCTGTTTAGACCATTGTTCGCGTTTCGCCTGCGATAATATGTCAAATGCATTAGAGGTTACTTCAGGTGTTCCTCAGGGAAGTTCTATCGGACCTCTTTTATTCTTACTTTACGTTAACGACATTGACACCGTAGTCGCTAGTAAGATACGTTTATTCGCTAACGATGCAGAGGTTTACCGCGATATCCGCAATCCTGAGGACATAGGTGACCTTAATGCCATACTACGCCATTGCGACACTTGCCAATAAGAATTCAGCTTAAAAAAGTGCGTAACTATGAATTTTTGGAAAAAGAGCAATTCCCTCCCGAACGCCAACTGCATCAGGAACACCGAAATATAATGTGTAGACTCAATTAAATACTTTGGCGTTACCCTCACTCACGGCCTCTCCTGGGTGAAAAACATGCGGGGAATATGTGGACAAGTTTACAAAAAAATTAGGATCTATTAGAAGACTACTACTGGGTAAATGTAATGAAAAGGTCAAAGAGAAATGTTAACTGTCGTTGGTTAAGCCTCATTTAGAATATGCTGCAAGTATATGGGATCCTCACGAAGAAGAAGTCTGAGATAAACGATTATATAAGATTAATGCTGGGGCACGTACATTGTAAAAGGTGTAAAAGTACACCTAATAAGGAATTGTTTTAAAATAAAGTAGAAAAAAATGTTTTGGAAAGTAGGAGGAAAATTACATTATTTAAAGAATGCTAATGGTAGGTATCTAACGTATAGATATCAATAAATGACTTGTGAAAACTTTCATATCGATTTTCGTTTTGTGTGCTCAAAAACTTGGTCTTTGAGGAATGAAATATGAAGTGGATTGGATGAGGACGTGGAGAAGAATAGAGACGATGACAGGAACAGAAAGAAAAACGAACCCTGAAGTTCTAGCCATGCGTATGTGGGAACAGAGACATTCGCAGGGAGAAATTCGGAGTAGGCAGGAAACGTTGATGCTGGGGTGATACTGAGAGATGCTATGGGATGCAGGAGACTGTGATGGGGTGGAGGATGCTGGGAAATCTATGGAGTTAAAAGAGTAAGAGAACTAATAGGCATTGGGATGGCTGAGATGAGAAATAAAAGGCTTTAGATGGATTTATTGGCTGATGTAGAGTGCGGTTTAAAAATGTTTTGTGTCATTTTTTTCATTTAGTTAGGACTTAGAATATGGATAGTAAGTAATCCCAGTGTCCTTCTAAAATATACGTCGAATTGAAAGACTAATACTATTGTGTATACCCAAACCCTCCTTTAAGCAAGAGGCTACGAAATAAAAATACTGTGGTCCCAATAGCCGCTCAAGAAGGGGGTATGGAACACCTGCGTGGCCCATTATTTAGAAAAGCAATATTCTGATTACGATTTTATATTCAAGGAATATATGCATGCAACTGTTTAGTTCTATCTCCATGGTTGATAATGGCTGGGAAGAAGGAAAGTTTTTATTGTGTATAAACTTCTCTAATAGACACCACCCGTGGATATTCCCGATGTCCCTCTTCTCCCAACCCCAAACCCCGCCCTCATCACCCCACCTTCTCCCCCAACTGTAACAGCATCACTTTATGACGAGCAGGCCAGGTACTGCACTGAATTCCCCCGCGTCAGGCTCCAATAATTCTTTAGTGACTCGGTGAACGAACTGCCGATATTCGAGGATGAGGTTAACGTTCATCGGCTGTATGAAGTGTGTGTATGTATGTATGTATATATATACATATATATATATATATATATATATATATATATATATATATATATATATATAGGAGGACGGCACAAGAGAACACAAATAAAATAGTAACACTTAAAAGGACACTCACATGGTAAATTGTTTAAGCTTTCGGCCTTCCCTTTAGGGAGAAGGCCGACACCTTAAACAATTTACCGTGTGAGTATCCTTTTAAGTGTTACTATTATATATATATATATATGTATATATACTTATATATATATATATATATATATATATATATATTTGTGTGTAGAATGGAGAAGGTGAAATGGACTGAGAAGAAAACATTTGAGGAAGTACTTGGTATGGTGGGTGAAGAGAGGGGTTTTTTGGGAGAAATCCTATGGAGGCAGGAAAAATGAATGAAGGGCGTATTGATCGGTAGTGGAATGTTGTAGAGTGTAACAGAGGGGCGAACGTTATGAAAACGAGGAAAGGGCCGGGACAGGATAGGGATGTTGGACGGGAGGAAGGGAGAACTCAGAGATGAAGAGGGACCTGATGTAGACTTATAGGTAGCTGGATTTTGTTTTGTTAGGAGTCACAAAATATTTATTTGGTAATTTATGTCCATCCAAAAACCTAGCTTAACCGGTAGATAACCTAATAATAATATTTGTGTGTACGTATATGTGTATATATAAATATATATATAAATATATATATATATATATATATATATATATATATATATATATTAGTCTGACCTAAAGAGGCCTTAGAGAAGGCCAAAAACTCCTTTAACTTTCTCAAATTTGAATGTCCTTTAACGTGTTCTCTGGTATGGTGGTATCCCTTCGGGGGTGAAAATTAAAATTAAGTAGTTTCACATGGAAGGTGAAGATTTTACTCTTGGAGAAAAGTCTTTTCACAACGGCAAATCAAGGAATTAAATTTATAAACGAGCTATGATGCACGTCCCCATCAACTGGCGTCCACTTTTATGACTTTAATTGTTTCTAAATCTTATCCCCCTGAGCCAGTAATACGCGGGTTGTTCCTTTTGGTGAACATAGAAATGATAAAATCTCTCTTTTGAATTGTCGAAGTTCTAAGTATCGATTTTCTGTGTTCGTCACGGCTATAAGTTGACTTCTTACGTGCGTCGTAAGTTCTGAAATTCAACGCGTTACCTGTCCTGAAGTTATTGTATTAAATGCAAGTTCACGGGGTCTTGTTAGTACCTCACAGATGGCTTGTGACGGCAGGTATCCGATGCTCCTCGTAAACCCACTTTCCAACGTAGCCAATGACCGGAGAATCCCTCCCTCCACCGAATCGACGAGGGTGGAGGAGTAGGAGCGAGCTCACGTCCGAACGCGGTGGAGGGAAAAACATCCTAACTCCTCGGTGACCTAGTAATGAAAACACCGAACAATCGAACCTTTTTCCTCCCGGCTGGAGCGACCGACGCAGCCGGCGTCTCTCATCTTCCCTCCCCCGGAATCAAATTCCTCGAGCACGTAGACCCAAATCTTCCGGTGAATAATAGAAAAGAGAACGCATTCCCAAGGAGGAATGGAATCCGCAATCGTGGAGTGAACGGGAGGAAGTGAGGAGAGAGACCTTCGTGCGCCTTCTAGACGCTCTTTTTTCCTTCTGTTGTTCTCCGATTGGAAAATCGAAGAAGAGTGGCTATTCCTTCAACCGCTCTCGCTGGATATACACACACATACATATATATATATATATATATATATATATATATATATATATATATATATATATATATACATACATATATGTATATCTATGTATATATGTATATATATATATATGTATATATGTATATATATATATATACACGAAATCCCGCCAAATGTCGAGCAAATACTCATTTACATTGAAACAGATATAAGGAAAAGAATTGAAAACGCTTCTCACTCTAAGAGGCAGTAATACTCGTACAAACCTCTACGGCGCATAAATGTATGTCCCGTATTTAGAAAGAGTGCTCCCGCGCAATTTAATCTCATCCAAATCTTTCCATCTACTCTTTTACTTTCGAGAAAAAGATGCGTGACCTTTGAACTTGAATCATTTTGTATTATTCGCACTTGGTTCGTATATATATATATATATATATATATATATATATATATATATATATATATATATATATATATATATATATATACGGTTTATTTCTCAAAAAAGTAATCCTTTACTAAAGAAAGCGATATTTCACGCAAGAAATTCGTTATTAAGATTGAAGTAAAACTTCGTACCCAGAGCTGTCTGCCTGGACTTTGGGTTATTTCAGTAATGTAATTAAAATGGAACCATTTATCGGAATAGTAGCTTTTAAAGTTTTATCAGTTGAGTCATACTTCCATTTAGAAGCGAATGTTAGCTCATTCAGGGGGACGATTCAGTATTTTGAGAAGTTTGCAACTAAATTTCGAGCTAACTGTGTCATTTTGATATATTTTCTGTAAATGTAGAGTTAAGTGCGCCCTACGGCAATGATAAAACAGTTCATTGCCAGGTTTATTTTCATAAGAAATTGCCGTCGAAAATTCAAGACTTTATTGTTCATGCTCTAGCGGCAATGGAGGACTACCAGCAAAAGTCAATGTTGCTCAAATCCAGGTATTAATCACGAGAAACTAATGTCGTGTGCAAAATAATGCACGTGTTTTCATCCTGCGGGCATAACGGATAACAATACGCCATTTTTTTAATATGGACTGCGTTAACTTGTGATGAAAAACATCCGAATTATCATGTTTGGCACCTGAGAAGTGGTCCGAAACAATATGCAGAGCACACTTCATGAATTAATCTCTAAAGAGTGCTTGAATGATCTATATTCAAATCATATGTGTTTACGAAATACGCCTGTATGTTACATTACGTATCCGTCACTTAATACATGAACTAAAGTTAACGCTTTGATTAATACAGTCAAGATTGAACATCTATAAAACACTATTTAGCCATCATGTTCTGCACCATTTGTTCTGCGATGAAATTGTGCCATATTGGAATTAATTCAAGCGACGATATCATGAATCACACCATCCAGTGTGTCGCATTCCGACATCATCAGTTACTTCCCTGGACCAGATTGGCTTGTACATGTAAATGGCTCTTTTAAATACATTTATGGCCGCCATTAATGTATGCCTTGATGATACCAATAAATGTGTGCAATTGGATTCTCTATTCAGGGCCACTATTTCAAAATGGAAAGTGTTTCACATTAACCTCGTCTGTTGGCTTTCATTCTTGTCAACAGTCCTCACTAATAACGTTGTTATAGTTCACGATAACGTCTACTCATTATTATCCTGTTTTCGCCACGAGGGCGTGTGGCAGCGGGTTTAAGGTCCGCCAGCCAGTAGAGTAATTGTTGATTAATGATCAATCGCATTCGGGAAGTGTAAATCTTTGTAATTTGTGCTTCCTCCTCTAGCGGTCTCCAGTGCATAGTTCGAGGAATGATTACATTTCTTTTCATTTCATCCGTATTGGAATGCATGCAGTGAATGAGAGCTATATTTGAAAAACGCTGTTATGATAAAATTAGGGGCGTATCCAAAATATTAGAGGAGCTAGCCTGGAAATCACTCACGGAGCGAAGGTTAATTTACTGATAAAATCTCTTGCATAAATTGGAAGGATGTCTCTTTAGCAGCGATGATGAAAATGTGTCATTACCCATCATCGTACTACCTTAGGAGAGGTCATGTCAATGAAATTAGATAGATGAAGGGTAAAACAGGTAAAGTTTAGATGTCATTTTTTCCACGAACGATAAGGGATTAGAATAAAATTGTCCGGCCGCGGTAGGGGTAGAAATATTCGGGTCAAAATCAGGCTGAAGTGTATTCACCCCCTGCCAAACACCCTGGGGTTGTCTTATTAAAACATCAAATCCATAGGTTCTGCGGTCCTTTTTCCTTATCGCTGCTTATTGTTGTCTCATTAATGTACTAAATTTTGAGCTAGAATTAATACCAGTCTGTTCCTGCGTTAAACTAGAGCGATTTTTCTTCAAGTTTAATAGTCAAACCTGATATATTCGTTGTTTCCTTGTTTCGTAATCCGGGCTATCTAGTGATAATATGAGTCTCAATCTTCCCTCAAAAGGGTGACTTCTGGTTTTGTATCCATGTTTGTATTCGAAATATAGGCTTTCTACGAAGGGTGACCACCCATTGAAGGGGTTTAATAAATCACCTATGGTGAAAATATATGGGGAAAATAAATATGTATTGAGAAATGTATATGTCTAGAGGGAGATAATTTGTGTAAGTAGCAAAAGTTTCCAGTTTTAATTGAAAATAGTTTGTTCGAAAACGATTGAAAGACCTTAGAAATTGACCACAGTAATTGACGATAATGATTAGCGCTCCCTTTCATTTACCTTCATATATTTTGAATTGTCGCAACTGATATTTTGTAATGTTTATTTTAAGAATAATTCGATATAAAAAATAATTCCAAATATCGGTCGGTTCGGTGATGAATTTTCCTTTCACCGTCTTATCGTGACCTCGAGTGGCGTGTATCATTTCCCATAATGTCTTGAGGAACGAATTTACATGTTGTCTTGAGGAACGAATCTTTCTTGTTATATTGTCATATTCTTCATCCAAAGATTATTGTATTGATCCCTACGACTCATTTCAATCTACTAGCGAAGTCAGTTTGAATACACCGAAAAAATGCTCAAGCATAAATATCTCCACTATAAAAATGTTCACATGGGATCGTTAGTTTTACTCCCATGATGGATTAATCACCAATTTTCAGCTCAACCTATTCCGGAAGTGCGTTCCAGCTTATCTACTTTCATAACGCTAATTTACATCGGTGAGGTTTCTCGCATGAAATTTTTATTAATGTCTTCCTGCGGTCTTTTCCATCGGGCAGCGATCCGTTGCGATCCGAATTAAGATATTCCGAATGCGGAGACGTGTAATTGCTTTTAGATGCACATTGTTTGGTCGACGCTCTTTTCCTTTTGTGGTCAATATATTAATAAATAACGCTCGCTTACAATTCATCATTGTAAAGAAAGTGGCCGAATGTTGTTGCCTGTGGGTAGTTACGCCTCCCGAGGCTTTAGGTTAATTAGTCAGGTTGTAAAGTGTAATTAGAGGCGAAGAATAGATTGGTAATACGCGACTCGTAATCGTAGACTTAATGTACAGAGTAAGCTTTGAGAAGCTCTAAAACTTGATCGTATAATCTGTGAAATAAGAGTGGATTTGGAAATTTTCAAGATGTGCCCGTAGAGAGCTGGCTCTAAGAAAATATCTTTCCTTTAAAAAGAAGAGGTACTTAATGAAGGGAATCTTCGGTAAAGATGTAAAGAAAATATCAGTTCAAACTTTGATACATGGATACTAGTTTTGTATGACTCGGAAAACTTGTCGTTGAGGAAAGAGGAGAATCGCAGATTTTAGACTTTAGAGATGTGGGCGTGGGGAAAAATGGAGGAAATGAAATGGATTCGAAAGAAAAAATGAAGGGTTGGGCTTTTGTCAATTTTTTTATATTTGAGTGCTCCCAAGTAGTATTACCTCCCCCCCCGTTCTGTTAAGTCTTCTAAGTGGATACTTAGCGTGGAGTAAAGTACTGTCCGGCTCGGAAACTTGGTCGTTGAGGCATGAGATTGAAGAAATGGTTGAGAATGGATTGAAGGAATTTGATATACAGGTGTGGAGAAGAATATGAGAAGATAAATGGACGGAAAGTGAAACAAACTTAGAAATTTTAAATAAGGGCTGACAGGTGAGGATAGAGGGGGTAGTTTGGAGAAATTTTAAGAATCTATGACTAAGTGGATGTAGGAGGTACAGAGAGATGCTATAGGATGCTGATGACGGTGCTAGTGGGGAGAATGTTTGGCAATTGAAGTAAAGGGAGGAAAATATTTGGCATATTAGATGGGATGAAGGGAGGCAGGTGGTATTCACGGGAAGAAAAGTAGTTAGTAATAACGTGGAGAGTTAGTTTGCTCAGTTCCCGTGCACATCCGAAACATATCCAAACCGGCATAATATTGCTGATAATATCTATGTCAGATTCATACCGACGACTGCAAACAGACCTTCTAAGGTGGTCATGCGTCACGGTGGATAACCTTTTTACGGTTGCTAGACAAGATTCCATCCCCCAACCTCCCTTTCTTGGATGGGTTGAAGTTATAAAAAAAAAGCGTGCCAGTAAGTGTGACAGAAAGTCTTCTTGCTCGCCATCTTAGGAGACTTTCGCCGACATAAATTGCAAGAGCGAGAACGGAACTGAAGCGAATAAATCCTCGATCGAAACGTATGACATTTTCCCCCACATCAACTTTCTAATTATTTGATTTGTAATCGATGAGGTGGTATAATGGAAAGAAAATGCTAATGAAAAGCTTATAATTTGAAAATTGCCAACGCCCAACGTTGATCAGGGTGCCATTTTCTGCCTTAAATACTATTTTTATTTTGATAATTTGTTTAACCTGTTGACATTATTGAACCAGGAAACTTAAAATCTGATAATACTTAAACAAAGTATTATCAGATTGGTGTATGACATTTGCACTGAAGTTCCAGGGGGAGTTTTCATGTTGAAGTGTCATTCACAGAACATTACTACCTCATTTTTTTATTTTCTGCTGTGCCCTCTGGTTTTCTTTCATTCTGTATTTCGCTGATCGTTCTGTCTGCTAAATGTGCACTTTTTGACTGTAGCAGTAACTAATCCTGATACAACTGAGCCTTCCTGCGGGGATAAGCTATTGTAGGTATATACGATTCTTAGGATTCTCGGGCATGTCTACTAGTGTTCTCCGTGCTATTAATACGGTCGTCACGTTGTTTTCTTTGATTAGAAATGTTTCCTTTGATGATTTTATATCTGCGTAAGGAACGCTGAAGGATCATCTTCGTTTCTGGTATCTTCTCCTGTTTGGAAGATTGTTTTTTCTACTTTTCCCATGAGACGCCTCTCCATCTCCACGGTCCTTTTCAGGACCATATTTTTTAAATATTTAATACCAGATGCGTCTTTTCACTCGGTAAATACTTTGTTTGGAACACTTTTAAGTGCTTTAGATAATTTTAAAATCCACAAGACTAATAATTGTGTATTAGAACAAGGGTTACCGCTTAAACAAGCGATGTACTGTTAGGATAAATATGGTCTCACCGGCTTAGACGCACAGGTATTAACATTTGTATTCTAAATGGCGACGAAAGACATCCAGCGGTGCTTAACAATACATTTATTTACATTTTAGCAATCAAATAATTACGATGGAGTGTGACATGGTATATTAGATCTAAGCTGTTGGGATAGTTGAAAATTATTAATATAACACTTCATCATTCTTTTGTGTTTTACGAATTATATTTTGTGATTTTATTTCTATTGCTGTGGTCACTAACTGAGCTAGGGAAAATGGATTTCTATTATTGCTCCCTTTAGAAGTCGATTTCCCTTGACTTTTCCCCGTGGCCAACCATGACCGTGTAATCAGTGGGTAGAATTATTTATTTCCTCTATGTCACTATAGTTTGTTTGTGGTCTAGTAGTTGCGTGTAATATTCGCGCTTTTAGTGCCTATATGCCCTATTTTTTTACGATAGCTTGACGTTTTCTAAACATTAAGTCCTGCCAATAAAACCTAAGGTGTGAGTCCTCTGAATATTATTTAATTCATTGATTACTAGAAGGTCATCATCAAACTAGTTTTCCAGAAATTCTATATTGAAAATTCCGTCCATCTGCGGTTATAGACGTTGCTGATAGATATCAGCATTAAAATAAAATTTAATTTAAATAAGAAGAATTACCCAAGATTATTGTTATGAGCATATAAGTTTAACATTTTCGCTTTTTGTGAAGAAATTTACACTCGATCCCATATTATCTCAAGAGTTATAATTTTTTCAAGCCTGAAAATCCTTCTGATATCTCGACGTCCAAAGTAAAATGACGCCTTAATATAAACACGTTTGGTAATTGTTGATTCCTTTTTGAATTTAAAGTCAGTGCGATTTGTTGATTATCAACTACGAAAGAAATTTCGTATGTATTTTTTGATCGAATATTGCAAATTGTAGACGTTTTAGGTTAAACCTTTACTCTATTTCAATAAAATGTAATTTTATTTTCATTTATGCCGTTATTGAATGTCGCTGTCTTCCAAATACCTTCTTAGAACGGGAAAACAATTTTTACGATGCACTATTTTGAATTATCGTATTTCATGAATTATCAGTGAGGAATGTTAAAAGGGGAAAATGTCATTGCATGTGGTATTGTAAACTCTCTGATGTAGTTTAATATAGTTATGAAAAAATATAGTTTTCATTTGACATGCATCATATCATTGGAGTAGTTGTAGTTTTTATGGAAGGCAACTCGACAGCTAATGTCATTTGCGCCATTAGGGTTGGATGGGAAAAGAAGGGTGGAGAGAAACCCAGCGTCGGCATTAACATGCTCTTGTCGAAAGGCGCCAAGGGGTCCGCAGCTTAAAGTCCCATCCGACGGACGGCGTACTCACTCAAAGTGCCCTCCACCAAGCACCTCTAGTAGGGATCGAGATACCTCTGGAAAATATTCAACACCGCCGGGATTTGAACCCGGGCCCTCACGGTGGGAAGCCTGTAAGTTAGCCACTGAACCTTCCCGATCCCCTTAACACATTGGAATCGTTGATTTAATCGTTCTGTTTTTCGCTCAGTCAAGTACGGACTACCTGAAGGAGAAACGTAACCAAAACCACGGATGTGGACCTTACATCTTCAGTCACCCTTTTGTCAGCGTAGTTTCTGTATCTACTAAGTTGTGGAGGAAAATAAAGTCATCGCCTGTAAAAAGCCATGTGTGCACTTTAACATCGTAGCGTAACCATGTCGACCACGTTGTCGTTCATTTGTTTTTTCATTCTCTTCGCACTGTTGGCACCATAACGTGTGGCCGTGTATGGTGTCCTCACAATCCCACCGTAGCGGAAGGGGTGGGCTGCTGCAATCCTCTCGGGGGACGAAGGGGGAACGCCCCACTTGATCAGCGACGCGGAGCCCCACCCGGAGCTGCCAACCGTCACCTCCCTGAAAGTGAAATAAAAAATAACGAAGTGAGAAGGGAGTGTGGATCGCTCTCTTGTGATTCTATGCGGGATGGGACGGAGGGCGGCGCAAGGTGGGGGGGAGGGGGCAACGTGTCGACGTTACTGATCATCGACGTTTCGCCCAAAATTAGAGGTTTTTGAAATTCATCGGCGGGAACTATTGAACCAGGAGTGAATAAGCGGAAGCGGAACTCCACGTGATCTGATATTAATGGATATACAAGACTCAAAGCTCCATAGAGAGCCCGTTTGTCGAAGCTATATGTCAGTTTACGTGTAATTTGCCTGTGCGGAGTTTACCCATCTTAATAAGTGAATTTTGCAGTGGTTGCCATTAGTCGACAAAATGGGAAATCAAGAGTTATCAATGTAACATTCAAGATCAATTTCAGAATTCGTTTAAAGACTTGTCGCTTTAAGAAATTGACCTCAAGATTGCTTAGATTGAATTCTTCCTGGATGTTGATTATCGGACTTACGTATCAAACAAGGAAGTATTATGTTTTCGACTTTTTTTAGGAATGGAAGTCATAAAACATTTTCGTAACACGCCTCTTCCCTCTCTCGAACGGAAGGTGGCGAGATTATTTTATGTTGAGAACAGAATTGAAATAAATAAAGAATTACGACTCTTTCATAAAGATTTGGTTTATTCTTAATCATTGAAACGCGACTATGAAATATTATATTATATCCCCGGGGGGTTTCTTCAGGAAGTGTTCGAAATTGTTAAACACCGGAAGTATCGAGGCTCTAACGCAATGGGCTCAAAAAATCCCAATGATTTTTTGCGTAACAATCGTGGTTTTACCCGGAAGTGACGCCATATTTTCGACATTATTTCTTTTCGAAAGGCGGACAATTACGAGTCCACCCTGAATAAATGCCCCGCTAGAGAAAATTGGAATGAATCCACCAGAATAATATAGTTTTAATATCTTATGTTTCTTGGCAGCTGATTGGAAGGACTATGTTTCTTTTCAAATATTGGAGTAAGAAAGAAGGTCGATACATTATCGATTAGCGATGGACTGTATTTATTTTATCGGTTTAAGGAATGATTTATAATTTGTAACCCATTCATGGGAGATTTTGGATAAATCTTAAAATACTTGCACATTTCCTTGGTTAATATTATGCTTTATGAAAGCTTTTTTGTCTAACACAATCCTCCGTCTTATGTCCCTACTACTTGAACCATTTTGGTCCAAAATACTTCGAAGATGCGTAAACTGCTCCACGTGCTCTATTCGATGAGTTCCTGATTTAAGATTTTAATTAGCTTCCCTCTTCTTTTGAAAACTGCGCAGCCTTTGTTTTGTTGAAATTGATTCTAATCTCATACCAATCGCACTGACTTTCAAATGAACTTAGCAATGCTTGCAATAAGTCATCAGAAAACCTAATTTATATTATAAATAGTCCACCGACTTTCTTTCCTATCTCAAGTTCTTTAACTACGAGTTAACTTTAACTGGTATTACCTCCGCACAGTGTCACGATGACGGGTATAAAACATTGGTTTTCCATGCCATGTTTTATTTATATTACCACCAGAAGATCTTTTTAATATCATCGTCATCAATAGAGTTCGCCGACTTCAAATTAAGAAAACTTTATCGAAAATATATATCGATGCAACCATCTCAATCGATTCAGATACGAAATGTCGGGGGCATTGTGCGGTAGCTAACGTACTGGCCCCCCACCGGGTGCGTTGTGGAAAGCACTGAGTGAGTACGACGTCCGTCGGATGGGATGTTAAACTGCGGACCCCTTGGTGCCTTTCGACGTTAGTAGGCTAATGCCGACGCCGAGTTTCTCTTCACCCTTTCTCCTCCCTAATGTCGCAAATGACCTTAGTTGTCGGTTGCCTCCCCTAAAACTACTACTGCGAAATATCTACAGGTATATTTGACCAGTACACACACAGGAACCCAAATCCCATTTCCTGAAGTGTCTGACGCCCGACCATCATGGACAGATGTTTTTCCCCGGCTCGCTCGATGTTATGCTCTTAGGAAATAGCTCAGTTTCTTCGTTGGAACGCAAACCTCTCGTCCGAGGCGAAGGATAAGGATGGCTGGATGTTCGGGAAGGGCACATAATTATCGAACGTGATGAAATACTGACGTCGTGTCCTCTTGATAATTTCACTCAATTACTCGCAAGCGATAATTGAGGCTTTCTCTGTAATAATTAAGTGAGCGTATTTTTTCGTAATTTTTTTATTGAGTTTTTCAAAAGTTAAAATTCTCACTTCATGCCCTCAAAATTTTTTTAAATCGAACTAGCATTATTTTCAAGAGTGATTTCAAAGATGTTGTTGTAAATCGAACAACATTTCTCCAGTGTGAATTTCTTCTCCATATTTTTATTTACTAGTTTTTTTTTAATTTTCATTAGCAATCAGCACCTCTCTATCGGTTTGGTACGTAGTGGAAATTTGGTCGTGGAAGCAAGACGATGGGCATATATTGGGAAGCTTCTGAAATGTGAGTGTGGGGAAGGATGGGAAAGGTGAAATAGCCAGAGAGAAAAACAGGTGAGGAAGTGCTATGGATGGAGAGGGGAATCTCGGGAGAAATGCAAAGGAGGCAGGAAAAATGTATTCAGAGCGTTTAGATTGGGAATGCTATGTTAAATATTTTAAGCTGTTACTTACATATATACTATAATAAAGAGCACTCTAGCGATACCGTAGTTTTCTGGTTTCACCATAGTAGTTTATACATCTGGGTTTAAGTGCCTTGCTAAAGGCAGGATTTGCCAATAAAGGCTCTTGTTTGTAAGGGCAAATTATAAACATGCATCACTCTTCAGTATTCAAAGTCATAATAGTAGTCACTTTCTGCATTATGTTGCGTCTCGCTACCTTTAATATGCTGTCTATAGAAATGCATGTTGGTAGTTGGCACATACAAAATTAGCGTATGTACAATAGCTAAATTGTCTTATTTTTATATTGTACGGTGTCTATTCCGTTTTAAGATGAGACTATAGTCTCGTATCTCAAGTCTCAAGACGAATTATTTCGTATCTGCTGGAATGATGTTACGAGTCATAAATCTTCCTAGACGATACTTAAATTTTATCATCCGAGACCGGAATGGAGGCTAGCTCTATTAAACCCAGTCAACCAACTTCCATGTTCAGGATTCGCCCTATTCGCGATCCTGATCACGTATTCGCGTTATACTTGAGATTCGAGATAAACTTGCCGAGCCCGGTAGCGACGGGGTAACGTCGGCTCCTGCCAACCGAGAGATCGGGGGTTCCATTCCCGCCAAAGTGGGTTTTTCTTTATCTAGAGCTGGGGCGTTTGTAATTGTTTACATTGTTATGACACAGTAATCACCCGGAAGGTCGTTTTGGTAGGTGACTGTAGAGTTCACCCAGTACTAAGCCCTATACGGCGTGTGAAATACACGCATCAGGGTAGGGGGGCCAGTTCCTTTCTCTGTGCTGGTTATGGTTTCCCAGGAAGATCTGGTACCCGAAAAATCACATAGCTTGGGTGGAGCTGCAGGTACCCCGAGACTTGCCCGGGAATCGAACCCGGGACCCTCCGGTCAGGAGTCCAACGCTCTACCCCCTGAACAACCGCGACCCACATTATATTGTTATATCATTGCTAAAAAGTATGATGTAAAGGCCAAAGTGCTGTTTTCGGATTAATGTGAAATAAATACCATTGTAGAACGACCTTAATATCTTAGGTATTGCATAACGGCGTACCACTACTTCAGAAAATTATCTCCACGTGCTGCCGAAAACAAACCAGTTTGTCCGGGAAGGGTTTTTCGGCTGTTGTAATTGTATTTTATGCATTACTATCATTGTTGGGAAAAGTGATTGTTTCGGGACCTTACGGTATAACTTCCAGAATCGACCAACGTTCACTAAGCGAGTCGGAGTCACGTTATAGTTGAACGCATACGAACCGAGAAGGTTTTCTTTCATGCACCGAAATTTTGTGGTTTGTTAAATGCTGGTTCCGCATTTCGATCTATCGGCTAACGCGTGAAAGGGTGGCCTGAATTGTTCCTTATCTGGTTTGAGGCCAAACGATCAAGGCTTAAGATTACTCGGAAAGTTCCTCGGGGAAATCTGCAGCTGTCGCATATTCGGCCCTTTTTAATCTGGGGATAATTAAACCACGGCCGATGATAAGGGCCAACGTGCGTTCGACAACTCAATATATCGGCACTCTCTTCCGGTAGGGCTGCGGTCTTCACACCTACTCTTTATTTTCCTATTTTCACCCCCCTTCGGTTCCCCTTGATCCCACGAGGATTAAGATAAGCCGAATCAGGCTTTCAATAGAGATTTTCCGGGGTGATGTGCGGAATTATTGTGATGTTTCCGCGAGTGTTTATTTTTATCAAATTTTTTCTTGATTTCTTAAATAAAAATCAATAAAATTGAATGTTTTGGCACCACTTTCTTGGCAAATCACTTGCCTCACGTTTTCGCGTCTGTTGACAATTTGCCTGTGAAACCAACCCTGAGGTTGAAGAGTGTGGTCGATCAATGACTGTGGTGTAAAATACTTTCACACCTAATTTTGTTGTTAAGTTTCAGCTGGATGAAATCGCAATTTGTACCAGCTCTGTTGCTTCTTTTATTGCATTACCATTGTTTGACTGGCGACTGTACAATACGTCGAACTCCGAATATATATCGAGCAACAAATTTTCTGAACCGTACGAAATTAAGTCCAATATTAAAGTTTTCACTAGTTTCTTTCGGTTACGTCTTCATTTAGGGTGTGCGTCATCAACTTCCGTCTCTTTGCAGACGCTGCTTTATGTAACGCATTCCTTCTTTTTGTCTTCTTACAGCTCAGCCTAGCTTCATCCAACACTTTCTTTGCCTAGCGAATTTCTATTTTTCTTTCACGCCCGTACTACATTATCCACTCCTATCCAAAACTCTTCCCCAATTAAGCGAACAGTTCCACCTGCTCTAGTTTCTGTTCCACAATTTATTGTTTTCTTAGCCATCCTATTTCTTGAGAACCATATTATTTCCTTCCTTTTCTAACGACCAATTCTATTTCCATGCCTATCACGTAGTAGCTTATGCAGTATACTAGGTAATAATTGTTAATCCTTGGCTGACTGGCTAATTTCCACAACTAATTCCACTCCTGCAGTAGACTGTAATAATCGACCATAGGGTTATCGGTTTCATTAAATTATGCATATTGACCTGGTCTATAAGAAAAAAATATCGTCACATCGATATATCGCGTTATCGCAAATCGATATATCGCAAAAAGTGTCCTCATTCTATTGTTCTCCGTTTCAGCCAATTTCAACAGCTGCGTCGCGATTATTATATTGTTGGTATTTCACTGTTTAAGATACATGAATTTTATACGGACACAGGCTGAGCAACAATATTGAACAGAATGAACAATTTTTAGCCTATGATAACAAAACTCTACAATAAGATAGTCTTTTATTCCGCTTTATTCCTTCTTCCCTTCATTACATTCGACATGCCTATCCTATTCCTGCCCCTTCTGCGTTTGCCCAACGTTCTACTCTCTATTAACCGTGTTTAACATCCCATCGCTAATAAAAAAATCTGCAATCATCCTTCCTGGCTCTCTTTGAGTTCTCCCAACAAATCTTCTCTCCTTCCCCATGCCGTTCCGAGCACTTCTTCGTTTGTTTCCTTTACTGTTCATTTCTTCTATGCCATCTTACGCCGCGGTATCAAACACATTTTCAAGGATTCAATAAGAGTGCCACATAAAAATAACTGCTGAGTATCTAGTAATGGTGCGGTAAAATATAATTTGAAGATGTTTTATCCCGCTGTTCCTCTCGACAATGTCCCAAAAAGTCTATCATCGCACGGTACGGTATGGTTAGTCCTCAGCTGGATTAGAGGCCGCAAAAGTTCCCACAATCAGGTGACATCGATACGCTCTTTTCCCCGACGACTCAAATTCACCTCCGGGTCGTTTCCCACGATCGACGTCGCGGTGTTCAGTATTCATTCGCTCCGCGTATTCGGTCGAATGGTGGGGAGGGGGGGGTGGGACGAGCGACGGGGTTGTGGCCGGGCTTGGGGATGGCGGTACCGGTTTAGTCCGCCCGCGTGTGGATAGTTACCGTTCCAATGTGATACAACAATTCCCGTCACTTCACTGCGAATCGTAGAGCAGTAATGCAACAAAGCAGCTTTGTCAACCTGATGACCCTACCCTCTTCGGCCGAAACGTCTTCTTGATAAATCATTACCTTTAATGTCATTTGGCATCGTAGCTCAGGATTCCATTGGACCACGGCATCCGTCGGTTAAGACGATAAATTGAGTGATCAATCTTTGTCATTTTGTATTTATAGTTGATGCCTACGCTTGGGGTTTCTCCGCGCATATTCTCTCATGTATTAAAAATCCCGTCTCTCTACAATGGCGCCAATAATCTCAGATGTCGGGGGCATTCCCCCTAATAAAATACTACTTCATGAAAAATACCACTTTTCGTGTCAATTCACGTCGTTCCCAGTCCTTTCAAACATGGTCTCTCCGTTCTTCACCACAGATATATCTCGAAAAATTTCTAATGCCTTTCAAACAAATGAGGAAGTGCTAGGCATGGTGGGTAAGGAGAGAGGGATTTGGAGGGGGGGGGAAATCCAAGGGAGGTAAGAGAGATGGAGAGCATTTTGATTGGCGATGGGGTGTTGAAACATTCTGTGATATAGAACTTTGGGCAAGCGAGGAAAGGGTTGGTGATGTTGGATGTTATGAAGATCGAGATGATGGATGTTATGAAGATCGAGATGTTGGATGTTATGAAGGGACGAAAAAGTATGTGGAACTGAAGAACAGGTTAGCGTGGTATGGGTCGTCAGTATGCATCCTGTGAAAAGTGCTACATTTGACTTTTATTAGGATAGCAGGCAGTAAAGGAATAAGGACACTACACAACAACGCAGTAACGGACTGGTATGTCAGTGGGTGTGGGTTTATATATATAAATATATATATATATAATGTATACAGAATTAGCACTAGAGGACAAAGACAAAAACACAGAAACACATAAAAAAAAAGAAACTCTTTACAAGATTACCTAATAATTATATATATATATATATATATATATATATATATATATATATATATATGCATATATATATATACACACACGATCGTATATATGGCTGCTCGTATATATGGCTGCAAGCATTGCTGAGTGAATTGGAAATTCAGTGCGACAGGTATGGGATGAGAATCAATATTAATAAAACAAAGGTTATGCGATTTTCTAGAAAGAAAAAGGGCAAGCTTAACATTAAAATAGGAGGGCAAAAACTAGAGCAGGTAGAACAGTTTACGTATCTCGGTAGTGTTTTGGACCAACACGGTCAAAGTAGTAGGGACGTAAGGAGAAGAATTGCGCTAGGCAAAGAGGCTTTCACAAGGAGGAGGGAGTTGATGACAGGGACTTTGAGTAAGGATGTTAAGAAAAGACTCGTAAAAACTTTGATATGGAGCGTAGCTATGTACGGCGCGGAAACGTGGTCATTGAAGCAGGAGGATAGACGTAGACTGGAGGCTTTTGAAATGTGGGTGTGGAGAAGAATGGAGAAGGTGAAATGGACAGAGAAGAAAACAAATGAGGAAGTACTTGGTATGGTGGGCGAAGAGAGAGGTTTGTTGGGAGCAATCCTATGGAGGCAGGAAAAGTGGATGAAGGGGGTGTTGACCGGCAGTGGGATGTTGAAGACTGTGATAGAGGGTAGAATGTTGGGCCAAAGAGGAAAGGGAAGGAACAGGATAGGGATGTTGGACGGGATGAAGGGAGGAAGAAAGTACTCAGAGATGAAGAGGGACCTGATGTAGAGTAGGATGATGGATTTTGTGTTTTGTTAGTAGTCACAAAATATTTGTTTGGTAGTTGTGTCCATCGAAAAACCTACCTTAACCGGTAGATTACCTTAAAAAAAAAAATATATATATATATATATATATATGCATATATATATATGCATATATATATATGCATATATATATATATGCATATATATATATATATATATATATATATATATATATATATATATATATATATATATGCATATAGACCACAATTTAGTTGTTATGAAATGTAGAGTCCGTTTCAAAAAGATAAGGCAGGGGCGGCGAGTTAGAAAATGGAATGTAGAAGCATTAAATGGGTTGAAAAGGAAGGAATGCCCTTGCAAGGGAAAACCCGCAGCAGCAGGACAGAAGACGCAGGAGAAGAAGACCAAATTAGTTAGAATAGGAACGTGGAATGTTAGGACAATGATGAGGGCAGGGAAATTGGAGAATGTTAAGCGAGAGATGGAAAGGGGAAATATAGATATTTTAGGTCTATGCGAGGTGAGATGGAAAGATAGCGGGGATTACTGGAGTGATAAGTATAGAATAATATACAGCGGTGGGGACGAGAGCCAACGAGGGGTTGCCATGTATTAAATAAAGAGGTAGAAAGAAGCGTAGTCAACATAGAGCAGGTAACGGATAGAATACTACTAGTAGAGGTAAAAACAGAACCGACAACTTAGTTATTATTCAGGTATACATGCCACCGAGCAACCATAAGGAAGAAGAGGTCGATAGGATATACGATCAGTTAGAGGACATGATCGCGTGTGTTCATGCAGGGAAACATTTGATAGTGATGGGGGATTGGAATGCGACGGTAGGCGAAGGAAGAGATGGTGATGAGGTGGGGGGCTACGGTTTAGGCACGAGGAATGACCGTGGGGAGAAAGCAGTTGAGTTCTGCAGGAGACAGGGGTTAGTCATCACCAACACTTGGTTTAGACACCACAAAAGACGCAGGTATACATGGAAAATGCCAGGTGACTCAGGAAGATATCAGCTAGATTATATCCTGGTTAGACACAGGTTTAGGAACAGTGTGATAAATTCCCACAGCTTCCCGGGAGCGGATGCGGACTCAGACCACAATTTAGTTGTTATGAAATGTAGCGTACGTTTCAAAAAGATAAGGCAGGGGCGGCGAGTTAGAAAATGGAATGTAGAAGCATTAAATGGGTTGAAAAGGAAGGAATACAAACAGGCGGTAGAGAAAATCATGGAGGATGGTAAAGAGCTTATTACTATCGAAGAAAAGTGGGAAATGATCAAAAAAGGGTTGTCTAAAGCCGCAAAAGACACTATTGGAACCGTTAACGCTAAAAGGACTAGGAAACCATAGATCACGGATGAGATGATTACAAAGATGGATGAGCGGCGAAAATGGAAGAATATAAATACAGAATTAGGCAAAATGAAGTACAAAGAATTGAACAATAAATTGAGGCGGGCAACAAATAAGGCAAAAGACGCATGGTGGAAGACGCAGTGCGAGGATATGGAAAGTCTCCAGAGGAAGGGTGAAATCGGTGCGCTGTACAGCAAAGTTAAATCGTTATCGGGAAGTAAGAAAGGAAGAGCTATGCTAATAGTTAGAGATAAGGCGGGTAAGGTAATAGGTGACGCAGGAAAGATCCAAGAGAGATGGAAGGAGTATATAGAAGAACTGTATAGTAAAGAACTCAGACCAACACAGTTAGACATTGAAAAAGAAAATGACGTAGAGGAAGACAGCTTTGGTCCAGGCATACTAAACAATGAGATAGAAAGGGCATTAAGGGAGATGAAACTAAATAAGGCCGTGGGGGTAGATAACATTCCCGTGGAACTTTTAAAATGCTTAGGAAAATGTGGGAGGAAGAGGCTATATGGGCTGATCCGTAGCATTTATGAGGAGGGAATATGGCCGGAAGACTTTGTGAGAGCAGTTTTAGTTCCTATTCCGAAAAAGGTAAAGGCCACGTCATGTGAGGACTATAGGACGATTAGTTTGATATCCCACGCAGCTAAAGTTGTTCTCAGGATCATAAACAAAAGGATAGAGAGTAGGGCAAATGATTACTTAGGGGATGATCAGTTTGGGTTTAGGAAGGGGAGAGGTACGCGTGATGCCATTGCAGTAATGAGATTATTAATCGAGAGGAATATAGAACACAACCAGGAGGTATTTGCCTGTTTCGTAGATTTCGAAAAAGCGTTTGATAGAGTGAATTGGGAAAAACTAATGAGTATATTGCAGAAAATAGGAATAGATTGGAGGGAAAGGAGGCTAATCCGCAACCTGCACATGTCTCAGACTGCTCAGGTGCGGGTGGGAAACGGGGAGTCAGGATGGGCAGTGTTAGGAAGGGGTGTAAGGCAGGGTTGCCCATTATCACCGTTGCTGTTCAACCTGTATGCAGAGGAAATGATCAAAGAGGCATGGGAAGAACTAGAGGTAGGAATGAAAGTGGGCGGGGAATTAGTAAAATCAGTTAGGTTTGCTGATGACCAAGCTTTAGTTTGTCAGTCAGCCAAGGGGCTACAAGCATTGCTGAGTGAATTGGAAATTCAGTGCGACAGGTATGGGATGAGAATCAACATTAATATAACAAAGGTTATGCGATTTTCTAGAAAGAAAAAGGGCAAGCTTAGCATTAAAATAGGAGGGCAAAAACTAGAGAAGGTAGAACAGTTTACGTATCTCGGTAGTGTTTTGGACCAACACGGTCAAAGTAGTAGGGACGTAAGGAGAAGAATTGCGCTAGGCAAAGAGGCTTTCACGAGGAGGAGGGAGTTGATGACGGGGACTTTGAGTAAGGATGTTAAGAAAAGACTCGTAAAAACTTTGATATGGAGCGTAGCTATGTACGGCGCGGAAACGTGGTCATTGAAGCAGGAGGATAGACGTAGACTGGAGGCTTTTGAAATGTGGGTGTGGAGAAGAATGGAGAAGGTGAAATGGACAGAGAAGAAAACAAATGAGGAAGTACTTGGTATGGTGGGCGAAGAGAGGGGTTGTTGGGAGCAATCCTATGGAGGCAGGAAAAGTGGATGAAGGGGGTGTTGACCGGCAGTGGGATGTTGAAGACTGTGATAGAGGGTAGAATGTTGGGCAAAAGAGGAAAGGGAAGGAACAGGATAGGGATGTTGGACGGGATGAAGGGCGGAAGAAAGTACTCAGAGATGAAGAGGGACCTGGTGTAGAGTAGAATTTAGGGTTGTGTTTTGTTAGTAGTCACAAAATATTTGTTTGGTAGTTGTGTCCATCGAAAAACCTACCTTAACCGGTAGATTACTTTAAAAAATATATATGCATATATATATATATATATATATATATATATATATATATATATATATATATATATATATATATGCATACATGTGTGTATTTCCTGAATGGACGGGCGTTGTCCCCCTTTCCCAACGGCAGCACGTTCACTCTCCAATGCACGGTCACGAAAACACCGTCAACATGTGCTGTCCCCTCCCTCCCCCACTCCCGAATTCTTCGCCGCCACGCCCCCGCCATCTGCAGTCCAAACTACACATTGATTCACGCGTGATCATGGGAGGCCTCGCCCCGCGGTCACGCCCCTGCGGCGTCCGGCACCCCGAGAACCAGGGCAGCCAACCGCGAGAATGACGAAACGAAGCCAATTGCATTGCCGAGTATTAACCCAAGGAGAGATTGTGTTTAGATCTGACCTTTATTTCGGACTATCCAAGGGAAATATAGCCGGTTTCGTGGTTTCAGGAGTTGAAGTCTCCTTGAGTAGAGTAGGCTAGCATCGACGCCGGGTTTCTCTCCACCTTTTCACCATCACCTGAACGTCTAACCAATACCAAATTACCCACATATCCCTACTGATGCAAATGACCCTAGCCGTAGGTCGCCTTCACTACCAATAACGTGTTTGGAACGTGTGTGTAGCTGCATTGAAAGAAGAGGATTCATCGAGGTAGCATTTGGGAATTGATTGAGGGGAAAAAAATATAGGTCTGCCATAGTGGTGTTAAGATGTCAGCGTGCATATATTTTGAGCATTTGAGACCCCGGCGGAACCTAATTTTGGAATGAAAACGAGGATACACAGGAAATCTACACGTGTCAAGATTATGTCTTCACCAACTAACAGCAAACGTCATATTTGACAGCTTTGGGTTTGGATGGAGGAAAATTACGCGCATGACCAAAGCTAATAGATTTAGCATTTTAATTGGATGAATTATACGATGTTATAGATAAGGGATTACGTTATTAAACTAACTAAATTCGTAGGCGAGACCACACAAGGGTGCAATTGGAAATTTTCTTCCGTATAGAGAAATATAAGTAATCATATTTCTCTTACCTCTATTCGTAGAATAATATCAAGCACAAACTTCGCGAAAACGAATCTATTATATCATTTTTCATTTCCATGAACCTTTTTGGTCTGTTGACCTCGACAATAACATTCATTCTTTATCACCATTGCATTGCTATTAGTAATTGATGATTATAATAATATATTTTCAATGAACCACGGCATTCAGAGTATGTGTACCCAAAGTAACAAATACAATAGTATGAGCCACCAAAGTAACAATTTCCTGCTGATTACTGTTGATTGTCATTTGCGGCACGTAAACATTGTTCGTTTTGAAGAAATGAAAGACAATCAAGTAGTTATGGTAGAGCATGACCTTGATATTACTCCAATAATCGAATTCACCCCAATCATTCTTCCTCAAACGATATTAATAATACAATTACAGGAGGTTTTGAATGAACAAAGCAATCTGACAATTAGTTATTGTCGTCGTGGGTTTTCAGGCAAATGATAGATTTTCAGGATCCCCCAATAGCTCTTCAAACCACCATATTCTTTCCTTTATAGTACCTTGAGTTGGCGTCTGCCACCACCTGCTTCTCGTAATTCGTCCATGGCCTTCCCTCCGCAGTCTTTCCTTTTATATGGTGCCGTCAATTACGGTCTTAAGTAATGTTTCCTTGCCTCAAGATATACAGGTCCTGTACGTTCGATTAATTTTCCTTTTCCTATCGTCGCTGCCTACCACAGACTGTTATTTTTAATCTTTGAAGGCCTTCTTCTGAATATTTCCATTATAATTTCTTCACTCTTTTAAAAGAACCGCATTTTCATTTTATGTCAAGTGCTGGTATTTTCTTTTTCTTCTACCTTTTTTCACATCTCACGACCCAGACTTTTGTGTTCAAGTTTTCATAAACCGTCTCCTGATGTTTTTCGGTGATATTTAACTCTTCACTTGCTCTTCCGTTACGATCAGTATGTAGTTTTAGTTCTACTAAGTACAAAAATCGTTGAAATGCATAGGAAAAGTTAGTGGTGAAGTTTTTGTGTAGTTTATGAGGTTTATATCATTTCGTGGTATTCAACGAAAAGGACGCAAAGAAAACACTACATGCTCAGCTCCACTTGAAGATCCTTTATAATTATTCACTAAGGGATCACAATTGGTTCTCTGAGGGAAAGGTATGATGAGCTTAGAGGGGATTCAACGGCAGAAGACTTTCAATAGGAGAAGAAAGGAGAAATATGCTGAAATTCATCCAAATGTAATTTGATTTATTTAAATCCAGTTATTTTATTTGCCGCTTCTCAATTTGATATCATCGGTGGGGGTTAGTTTATTCTTAGCTCAATTAATTCGCGGAGTATTGGCTTATTTACGCGCTTTATATCCATAGCATAAGTGGAGAAGCTTAGATTGGAGACTTCTCAGATTCGGGTATGAGCAGAATGATAGACAAAAGGGAAAACCAACGCTGAAGTTCTAGGAATAGTGGGAGAAGAGTGGCAGATGCTGGAGGAATTCAAAGAAACTAAGACAAATGGATGCAGGAGATACCGAGAGAGGCAATGGGATGACGAAGACGGCATTAGAAGAGAGAATGCTGGGAAAGCCAGCTGGAGGGAGGGAAAGAATAGATATTTTTGTTGGAATCAGGGGAGATTTGAAGTATGCAGAAGTTACAAATGAGTTATTGACATTAGGGGTTTAAGAATTTTTTTTCATCGTGATAGTTAGGGCTTAATAGTACATCAATTGGTAATGTTAAAGTCCTTAAAAACCTACCCTTAGGTGGTAGACTATTAGAAATAACCCCCGTTCAATAAAGAGATGCAGTCTATCGCATGAAAAATAGCTTGCAAAATTTGTCACGTCATCAACACTGAGTTCCTAAGATGAGTAATTGGTTTCGGAAGCATTGGAGGTAGTTTGGATTCCTAGAAGGAATATTTCCTGATTTCTTGATGCATTTTCCTTTTTTAGCTCTACCCAGAACATTTCATAATTCCTGTTATTTGCCATCCTCCTACACAGCAGTTCAGAACTCTTGTCCTCTGTTTCCTTTTCCGTCGCCTATGGGAATCGTTCCCGGTCGACTAAACTTTTTTGCTTGGAATCTGCCCTGTTCTAAAAACCCCGCTCTGTTCGTCTCTTTATTGTGTTTCTATTCCTTTCCCCCCTAATCCATACTTACGCGTGTGTTAGTGTGTGTGTATATATATATATATATATATATATATATATATATATATATATATATATATATATACACACACACTGTATATATATATATTTATATATATATATATATATATATATATATATATATATATATAGAAACAGATATAAGGAAAAGGGATAGGAACACATATAAAGGACGAACACAGTAAAGGTGGGGAAGGCGGAATCGAACGGATCACAAGAGTAAAAATATTTCCTTGACCGGGATAACTTTTTACTCTTGTGATCCGTTCGATTCCGCCTTCCCCACCTTTACTGTGTTCGTCCTTTATATGTGTACCTATCCCTTTTCCTTATATCTGTTTCTATATGTATGAGTATTTATTCGCCGTTTGGCGGGATTTCGTGTTTGAATGTATATATATATATATATATATATATATATATATATATATATATATATATATATATATAATATACACACACACGCACACCTACATACACAAACACAAAAATACAAACATCGACGTGCATTCGGGAATATCTCTTCGTCCTCGAAATCGCCGGCATGATTGGCGCTCTCTTTCGACGCAATTCGAAGGCCATAGTAATCCACTCTAAAAACATTTCGCCCCGAAGATTTCCCAAGTGTCACCGCGCGAGACGGAGCAAGCGCCACTTGAAATGCTTAATTGCCCGCACAGAAGAAATGCCGGCCAACCCTCCCCAGCTCCTCTTCCAAGTCCAAAAATCGTGCCTTCCCTCGGCGGCGATTTTCACTTTCGCCATCCTATACCTCGTTCCTCACTGGGCTCGACCGAATTCCGACTTTTCCTACGCGGCCGTGACACCCCCCTTCGACAGGTGGCATGCCACGCCGAGTCGAGCCACGTCCTTGTCGGCACTTTGAGCTAGTACAGTGCTAGCTTTTGGACGAGAGAATTAAAGAGACGTAAGAACGGAGAACTCGAATATCTTAAACAGAAATCTTTCAAACCGATTTCTGGGGCAAATAATATGTTCTTATAAAATCATCATTTAATATGATAACTTTAGGGACGTTACCCCCTCTGATTCTCTCCAGATTGCCTTTTTTAGATAAAGAATGTTGAGTGTTTGCACACTAGCAGTGTTACCTATTCCATTCTTTCGAGTCTGTCACTTGAGGAAAAATTTGTAACAGAGTGTTAATTACCTAATTTGCATTTCGATTCATGTATGAACTCATTAGTCTACAAATGGTGGGTGTCCTGAGACCCCCTGACAAATAAATGCCTTTAAAGGTGAGTTGTAGATAATTTTTTATATTATAATTATTTGGTGCATTAAATTTTAAGGTAGATTTTGGGTGGACACAACTTAGCACCCCCGCATATATTATCCTCTTCGAAAAAAAGATACAAACCAGCATCGCAAACTACAATAAGCTCTTCCTCATTTCATTAAACATTCTATCTGCCTACATTCCGTCCAACATTTCTATCCTATTTCTTCCTCTGCCTTGCTTGCAAATTAATCCTCCCCTCTATGTCACTGTCTTCAGAATCCCATCACCAATCAAAATGCTCTGAATCCATCTTTCCTGCTTCCTTTTGATTTCTCCCAACAATCCTCTCTCCTCCCCCCCACTACGCTCAGCACTTCCTCGTTTTGTTTTCCTTTCTGTCCATTTCACCTATACCATCCTTCTTAACGCCCACAATTTAAAAGCTTCCAATCTACGCCCACCGTCTTGATTCAATGGTTGTAACACCTTTGCTAATTGGGAAACAATAGCTTTTGACCATCCAAAATACAGGAACATTTAATTGCATTAATTTTGAAACTCACCCTGTATGGTTGTTTTTATGAGTTCCCCACCGACTTTCACTTCAGTCTAAAGTGCTTTCTTTGCCTTTTTTACGAATTCCGGACGTGGAGGTAAATTAAATTTTTGCGCTTCGTCTATTACGTTGCCATTGTTTTACATAACCATTTATGTAATATTTCTCGAAGCTACTAGAAACACGTCTTACTTAAGAAGAGAAGCATTTTACTCACTTCTATGTCGTATTGCAAATAGTTGTTGTAAAGATTGTTTTCTTTATTTTCAATATTCATGAAGAAAAGGGAAAATTCGCGTTATCAGGCCGGATCCTTAATTAACGATTTCCATACGAAGAAGAGTTCATCAACGTCCGCGCAATGGACGGATGGCAGGGGCTGTTAGTTCACCAGCCATTTACGCAGTAATTCAAATACACATACATACGCCTCTATAGATATATACCTACACACGTATTCAGACATACCCGTTGTAAATTTCGTAACAATTATGTTTCGGATGTCGGGTGGTTCTCAAGGAATCGCTGAAGAGTAAGGATATGCTTACTGTGTGACCACCGTGTGGCAGCATTCCGCTTCCAGTTGCGTCACCGAAGGACAGATCGTGTGTCGGTTGTGGGGTCTCTGGAGGGGATGTTGGTTGTAAACGCTTTGGTAATTCAGAGGTCCACACGCGAAGGGGCGGAAACAAAGGAGGCGCGCTCCCCGAAAAATACGACCATGGGAGAAAACCGGAAACTAATGCTCTCGGAGTGATGCGAGCCGCTCTTTCGGATTGGTGATCGCGGACAATGGGGGAGATCGGAGTCAGGGGTGGAAACGCCCAGGCAGTCTGACCACGGCCCACTCACAGAGGTTCATGGAAAAAGGGCCGGGAAGAGGAAAGACGCGAGTGGGAGTCGCGGGGCAAGTGGAGGCATCTCGGCACCGCTTGCCGAACCTAAATGTCGATCTTCACATAGTCTTCTGATTTTGAACATAAACTGAGTTTGCCTGCGGAAATAAATTCATTTATTTATTTCAGTATCATGCAAGCCACCGCTAGAGTGTGTGGCAGGGGATGAATACATACCAGAGTAATTTTGACCCGAATATTACCCTACCGCGGTCGGAAAATGTCATTCTGATCCCTTATCGTTCGTGGAAAAAATGACATCTTAAATCTATATATCCTACACTTAATCTCTCTAATTTTATTGAAATGATCTCTCCTACCGTTGTACAATTGGGGTAATAATACATTTTCAACATCACTTCTAAATAGACGTCCAATTTATGCCGGAGATTTAATCTGATATTTAACTTTTGCTCCGGGAGTGATTCCCAGCCTAGCTGCTCTAATATTTTGGATTCGGTACTAATTTTATCATAGCCACGTTTTACAAATCTAGCTCCTCTACGCTGCGCGCGATCCAATTCGGCATTTAATCCAACTTCGTGAGGATCCCATACACTCGCAGCATATTCTAAATGAAGCCTAACCGGCGACAGATAACATTTCTCTTTAATCTTTTCATCACATTTACCAAATACTCTTCTGATAAATCCTAATGTTTTGTTGTGATTGTGTTTGTGTTCCAAATTGTGAAGGACATACTAATTATCTGCCATGCCAACTTTAAAAGTGCATTACCTCGTTCTATCGAAGTCAATGTTCATTCATCATCATCAGTATTTCAATCCAAGGATTGGTTTGCTGCAGCCCTCCATTCTACTCTATTTTAATCTCAATACTTGATACCTTCTCTTTTTTACGTCCTTCTTAATTTGTTCTATGTATGTACATGTCTCTTGGTCTTCCTCGTGGAATCTTCCCTTCTATCATATTCCTAATCAGTCCATTGTGCCTTAATGTGTTTCCTATTCAACTGTTTCTTCTTTACCGTAGAGTTCTATATATGATCCTATCCTCACTTTGTCTGTCCATTTACTCTTCAGCATTCTCCTTCAGCACCATGTTTCAAAGGCTTCTATTCTTCCCTGGTCCACTTTTCCAATGTTCCAAGTCTCGGAACCATAGAGCGCCATGCTCCACCCGAAAGTCTTGACGAATTGCTTCCTTGTTTCTAGACTGGGGTTCTTTCGAATTGCTTCTTCTTCATGAATGCGTTCTTAGCTTGGGCTATTCTTCGCTTGATGTCGGTCGAACTTCTTCCATCCCATGTTATGCTGCAACCCAGGTAGATGAAGGATTCCACTTGCTCTAGTTTCACCCCTCGCATTGTGATATCTGCATTCAGCTTCTCTCTTCCGCACACAAGGATTCTAGTTTTCTTCTTGTTGATGTCCGTATTATATTCCCTCAGTACTTGGTCCATAGCACTTAGAGTTGCTTGCAGGTCCTCTCGCGTTTCTACCACCACTGCGATGTCATCTGCTAACCGGAACATGTTGATTTCTTCTCCATTTACCTTGATTCCTTTGATACCAAATTCTTGTGTTTCTTTTATTTCCTCTTCCAGGTACACGATGAATATTGTTGGCGAGTGGTTGCATCCTCGTCTTACTCCTTTGTTTATTTTGGCTTCTTTTTTTCTTACATTTTTTGTTTGCATTGTTGTAACCAGTGTTCATTATGGAAAAATTAAATCGCATTTGTCCAAGGGTTCAAGCACCTGCAAAGCTCCATCCCCACTGACAACGACGCCGTGATGAAGAAACTGCCCACGTACGCAAAAACACCGATAATTTGTATTTTTAATCCAGTTTGTAGCTGCACGGATTAATTTGTCCCTGCATAGGCACTTATGTAACTTTTATTATTAAGGAACCGATCGAAAATAGTCGGCAAAATTCACACAGCAGGAACCAGAACCACTTGAAAGTTATTTGTGTCACGTTAAAAACACTATTGAGGAAGGCAACGGGAGGTCACCTCAATCATTCATCGCAAAAAGCGATGATGATACAAGAGTAATCGCCGCTATCGGCACGCATCAATCCCGCCTCTCGGTTCTCGCCGTGTTTGTTCATGGAAGTTACACCCACATTGAAGTCATTTTTTTACCTTTCCTTCTTATTTTAAACCCCTCCCCCGTTCCCATCCCTCTCCCAAACCCCTTTACTCTCTCTCCAAATTGCCCAACTACTTCTTCATCTTTGTGGTTTCAAGAGAGACTTCTTTCTCTTCCTGACTGAATTCTTCTCCGCCCGTAAAAACTCTACTCCAGTGACCCTTTTCTTTCAAATTGACCCCGCTCCCCACCCTTCTCCCTCCCCCCACTAACAGGTGAGTACGCCTTTGTCTTTCCCTTTTTTTTCCTTGAGTTTCCGAGATCCTCCCTCAGGATAAGAGACATTAAAAAAATCAAGAGCAATCTTTTTTTATGGGACGGAGATCGAGTTTCCAAAAAGATGATAATTCTGCGCTTTTGTTTTTTTTTTGGGAGAAAGGGAAGAGTGAAAAGCGTCATCCGGGCATATATATATGCGCGTAATTATAAGAGAATGGACGTTCTTGGAGAAAATCAAGTGGAGATTCCCACGCGTCTTCCAAACAAGCATCCGGAGGCGCGTGTAGGAGTGAAAGAAGGATTGCGTGTGCCGCGGTGGCGGGCCGCCGGGGTGCATGCCTGTGTTTTCTGTTTCACGAGGTCACTGGCGCTCGACCCACGATATTCGGGCGCGAAGAAGTTGACGAACGGATTGGCGTGTGCGGCTCGGAAACTTGGTCGCCTGGGAACGCGACCATCCCTAGGGTCTTCGATATTCGGGCCTCGAGAAAGACGCGGAGAAAATGATATGCACAGTAGGAAGATATTATAATTCAAACAGTATTTCATTAAGAGCTCAAAGAGGATGGCGTTGATGGTATGGACCACTGGTAAATGCGTAAAGAAAAGACAAATGAAAAATTTAATATTGAGGAAAACAATGATGTTATGATGTGTTGCTCGGATATTTGGTCGTAGAGGAAAGAGTAACAGCGTGAAAATAGTGAAACTGACGAATAGGAAACAATAGGAAGAAATTCTAGATATGGTGGTGGGGGAGAGAAGACTGTTGGGAGAAGTGCGAAGAAGGTAGGATAAGTTAATGAAATAGATACAGAGTTGTGATATGATGCTGAAGACCGTAATACGTGGGAGTAAGACGGTAATACGTAACCAGTAGAGGAAAGAAAACAAAATAGTTGGGTAGTAAATAAGTCTTTTGGCTGTTAACGTACGGTGGATGTTCCAAGAGTTCCCAATGAAATGCTCGTAACAGCTCCTGCGTTTGTTTTTTGACTGTTTGCGACTTATTTATTGACTATACCTCGTACAAAACTTCCAAGAAGTGAAACCTGGACCAATAAGGTGTATTCCTATAGGTAATATTGGAAAGGACAATGATCTGTTCTGATTTGCCAAAGTTCTTACATTTTCTACGATGAGTGAAGGTAGGTAATGTAAGAACACAACTTATAGCCGTAAGAGTACACAGATCTCGATGCATCACACAACTTGCCATTTTACCGGTCCAGGAAGGCCAGCTGTGGAAACAACGGAAGTCGCAACAGCGGAAATAAGATGAAAATTTATGCGCGAACGTGGATGTCGAAGATTGAATGGAGATTTCTGTCATTGTTCGTTCGTTAACTTCATTAATTCAGTTGTCGAAAAGAAACGGTTTTTTTCCTCACGAGTTCGATCAACTTCGCCTCCCATTGTGAATAACTCGCGTGTTTATATCAGTTTGGATATTTTAGTCACTCGTGGCGCTGAAGTGTCAGCCGAGATCATACGTGATTGGAGAAGATAAGAAGGTTACATTGAGATGCTTAATTAGTATCATTTTGATAAAATTTCCCTCTATTATATATATATATATATATATTGATTATACGGAAACACTCACACGAGCACAATAATGGGACGGCACAGCAGAACACAAAGACAATAGCAACATTTAAAAGGACACTCACACGGTAAATTGTTCGAGCTTTCGGCCTTCTCAGAGGCCTTCTTCAAGTAAGTCATATATATATATATATATATATATATATATATATATATATATATATTTATATTTATATATATTGTGGGTTGCGGTATTCCGGTGGGTAGAGCGTTGGACTGCTGACCGGAGGGTCCTGGGTTCGATTCCCGGGCAAGGCACTCGGGTCACCTGCAGCTCCCACCAAGCTAAAGTGATTTTTCGGGTACCAGGTCTTCCTGGGAAACTATAACCGGCACAGGGAGAGGAACTGGCCCCCCTACCCTGATGTGTGAATTTACACACGCCGTATAGGGCTTAGTACTGGGTGATCTCTACCATCACCTACTAAACCGACCTTCGGGTTGGTTAAAGTGTTTATGGTTTATATTTATATTATTTATTATTAGGTAATCTACCGGTTAAGGTAGGTTTTTGGATGGACATAATTACTAATTAAATAATTTGTGACCCCTAGCAAAACACAACATCCTACTCTACATCAGGTCCCTCTTCAGCTCTGAGTACACTCCTGTTCCTTCCCTTTCCTCTTTTGCCCAACATTCTCCCCTCTATCACAGTCTTCAACATCCCACTGCCGGTCAATACCCCCTTTATCCATTTTTCCTGCCTCAATAGGATTTCTCCCAACAAACCCCCTCTTCGCCCACCATACCAAGTACTTCCTCATTCCAATTTTATTCAATATACTCATTAGTTTTTCCCAATTCAATATATATATATATATATATATATATATATATATATATATATATATATATATATATTCTCATAAAAATAGATATAAGGAAAAGGGATAGGACCACCGAAATATCGGAGTGAGTTGTGTCTCGGATAATCTTTAATTTACTCTTTTTTCCAATTTTCACGAGTTCTTACATTCATCGTGAATGGGTCTTTACTGCCGCAAAGCGATGTCCTCCCTGACCGTCTTCCAGGTACCCCAACACCCCACCTCGCGTACCGTTATTTTAAGTGCCTATTCACTGCTCCACTCGCCTCCACGACAACGTGCTACTAATAACTTGATAGATGTTGTCCGGCATATTAAAAGTATGCCTCTGTTTTAGACCTCTCTGATTAAAATTTTAAATGTGTCCGACACGGATATGTGGTATTGAACGTGCTTTTCCATAGAAAACAAATAAAGCTTAAGAAAGTATTTTTGGGCTGACAAAAATTTGAGCAATTTTTCTCGTCTGAAAATGTCGGAAGGTTAAATCAGGCGCTATTAGTGTATTAGAGTATGGAAGAACTGTCTTCCCTTTGTATTTGTCAGTCATAAAATGGGCTTTGGAGTATTTGGTTAAAAAAGAAATGCAGTATTCATCAGATGTCTGTACACACCATATTTTTCGCCACAGGCCACAGTCGTTTCAAACCGGATCTAATAGGGTTAAAGGGATATCCTTTTGACCTTCAACGAGCCGTTGGAATGGTTGCCAAGGTAATGATTCCCAAATAAATATCATACGAACTTTTCATTAATAAATTTCAAAAGATAAACTCTTTTTTACCAGTATTACGCTTGAAATAATGAAATTTTTTCCATGATTACTTTGTCGTATTTTTTCGTCAAAATATAAATTATAATAAATTCACGACTCATACATTAGACATTCACTTGAAACACGTCCAAGCGTACTGCTCGTATGTTATGTGACATTGAGCAATAAGGTATCTATTAATAATATTTAGACCTTACCAAGGATCAACTCCTTCATTACCATGAATATTGTGTGTCTCTTGTTGAATATAGTATTTCGAAGCGAAACGTTTCCCCTGCTAATGAGCAACGTTGATTAAAGGCTTACGAAATTAAGTTTTCTACACTCGTGAGTCTTACGAACTAAAATAATCCCCCCGATAACCTTCGAAATTTCTCTTCCACGTGGCAAAATCAGTTTGCACCCACTTTAGAGCAATTTCGACTGACATTTTGCGAGGCTACACAGTCAAGCAATTTTATGAACTTAATCTGAACCACTTTTGAAAATTCTTTGAAAATAAAGCCTTTTGATTCGATTGCGATTCGGACGCGGATAAACAAAATGCCTGGTGAATGATGAAATCCCATCTGTTACATGATTTTTTCTCTTGAGATTTTGCCCAATTTCCATGAATTCTTTTCCAAGAGGGAGGGAATTGATGATATGGACGATGAGTAAGGATGATGAACCAAGAATAAGGAAAACTTTGATATGTAGCGAGGTTTTGTACTGCACGGAGGCCTTAGGCCTTCTTCGGGTCATTCAGGATTCAATCTGATGTGAAAGAGGCCTAAGAGAAGGCCGAAAGGTCAAATTATCTTAACTGTGAGTGCCCTTTTACGTGTTGTATATGTGTGCGTATGCGAGATATATATATATATATATATATATATATATATATATATTAGCGCACACACATACATATATATATTCATATATATATATATATTATATATATTTTTATAAATATATATATATATATATTCGTTTGTGTATACATACATAAATGTTTTAAAAATCAGGAGTAATATCCATTCGAAGAAACTATGTACATAAAAATATCGAAAAGAACCCTCACTTGGTCGTTGGATCATGTAGGCGGTGACCTTCCGCTTTCACCGACATAATAAACAAGCTGGGGAAGAAATGCAATGGGTTGAGGGGTCTAGAGAGGGGATGCAGTAGAGGCGGTTTGATGCATTTTTTTGAGACCTGGTGGTCGTTTAGCTTGGATGTAAACAGAGGTACCATTACCATACCGTTACACTAAGGCAGGGACATCACCACCCTACTTGTCTTCCAACTTCTCCCCCAGAACATAACCCACTTAATCCAACTGCATTTTGAGGGTACCGGAGGAAGGACACCGGAACCACCGCAACCGACTTGTCTTGGCATCCTTACGTTCTCGAGGCTCTCTGCAGAGGAGAAATTCGCAGCGTTCATCCTGGTCGATTTCGGACAGCCTGACCTCTCCTCTCCTCCCTCCTACGCATTTCCCTTCCCCTTTGACCGAAAACCAAAAGGACTTCGCCCACCATCTACCGGTTGTCCACTCTCAATTTGCATATTCTTCGTTCCTTTTCTGGGTCTCGCTGTCGGGACTGCCTGGTCTAATTTCAAAGATTTCCTAAGGCGCTGGTGAACTTGAGACGGGAAATTAACGATGCTATTGTCGGCGCCAACCGGATAAGGTGCGCAGTCTCACAGATTCGAAGTTATCCAACGGGTTGCCACGGAAACATCCCCTTACTTTTGTATTATTCATGAGCCTAATCCGAAAATAATGAGATTGTTTGGGAATGTAACAAGTTCCTAATCGCTTTATCCAAACGACCTTCATTCGAAAAGATAAAAGGATTTTTATCTTTTCGAATCCACGGATCTTGTTTAAGCCATCCGTCGAAATCAAGTCGATTTAATTACGTTTAATTTTGCTTAATGAGCGCTTCGGGTTGTTGCCAAGCATTTGTTGCTAAATCTGCCTACAAGTTGATGCTTTGCCTGTATGGAGATCATCGTTTCGTAACGGCGTTAATTTGTTAAAGCCTCATAGTTGGCGTCAAAACTAATTTAGGGCTAGCAAAGAGAATACCAGTTTGATAGAGGTGACGTATTTCATTCAAAACTTAGTATCGTTTCCAAGCACTTCCTATTCTCAGAAATAGCAATTTTTGGGCGAAGACAATTCATGGTTCTTTGAGAAAAATTGGTTTATAAAAATACACAATGTAAATAACTTGTCACATTGAAATTGTCGTGTTCGACTATACTGTACAAATTTCAAGATCCTACTCGACGGAAAATATATATCGTAATTTCTTTCGGGGTCGGCGTGGTGCGATGGCTAACGTACAGGCCTTCCACCGAGATGGTCCAGGTTCTAATCCTGGAGGCAACAAATATTTTTCAGTAGTATCCCGATCCATACTTGAGGTGCTTACTTTCACAGTCTCCTCGGGGGGTAGAGTGTTTTGTGTTGCATGTTCATGTGGTGGTGGAGTTTCGCATTCTTGCTTGTTGTGTCCTGGCTTGCGTGTTGTTGGATGGCTTTCGTGCTGCATCCTGGGGTGCAGTTGTTTGTTGGTTTATGGTATATGTGTTTGGATGAGTGTTGGATGAATGGATTTTTGCATAAGTGTGTGCGCTGATGTGGGTGTAATTTTCCATGTTGTTGTTTTGCATGTGGTATTGTTCCTTTTTACGGTTGGTGACCTAACACCCCCCGCCACACGCCCTTGCGGCGGCTTCCGGGGTATTATGTAGATGTATAGGTGCTTTGTGAAGACCATTTTGAGTGAGTACGACGTCCGTCGGATAGGACGTTAAACTGCGGACCCCTTGTCGCCTTTCGACATTAGTAGACTAATGCCAACGCCGGGTTTCTCTCCACCTTTCATTTCCCTAAGCATCCCTAATGGCGGTAATGACCTTGCTATCGGTCACCTCCCATAAAAAACTAAAAAGTACTACTAATGTCTTTCATCATCGATTATATTTTGTGGTGAAGTTACATGGCAACCATTAGTGATGTAAGTTTAAATTCTCCATCTGAAGGAAGTTATTTTCTCGATTTGCCTTTTTCGTTTGTCATTTTAAAAAAATCCCATACTTAATTTTTTCTTTACATTTTAATCCCTTTCGCTTTAGTTTTAACGTTCGCTTGGCTGATTGTTAAGTAAATGACGAACGGTAACACTCTTACCTTGTAGTCGGCCATTACTCGGCACCTTTACTTTTTAAGGTCTCACTAATTTCATACTGACAAACAATTTACGCCAGCAATTTGAAACTTCTGCGGCTTCCCAAAACAATCTTCCTGTGTACGTATGGATTTTTCACGACGCCAACTCCTTGACTCCATCACCGCCAAGGGGAGCGCCTATGGGAACTGGTAGTAGACAGAAAGACGTATTCAAGGTTAATTTACGCGGACACTTTACCGTACAGTGACCAGGGTATTGTAGTTGCTGCTATGGTGAGGAGGGTTTCCAACAATTGAAATGGTGACGTTCATTGTACAAGAACAACGTGCAATCACCCGTGTTCACCGCTTACGTGGTTTTAACACCCATATAGAAATTCGTCATCGTTGATTGAGTGTAATACATGTGACAAGATGTTGTTATGTAGATGTGTACAATAGTGGATGCGTCGCATTTCAAAGTTGACGGAATGTTCTGTATCGACAAAGAATCCTCGGTCACGCACCAGCCGATTTTTACAGTGGGCAAAAAGAGTTCATCGCTGAAGCCCCATCGGTGGCCGTGGAATCATGGCGTCGTCCTCGTGAAAAATTTGTTCGCCTACAGGAAAAATGTGTGTAATATTGACAGCAGTTTCAACTTTCTCTTGTAAAAGGTTTTCAGTGAAAAATTAGGAGGTTTTACAATTTAAATGCAGTTCTTATTTACTTCGTCGGATAAACCACGATTTGACTTTAGCCCCCTCAGTTTTTTTGCAAGCTTTCCGAGTGAAAATTCGTTTTCTCCCACTTCAGCCGCTGTCTTTTGCGCTCGAAAGAATCTTTCGGCCAGTGGGAATTGTCCCCATCAATCCACATATAGTATTGATATCACATCCACCTAGTGATTCATCACCACAATTCCAGGATGATATATTTCCGAGGCGCTTGTTTACCTTGCTTTTCGTTCCAGCGTCATTGCAGACCCTGCCGAGAAAAGGGGAGAGGAGTGGAGAGGGTGGGGGAGAGAAAGTGAGATGGGAAGGGAAGGGATTGGGAGAGATAACTAGGACGATGTTGAAGTGCCTCTGGGAGACAGGTGACGACCCTCGCTGATAAGCGGGAGACGTCGCCTCTCTTTTGTCTTTTTTTACGCCCACGCAGACTGCTCTCTATTTTCCCTCTTGCGCACGCACGTAAGCAAGCGGCCTCATATCAAGAGCGTTTTCTTCCTTCGCATGCAGACGTCGAACGAATAGCATAGTGGAGTTAACAATTTTTGTGTGTGTGTAAATGTATGTATGAGTATATATATATAAGTACTTCCACCTAGGGAATGGATGTATGTTATTGTAAGTGCTTCAATATAACTTTTCGGGGTTGAGTGAAAGGGGAAACTATATAACCTCAATCTTGCCCCATTAGATACTTTAAAATAGAAATAAAACATATTTAGTTTTCGTACTGGGAACGAGGCAATAACCCTATTCACTCTTTCACAGTTCGAAGTTCTGCCTCCGAGACAAACACAGGCCTCCACGATTCAAAACCTAAGGTCCTGGAAAGTATATTACGACAGTGAACATGTGGGTGCCTGCATTGGTGCTGATTTTTATCTACTCAGTGGTTGTGAGCAGGTGCAACGATCCACTTTAGCCGCCGTTACCCGAGGCGACGAGGACTAAAGTTTTTTTTTTAATTTAACCGAGAAGGCTGTTTTGAAATTTAGGGTGGACGATGTTTTCTGTTTTTCCTTCTTCAGTTAGTTACAAAACGAAGGGGTTTATCGATGATTGTGGGCTTTCATTTATCGATCGACTCCCCCGGTGTTTGCTTGCGACACCGAGGTTATCATTTTGTCTTTAAATTATTTTGGTTTATTAAAACATCTACAATGGAAGTCCATCGATTGACTGAATGTCTCATCATTGAAATATACAACCCAGATTTCTTCTGTAATCGATGATTTTAAATTAATAACATCCCTTATTGCCCTCCAAGAATGATCTTATCCAGAATTATCGTATACATGTCTATGGCACAAGAACGTCCATTGATGTAAATGTAGACATGTTCCTCCGAACAAGACATTCGATCCATTTGGTATCAGGCTATTCCTTAAGGTAACACGCAAAATTCCTTATAAATATAAAGCATGAGTAAAAATCTGCTTATGGCATGAAATGTATAAGTTCTCCTGATATTTTCTCAAATATATTTAAATATTATCCATGGTATTGTCATAAACTTTACCAGGAATGATTTTGTTTTACTCTAATCAAATATTTTTTTTAATTTTGAGCACCAGATCCAACTTCATGATATTTAACTGTTTTCTTTATCAATTATCCACGCTGTGTCACTCAAACACGTATATTTGTGTCATTTTATCTTCAGCTACAACCTTACTTGAGCAAAATTTCTGATATTTTATTTTCTATTTCTCATAATTGAAAGTTTTAATTGTCTATTTGAACTATCAACTTACTCAGTTTCTCAATGAGCTGCTGGCTCCTCGGATAATGAATTTACAAATTCCCCATGTTGTAGTATTATTGTATTATATGCAAAGGTTCAATATGCGATCAACTGGTTAATATGAAGAAGATAAACTCCATTGCCGACGGATTAAAGTACATTTTTTCCCCTCGCAAGATACGCGAGATTAAAGAAATCGAAACGAAGCCCACATTTATTTTGATTTAATAAGCAAATTATAATGATTTTGCCGGAATTCCCCATTATTGTAAGACTTAGATGAACATACATTTGGTCGCGTGAGCAAATGTTGGTACGAGTATACGTATTCATCTGGATCTATGAATTCACATTTGTGCATGAATGGTCCTTGCTCCAATATCCCCGCCTAACTTGAGCCTTGTTGAACATTGTGCAGTGGTGTGTGTACATATATATATGTACACACATGTACACACATGTACACACATGTACACACATGTACACACACACACACACACACACATATATATATATATATATATATATATATATATATTGGTATATATATGTATATATATATATATGTATATATATCTGTACAATGTAACCATATTATGCATTACTTTAATCAATTGTTAGATCGTCGGCCGGTCAAGGAAATATTTTTACACTTGTAATCTGCTTGATTCCGCCTTCCCCACCTCTCTTGTGTTCGTCTTTAATATGTGTTCCTATCTCTTTTCCTTATAAATATATTTCCACCTGAATGAATATTTGTTTGCCATTTGGTGGGTTTTTCGTGTTTGACTATATATATATATATATATATATATATATATATATATATATATATATATATATATATATATATATATTTATATATATATATATTTATATTTATATATATGTGTGTGTGTGTTTGTTTTATTTATTTATACTACCTTGATCAAAAAGTTCCCGGAATAACCACCGTGTGGCGCTCCCATCGTTCCGATTTGAGTTCTGTTTTTTTTGTTAAATTGGTACATCTGTTGTTGATATTCCCTTTAAATCTTAGTGTCATAACTTGACATTTGCAAAAGTTACGTAGCCAAGAGTACATCTATCTCTGTGTGTGTTGGCGATTTTTTACAATTGCAGAAATGGATTTAAATTTGCAACAACGAACTTGTATTAAATTTTGCGTAAAAAACGGATTTAGTGGCGCACGGACGTTGGAAATGTTGGAAAAGTGTTTCGGCAACGATTCTCTAAAAAAAACGGTCGTTTACCAGTGGCACGAGCGGTTCAGAAGTGGTCGTGAGTCAATCGAAGATGATGAACGCAGTGGCAGACCATCGACATCGAAAGTCGGTGAAAAAATTGATAAAGTAAAAGAAATGTTGATCAATAACCGCAAATTAACCATCAGAGAAATAGCGGAGGACTTGAACATTGCCTATGGATCCGCCCAAGACATTGTGGTTAATGATTTGGGTTTCCGTCGTGTAGCAGCAAAAGACCTCAATTTCATGCAAAAAAGAGACCGTGTTGACGTCGCAAAAGACATGATTTGCGAGGCTGAATCCGATCCCACATTCATCAAAAGGATCATTACTGGAGACGAGACGTGGGTTTATGAGTACGACACGCAATCCAGACATCAGGCAAGTGAATGGCGTTCACCAAATGAGCCGAGACCAAAAAAACCACGTCGTTTTCAGTCAAAAAAGAAGGCAATGCTGACGGTTTTCATGGATTACAACGGTGTAGTGCATCATGAATTTTTGCCAGAAGGCCAGACAGTAAACAAAGAGTATTATTTGGGCGTTATGAGACGTTTGCGTGAAGCAATTCGCCGAAAGAGACCAGAAATGTGGGCAGAAAACTCGTGGATTTTGCACCATGATAACGCACCGTCGCACAGTGCTATCATTATTCGTAATTTTTTGACGAAAAATGCAACAAATACCATCCAACAGCCACCGAATTCACCTGATTTGGCTCCCTGTGACTTCTTTCTGTTCAATCGAGTTAAAAAACCATTACGGGGAACGCGTTTTAGCAGCCGAGAGGAAGTAATGGAAAAATCGCAGGAAGCACTGATGGACATACCGAAAACCGAATATAAAAAATGTTTCGAGGATTGGATCAAGCGCTGGCATAAGTGTGTTGCAGTCGATGGGGATTACTTTGAAGGGGACAATATAGATTTAGATGAATAAACTTGTATTTTTAATTTTCTGAATAAATTCCGGGAAATTTTTGATCAAGGTAGTATATATATAATATATATATTTATATATATATGTGTGTGTGTGTTTGTTTTATATATATATATATATATATATATATATATATATATATATACACACAGACACGCACACACCCAAGTGATCCATCAACTTAATAACCAGTACAAAGTTGAATGGAGATACTTATTGAGAAAATATTACCCTAAGTGTTTCTCATATTCTATGAAAACATTAATCAATAGAATCGCATTGAAAAATATTATACGGTTCCCCTGAGAAAGATGGATAAAATTTTTCTATTAAAAAGATGGTCATGAAACAATTTTCTCTCTCTTCCCCGTACAGTGAATCGTTTGCTACACATCGATGGTTTTATTATGCCCCTTAATTATGCTTGTAGATTTGACCGCCGCGTATAAAATGAGGAAGATAGAAAGAGGCCAACGCTGACAGTTTGGAGTACTGGCTCTTCTTGCCTCAAACAATGCGCCATCCAAATAAAATCCAAAACCTGATATTTTCGTAAGAGAAAGTAAAACTTTTAAAATTCATATCTTATTTCATGTGGATATAGGGTGTAATTTTTGTTGACTGTCAATGTAATTCGATAATTTTATTAATTTGTCATCTCTTTTGTTTCGCAGGATTGAGGCGCAACCCCTGGCGCAGCCATGGTGATCGTAACAAGGGTAAGTCGAATGATCTCATATTTTATGATGTTTTGTTTCCTACGGGTCGCTAGAAAAGTGATGGCAAATGAATTGAGTAGTGGTGTATTCCTCAATTAGTGGTTTTTCCTTTCCATTTGTTTTTTTTATATTTTATCGTTTAAGGTAGGTTTTTGATGGACACAGACTGAACGCCTCTACATTTTTTAACCTCGCTCAACAAGAAAAAGCCTGAATCCCACACACTGCAATCGACCCTTCTTCAATTCCGCATACTTCTTTTCTTCCTACATTCCGTCCAAGTACTCCCTTTATCCCAAGCCCAGTAGTTCTACGTTTGATTATACCTCTCCTATTCCAAATTCTCATTTAAAACCTTCCAATCTACGCCTATCATAATGCTTGCATAGCCCAACGCAATTTTTCGTCGTACACGTATGTACACATACTGCTTTTATCATAATGGTCCAAAACAATTCCAAGGTACGTAAATGATCCTCCAGCTCTATTTTTTGCTCTCTTATTTTAACATGAAAACTTTACTTTTATCTTTCTAAAAACCGATTAACATTCGTTTTATTTATATTTATACTCATCCCATACCTGTCGCACTAAATTTCCGATTCACTCAGCATTTCTTGCAACCCCTTGGCTTACTGACAAACTAGAGCTTGGTCATCAGCAAACCTAATTGATGTTACGAATTTCCCGCCGACTTTCATTTCTACTTTCAGTTCTTCCCATGCCTCTTTAATCGTTTCTTCCTCATATACTTTGAACAGCACAAGTGATAATGGACAACCCTGCCTTACACCTCTTCCTCACACTGCCAATCCGGACTCCCCGTTCCCCACTCACACCTGAGCAGTCTGAGACATGTACAGTTTGCGGATTAGCCTCCTTTCCCTCCAATCTATTCCTATTTTCTTCAATATACTCATTAGTCTTCCCAATTCACTCTATCAAACGCCTTTTCGAAATCTACGAAACAGGCAAATACCTCCTGGTTGTATTCTATATTCCTCTCGATTAGTGATCTCTTTACTGCAATAGCATCACGCATGCCTCTCCCCTTCCTAAACCCAAAATGATAGTCCCCTAAGTAATCAATAGCCCCGCTCTTCATTCTCATATTGATGATCCTGAGAACAACTTTAGCTGCGTGGGATATCAAACTTATTGTTCTGTAGTTCTCACATGATGTAGCCTTTACCTTTTTCGGAATAGGACCAAAAACTGATCTCACGAAGTCTTCCGGCCAGATTCCCTCTTCGTATATACTACGAATCAGTCCATATACCTGTAGCTTCATACTCCCACTTTTTCCTAAACCTTTTAGTAGTTCCGCAGGAATGTTGTCCACCCTCACCGCCTCATTTGATTTCAATTCCTTTAATGCCCTTTCTATCTCATGGTCGGTATACTTTGACCTAAGCTATCCCCATCCACGTCATATTTTCGGCTTAGATTTCTGGTCGAGTACTTTTACCATGTAAATACTTCATGTGTTCTTTCTATTGTAATGGAATTTTCATTAGTGTAATTAATAATTTTCTTGGTGTGTCTGTGATAGCTTCGCCCGGATTTTACCATTTTACAGTTTCCTTGTCCCTGCCCCCATTCATTGTTCCCTTAGTTCTTGCTGTTTTTATGAAACGTCGAACAGTTACATCGCATAATAATATAAATTCTTTTGAAGCATGGACGTAAATGATAAGGACACTATTGTTTGCTTGCCCCTCTGGCCAATCTATTTTCTGCATTCTTCAACAAATAGTCTAAAAAACCTGGATCAAAAGTAACCATTCTTCATCTCCGCATACTTCATGCCTCTATTCATTCCTTCCGAATTGATTATTTTTTCCTTGTCTCTCTCAGCATTCTCCCCTCTATTACATGTACCATGTACGTCAGCATCCCGTTGCATCTCTAAACATCTCCTCCGTTCACTTGCCCTGCCCTCTTCGAATTTCTCTCAAGAGCGGTATCGCTTCCCTCAACATGCGTTGAACTTTGAATCGTTTATTTTTTCAATTTCGTTCCTCTTTTTTCTTTTTCAATTATCGCTTTTTCTTTTCTTGTCCACGCCGAAATATCGAAATTTTCCAAATCTACGGCGATCATTTTTCCTCAAAAACCAAATATTATTTCATTGATTACCTCCGTGTTGGAGTTTTCGCCCGTCCTTTCTATACATCTTTACCTGTGATCCATGCCATCAGCTCCCTCCTTCCAAAAACTCTTTTAGTGCTCAATGTAATTGCAAAGTAAGAAATGTAATGTAACCAAAAGAGACCTGTCACACTTGGGTTCTTATCATAACAATTTTTAACGAATCTAGCGGTTTTTCTCTGGACTTTATCTAATTCTTTTTGCCAAATTTTCTCCCAAGGATCCCAAATACTTGGGGCATATGCCAAATGAGGTCTAACTAGAGCAAAATAACACCTCTCTTTAACGTTTTCATTACATTTCCCCACCATCCGTTTTATGAAGCCAAGTTTCTTGAAAGCTGATCCGCATATTGTCATGATATGTGCTCCCCATGAGAGGCGTGGTGTGTTGTTTATGCTTGATCTTCTAGACAAAACTTAAATGCACGTTTTGGCACAATTATAGCGTGTGCTAGTGCTATATAATTTGGGTAATGCTCCCACTTAATGCACAAATGTATATTCATTAGTAAACAGCACCAGTTTACCGTTCGCAAAGCCTAAAATGTTACTAACGTCCATCATGGCATTCCTGGAATGAATAATTCATGTTGCTTTCCTCCATAATGTTTTTAACGTGATACCACCACGCTTCAGTGAGGCAATTTAAAAGGAATCAGATTCGTTTTCAGACGCCTTTTCGGTCGCCTCACTAAAGAACTGACGCTGCACGGGCTACCTTTCGTCTGGCTCCTAACCTTCGACCTAGCTGGCATGAGTTACCCTACCAGGAGCAATTATCCATTTTCCTACCTCTAACACAGTTCTAGGGAATGCTGGAGTTCATGATAGAAGGGTGGATGAATAAATTGTATGAATTTTGAACGACATTGAGGCACATGGAAAATATGATAGACGGAAGTAAGATAGGGCACGAAGTTCATGCGAAATTTAACAGTCATTATTGACAGCCAAAAATCCACCTTTAAAAGTTAGATTACCAAGAATGAATTAAGCATAAATATTTACTGCTCTTTCCAATATTGTTTATTTCAGTAATTAGCTGGGCTGGGCACTTTTGTGCAAATTATTCGGTGCAATTTGTAATATGATATACATTACCAATTACTTGACATTATTAAATTGATATCATCCCATTATTGCGTGCATACGAGAATATTGCGTGCTTACAATTAAAAGCATGTATGAAGCGATTCGTAATTGGGCTGGTGACCTACAACCCCCTCCTCCCCTGCCACACGCCCGTACGATGGCTTTGAGGGGTATTGTGTAGATGTATTTGGAACGAAGGACGAAGAAAGTTCCGCTAATTGTCTTGTTGGAGCTTGCTCAAAGGAGTAAGCCATGTGGCACCAGTGTCTCTAGCGTCTCGGCCGCGGCTCTTACCCTCCTCCTCCCGCCCAGGCCAACCGTAACCACCGGTAGGTAAGTACATACGTATACATATGCACTCTGCGGTGGCTACGGTCCAAACCACCCCCTCCTTCACCGGTGATGAGACGGCCTCCCGCTGACACGGCCGCCGCAAGGCCAGCGCGTCGCCGTATCCGGGTTTGCACGCCCACCCAATCCTCTCCCTCCTCCCTCTGAGCATCCAGGTCGCGCCTGTTCCATCCCCGCCGCAGCTTTGACCTCCTACCAGCAGCGCACGAGAACGCCTCACGGCCGGTGACCGTCCGGTGCCGTCTTATTCCCTCCGCTGCACGTACGTCCCGGGACGAAAGCTTCGAAGCGAAACCCGCGAGTGCAGTCTCGTTCCCTTCTTTCTCACCGTTCGAGGTCAAACGGTTTCGCGGGAGGTCTTCAGGTCAGGGTCTTCGGGTCATGAGATGGTGTCCATTTGAGTGCGATTCCCCAGCCAAATGTTAGACACATGAAAATGAAGACATGTAAGTGCTAAGGGAAACTACAAAGATCATTGGACGGCTGCATCCCTTAATTCAGTGATTGATGATCACTGATTATGAAAATGATGGGATTACTTTTCTATACCGCCGAAGGAGGATAAGCCGGCGTGATGACATTACAGTAATGAGGTCTTTAATATATAGGAGCACGGAATATACAGTCAGAATCTCTCCGCTTCACAGATTTAGAGAAGACGTTTGAAAGAGATAATTGGATCGAATTAATGAATAAACAGGGTGCGGCAACACAACTTCCTTTTTTGAAAGGGCTCTTGTTTCAATATTTGGCGTAGAGTTATTATTCATAAAAAAAAGAATTGCACTAACTCAAATTATATCTCACGAAAATATTAATGTACATTTTGGCTTGCGAGTTCGGAAAACTGCTCAGAGTTTCCGAATTCCATTAATGTTACGGCTATTGCTTGTTCTCTTGTCATTGGTGACGTATTGTATGTTTCTGGCCACCTCTTGCGATAACAGCTGTATTCAATATTTAGTGCACATAAGCGAGGGAAGAATTTTATGTCCGTGACGCATAAGAAGGGTATTTTTCGTGCCTCATTTTAGATTTTTTTAATGGGGGTATTTGATGACTTCAATTAGGCGAATGTGGGTTAAATATAACATAACAGAACTCCGCGAACAAATGAAAATTGAACGAAATTGATCCTCTCTCTCTAAATGGGATTCTCCCGTTCGACATATTTTTACCAAATTAATACCAATTACGCTCAACCCTCCTTACGACTAATGGCCGTGGAGGATGTTGTTCGCAACCAGGTCGCGAGCGGTTTAAATAATTTAAAAATATTCCCAGTTTTCGTCTAGTTGTCTTCGAAGTAATTCATACTTAAAACCAAGATATTTTCTAGAAATTTTCCTCGAAATAAAAATATTTAACGTATGCCACAAGTTTGGGCTCGATTGGCCTTCAGATGCTAGACCTAAGACTTGGTTTACATCTGAAGAGTTGACAATGTGAGTTGAAAAACGATTTGTTTTTTAATGGGAACATTAGTAGTTATTAGAGGAGGTGACTGACAGTTGCAATACGCGGCAGTAGGCATAGTTGGGTAATTTTGCTGAGTTCTGTAGGATTTTCAGGGAATGCAGGAAGGGTTCAGAGAAAACCCGACATCGTAATTAGCCTACTCCATTAAACGTCCGATCCGACGGACGAAGTACTCCGCTTGAGGTATTCTCTCCACATAGCACACCCCAAATAGGGATCAGGATACAAATTTAAAAAATCATACCAACTCCGGAACTCGAACCCAAGCCCTCAAGGTGGAAATCTACCAGCCTACTGCCCACAGCACCTCCCCGATTCCCTTTAATTATTTTGTGAAAGAGTGCTTGAAAAATCTTCACTTTTAAACCCATCAATTAAGCCTTGCTAAATATGTTGCTTTTGCAGCCTCTTTAGTTGTCTTCTGTATGCCGTGGCGTGCGGGCATCGAAATCTCCAGCTATTGCTCCCTTGAAGTTCGTGATTCATATCCGTAGCGTTTACCTTGCAAGGTCGTCAGTCGCTTAGTATTCACGAGCACATTCGTTCCCCCTCTCATTCCTGTGGTCGACCGTGCTCACTGTCCCTTTCTGTTCCCTCTCTGTCCATCGTCCTCACATATGTGAGCGCCCTGTTATGGCGTCCCCCGCAGTACGTACGTGCGTCTGTATAATATGTTATTTTCATTGGCGTGGAATGGCTTCGGTTGCCCATGGTTAGTTATCCACAATCAGCTGGTAATCCCGATCCGTATCGTCTCATGGTGCCGTCGTTAAGGAAGGAAGTTTTCATTGAGGGGGAGTTGGTAGGTGGCTGAGTACTGGCTTCCTAACGGCTTAGAATTTGAATCTTGGGTGTGGCAGGATTTGCCATTGGTCTCCCTTGCCATATTTGTGCCATGTGAAGAGAAAACTCCCCTAGTGGAGAAGAATAATAGAATATCTATGCATTAATTTCGCCTTGGATATTCCTCATAGAGTAATTACAAATGCTCAATGTTCCTGATCATCAGTGAAATAAAAGTACTGTTGAACCATATCATAAAAGAACATTAAGATACGTTATCCTAAGACATTGCCTGTAATTGAAATTAGCACCACGTGTTCAATGTATCGCAGATATTACGAGGGACTTCGTAATAATTCATTATTATTTCAAATATCCTGTATTTTATCATTAAATATTTATAAAGAGATAACGTTTTAATCCAGGGGGTAAAGCGTCAGGCTTCTGACTGGAGGGCCCGGGTTACACCTCTGCACACCAGCTCTGTGATTTAGATCATCCTAGGGAACCATAGGCGGGACAGGGAAAGAAATTGGCCCCACTTATTACCCTAATGTGTGAATTTGACATGCTCTTTAGGCTAATTATCAGATGAGCTCCATCTTCACTTATGTAACCAACCTTCGGATTGATTACTGTGGTTCGTACTGTTTGTTATGAAAAGAGTACAGAGTTTTTAAGATTACGGAGCAAGGAATTCCCTAGTTTGAGATTGAAATAAGAAAGGGCTTTTTATAATGTAAAAACAGCGAGTTCGTGCGGGAAGCCTTACTTGTAACGGCTGACCTAGTCTTAAATACTTCGAAGAGGAAGTTTGGAATACCCTCTCGAAATAGGGGAAAAGTAAATGCACCTATTAGGTATTTTCTTTTATTGCACAGTTGTAGGCGGCCTTAGCTAAGCAACTGTGGAGATAAATGGGCATTCCTTTCATTCTAAGGTTGAAAACAAACCTCACATAAAAATTAAGTTATCATTGTCATTTTATATCCCACTTTAAATCTGTTCCTTTGAGGATATCGTTTGAAGACGATGCTATAATAATCAAACGATGGAAATATCAGTGAGGAAATCAGTATTTTTTGCGTGTGGATGGAGACTAAATGCTTGTGCATTCGTAGCTGATGGAGGACTGCAATATCTTTGTAGCAGATATCATTGATTTTAAATGTTCTGAGAGAGACCTCTAGTAATGATTGTCTTAAGTGCTAAATTGTTCTTAATTGTGGGGTAGTAGGGCACCAGACATATATGATATATGTATAGATATAAGTTCATACATATACTTGAATAGATGTTTGTTCATATATATATATATATATATATATTATATATAATATATATTATATAATATATATATATATATATATATTATATATAATATATATTATATAATATATATATATATATATTATATATATTCGTTCGAAATGAATGAAATCACCTATATTATATATATTTTATATATATAATATATATTATATATATATGTGTGTGTGTATGTATATATAATATATATATATATATGTATATATAATATATATACATACATATATGATGTTTGCTTATATAAGTAAACATCTATTGAAGTATATGTATGAACTATTGTTTATGCATGTATTTCTGGTGCCCTACTACCCCCCGCCACACACTTATGTGGCTCCTTGCCGTGTAATGTGAAGATTGAGATACATGGGTACATCATCATAGGCCAACTATCTATAATGTTGCTTAGCTATGTGTTCTGTGTATATATGTTACATGACAGTACTTATTAAAGGCACCATTCATACGTAGACCCAAAAATATCCATATGAGTATCATTTCCATTTGTGTATATGAGTTAACAAAGCTTTTAATATGCACTGTTTGTTGTGGGCGGAATGCTAGAAGAGCAGACTACGAAAGACAAAGAAACCTTCGACGCGCCTCACTGAAAACGACTGTTTCGATTCAAGTGGGAGCGGGGCTTTAGTCACAGAAGCGTGGGAGGGAAAAGGTCATTGTGAAAGGCAGAGGGAGGAACGGTCAACTCGGATTTGACGAGTCATAATGCACTAGGAAGAGTATTCGTTGAGAGCGAAGCAAATGGAAAGACGAGGTTGAGGCCCGAGGGAAGAAACTGTTATCGATACACTCAGAGGAGGAACTTGGAAATTTTGGCTGAAGGGCGGTGAAGGAATTGAGTTACGAGGTACAAGTAATAAGGAATGAGTAACGAATTGCGATTTAAGGAATACGACAGAATTGAGCCTTCCTGATTCCCTTATTACTCGCGTAGACACATTGTGATTATTCGTCCTGCAGCGTTCACGGTATTATTTATAACCTGGATTGTTATTTTTAACATCTTACTACTACCGGTCAAGGTAGGATTTGGATTGACCCAGGGACTTCAGCACTGCTGGCCTCTTGTGACCCCTTTGAAACGCGACTACATACCTCGAGGCCTCAGCTTGTAACAATTCATTCATTATACAGAGTTTATAAACTCTGCATACTTTTTAACTCCTTATATTTCGTTCAGAATTCGTCATCTTTACCCTCGACTACATCGCATGCCCAACATTTCCTCGATTTCACCCAATCTTCTTTTGACAAGGACGAAGAAATTTCGAACGGTATCACAATATTGATTAGAGATATTATATTATATATATATATAATATGTACAATTTTATATATATATATATATATATATAAATACTATATATTAAACCATAAGCACAGTAATCAACCCGAAGGTCGGTTTAGTAGGTGATGGTAGAGTTCACCCAGTACTAAGCCCGACGGCGTGTGATATTCACACATCAGGGCAGGGGGGCCAGTTTCTTTCCCTGAGTTGGTAATGGTTTCCCAGGAGGATCTGGTACCCAAAAAGCCACACAGCTTGTGGAACTGCAGGTGTATAGAGAGGCTTGCCTGGGAATCGAACCCGAACCCTCAGGTCTGTAGTCCAACGATCTACACCTGGATTACCGCGACCCGAATTATATGTTTACGAATGTACAATATATGTATATTATGTACAGTTATTTATTATATATAATATGTAATAAACGCTCTACATACAATAAAACAAAGGTTAAGCGGTTTTCCATTAAGAGAAAGGCTAAGTTAAACGTTAAAATAGGAGGGCAAAAACTAGAGCAGGTAGAACAGTTAACGTATCTCGGAAGTGTTTTGGGCTGAAATGGCCAAATTATTAGGGACGTAAGGAGAATAATTGCACTAGGCAAAGAACCTTTCTCAGGGGGCAGGGAATTAGTGACAGGGACGTAGAGTAAGGAGATTCAGAAACGACTCGTCAAAATTTTGATATGGAGCGTAGTTATGTACGGCGCGGAAGCATAGTCATTGGAGCAGGATGATAGGTGTAAATCGGAGGCTTTTGAAATGTAGAGTTGGAGATGGATCGAGGAGGTTAAGTGGACAGAAAGGAAAACAAATGATGACGTAATGGGTACGGTGAGGGAGGGAAGGGGATTGCTAGGAGAAATCCTGAGGAGACAGAAAAAATGGATGGAAAGCATGTTGATAGGCAATGGGATGTTGAAGACTGTGATAGAGGGGAGCACGTTAGGCAAACGAGGAAGGAGCAGGAATAGGATAGGGATGTTGAGTGGAATGAAGGGAAGAAGTGTGCAGAGATGTAGAGGGGCTTGTTGTATAGGAGGTTGGGTTGGTTTTTGTTAGGAGAGGCAAAATATTTATTTATTGGGTAATTTTGTCTATCCAAAACTTGCCAGTATATTACCTGTAGTAATATTATATATTTTCAGTAACTTATCTGCAGTTCTGCATGCTACCTCCCTTACTTCCATTCAAAACGCCTATCCGTCTCCTCCTTTTTCTTCGCTTTACCAGAATTCTTCCCTGAAATCACCATCCTCCTAAGCATTCTATTTGCTTATAGTATACAGGTAAACACCTGTAAATCTCTAACGTTCACTTGATTTTTATTCCTTTTCGTCCATTTTACTTTCCCTGTATTTCTCCTTTCAGAAATTCTAATTTCTTTAAAATTTATGTATATGCTCTTGCCTCAACAGCAAAATTATCTAGCCATTTGTCCATTGCAATGCTAGTGAAATAAATCACGAGTGTCTGGCCGTTACGTCATGTTGAGTCACCTTCCAGTGAACTTTAGATTTGAAATTTCCAGGAGGAATGAGATTGAATTTGGAGAACTAAACGGTTAAATGTTTTAATTTTTCTAAAAAATAAACACTTCGAGTTTATTTGGAAGGAAGTTGTTCCAGATCATCTATCCATGGGAATGCCTTACAGGAACTGATTCGTGTCCTGTTACGTGGCTGGGTGATGGATAAGTTGGGTGGAGAGGAAACTGTTTATAATTCATGAGATTTCACTGGTGTGTATCCTTCCCCGTATTTGATCTCTCATTTAGATAACGCAATAATTGGTGTTGTGCATACATTTCGAGAAGGTCACTGTACGTGATGGGTTTACTGGACGGTAAAAATTGTATACGTGGTGCGTTCGTTTTATGAGGCCACCCTAGTTTTTTTTCTCCGTACTGAGCGCAGACATAAAAATGTGGTTGAGCTTAAAATACACGGAAAATAATTAATAATGAAAAACATGCATAGATGGCAGCATCGTTCAGCGAACAGGGTTCGTTTATCTGCCACTATAGTGATGAGCGCTTTCAAAAATCGAAATGGTGTCGTTTAGTGCACAAGAACAGCGTGTGATCATCCGTTTTCTCCACATGCGTGGTTTAAACACATCCGTATCCAAATACATCGTTAACTTAGCCAGAGAAATGCAGTGACACAGTTATTGGGTTATATGTGCGTTTGTGGGTTCGTGACAGTTCAAAGATGGCCGAATATCATAACGTGATAACAAAGCCAAGAAGCCTCGGCCATAAACCTGCCGGTTTTTCCGGTGGGCAAATATGGACTCCTACGAAAGCGTCCTCAGCAGCCATAGAATAGTGCCGTCGAATTTGTAAGAAAAAAAAGTATTCCTCTTCAGGGAGATTTTGCTGAGAAGCAGCAGAAGTGTCAAATTTCTGATAAGAGTAATTTTTTCAGAAAAAATTGGAGGCCTTAGAGCTTGAACGCATAACTCACAGCATATTTGGAATAGAAGTAGAAAGAGTCATTCCTAGAATGATTTCCTTCTTTATTAAGAACAGCAAACTTTGTAATAGGCTTCGAACCGGAAGAAAAGAGCCCAGTGTCTTAAAAATGGGACTGCATGTGTAGGGTCATGATCGGTTTCATTTCATCCTCGCCCTAAGATCGAGAGAAAGATATCTGTAGGGCATTGAAAGAATTCATTTGTGTGTTTAAGGTATTGTTTGCATGTGAAAAATCTTGCAGATTAGCTTATTTTCACGAATATTATTTAATTCGGAAAACTTTGAAAGGACTGGGATGCATTAGCAAATATCCATGAAAACTGGTCATCTTCTTACTATTTAAATCATTTCCTCTTGCTATATGCGATGACTGTTTTAACGCTAGACACACATTATTTTTGTTCTCCTTATTCTCCTTAAAATTTAATGCTAGGGTTCTTTTCTCGGGGTTATCGGTCATTTAAAATTCCTGTGAAAGACATATACATGTATAAATTTTTCCTCCTGTTGAAAAAGGAGGTCAGGTCACCGAAATGTTAAAAAATCAAACCGGTCTTTTTTCTATTTTTTCCTTAGTTTCATATATGATCGCCATGCTTGCGACTTACCTTTATACGAATATATATATATATATATATATATATATATGTATATGTATATATATATATATATATATATATATATATATATACACACATATGGGTCGCAGTAGTGCAGGGGGTAGAGCATTGGACTACTGACCGGAGGGTTCCGCGTTCGATTCCCGGGCAAGTCTCTGGGCACATGCAGCTCCACCGAAGCTATGTGATTTTTCGGTAACCAGATATATATGTATGTATGTGTGTGTGTGTATATATATATATACACACATATATATATATATATATATATATATATATAACCCGAAGGTCGGTTTAGTAGGTGATGGTAGAGTTCACCCAGTACTAAGCCCTATACGGCGTGTGAAATACACACATCAGGGTAGGGGGGCCAGTTCCTTTCCCTGTGCCGGTTATGGTCTCCCAGGAAGACCTGGTACCCGAAAAATCACTTTAGCTTCGGTATATATATATATATATATATATATATATATATATATATATATATATATATATATATATATATATATATATATATATATATATATATATATGATATGTTATATTTTTCCTATTCCCAGAAAGGTAATAATTAATAATAATCATATCATTTCGGCATCTATTCTTGTTTTACACCGGTAGCCCGGGGAATTCCTGCGCCAATCTTCCGAGCTTTTGCGGCGCAGTCGGAATGTTAAAAAGATCGGAAGCCAATGAATTCACTCCTGCAGTCGTGCGTGAGTTTTAATAACCGAGCATACATATATGCGCCTCTCGAATAACGTAATGGCTGCCAATTCCGCATTCCGCTTGGCTCTGACCCGTAATGGGATTCGCAGTGTGGGAAAGGGTTTTTCACACCGCAGTGCTCTCGGACAGAAAGAAAAGAATGGGAAGGGGAGAGAGGGAGGCAGAAAAAAAAGAGGAAGCGAAGTGGAAAGAATCGAATGGTCCCGAATCACTTACGTATGCATAATATTTTTCTCCCATTTCGCTTTCTGTTTTTAATCCTATGCATCTCAACCGTTTGAAACAATAGGGCGTGGAAGTCCGCAATTTCTAATTTCCCCCTCCCATACATCCCCTCTCCTCCCCTCCCCATACCCCCACACTGGACGTCTCCCAGGAACAGTTTTATTACGAAATTAATTTTCGTTGCATTGACCCTCAACGGCGCTATAATTTACGACGTTTCGCAATGCTGTAAAGTATCCATCACTCAGTACTCGCTCACCCTTTTATACTAACGATTAAATGGGTATTTGTACTATGCTAGCAGTTTTTAATTGAAGTACATGAATGTAATAGTTACAACTCGTGTGCATTACAGTAACGGTCAACGTGAAATCAACACATCATACAAGGTTTAAGGTTATCCTACCTTCAACGCGCAGAATATTCTACAAACGATACTTTTAATTCCTGTGATTTCCGTGTAGGTTATATTGCACGTGGCTTTGCGTAATGTTAAAAGATACTTAGAAATGGTAAAAAACAATACGAAAGGATTGACAAATTAATATTAGGTGGATTCATGCGGTGAATATTTTTCAGAGGTATCTCGATCCCGACTTGAGGTGCTTTGTGGAGTGGGCACTTCGAGTAAGTACATCGTCCGTCGGATGGGACGTTAAGCTGCGGACCCCTTGGCGCCTTTCGTAAAGAGTGGCTAATGCCGACGCTGGGTTTCTCTCCACCCTTCATCCTTTCCTGTCCATCCCCAATGGCGCAAATGACCTTAGCTGTCGGTCGCCTGCCTTAAATACTACTGATACTACCATGACGACGAATTACCTTTAAGAAGACGAATTTCCAGAGAATGCCAAAATGAAGCATTGCGTTGGAAGAAGTTTGCTCAAGATAGCGATTTCCCATTAATGCATAATTTCAGTGTGCTAGTGAAAGATATTTTTGTTTATTTCTTCTATCAGATTCTTATCTTCAGGATAAAATGCACTCTAAATGCGTTTCATTCCTTGTGGAATATAGGAATATGTTTATAAAGTCACTGACTCTCTAATTTTTGTGGTGAATATCATTGCTCTTGTCCGAATTTCTAACGTTTGCGGAAGCTTTCGGATAGGCAATGGCTGAAAATCGATATATTTCTTTGCCTATCGTAACAAAGTACAACCTGACAGCCAACATTGCATGGACATTAAGTCCATCTTCAATTTCGGATACTTCTTTTCTCCCTACATTCCATCCAACATCCCTTATCCTATTTCCCCTTCCTCGTTTGCCTAATGTTCTCAGTGCTGACAATCAATATGCTTTGCATCCATTACTCCTATCTCCATTAGATTTCTCCCACAAATCTCCCCTCCTCCGTCGCTATGACTAGAACATCTTCGATTGTATTCATTATTGCCCTTTCACCTTCTCCATCCTTCTCCGCACCCACATTTTAAAAGCCTCCTATATTTTCCAATGGTTCTGCCCCAATGATTATGTTTCCGCACCGTACATAGCTACGCTCCATATCAAAGTTTAAACGGGCCTTGTATTGATATACTTACTCCACGTCCCAGTCATCTATTTTCTCATCCTTTTAAAAGCTTCTTTGCCTAGCAAAATTCTTTTCCTTATGTCCCTAATAGTTGGATAATCTTGGTGCTCATCTCTTCCGAGATAGTTAAAATGTCCCACCTGCTCTAGTTTATGAACTCCTATTTTAATATTGAGCTTAGCCTTTGTCTTTCTGTTAATTCGCATAAGCCTTATTTTATTTAAATTGATTCTCATTACATTTCCATCGCACTGAATTTCTAATTCACTCAGCATTACTTGTAACCCTTTGGCTGACTGAAAAACTAGAACTTGGTCATCAGCAAACCTAACTGATTTTACGGATTCCCCGCCGTCTTTCATTCCTACCTCCAGTTCTTCCCATGCCTCTTTAATCATTTCCTCGAAATATACGCTGAACAGTACCGGTGATAATGGACAACCCTGCCTTGCACCTCTTCCTAACACTGCCCAACCGGACTCCCCGTTCCCCACCCGCATCTGAGCAGTCTGAGACATGTACAGGTTACGGATTAGCCTCCTATCCCTCCAATCTATTCCTATTTTCTGCAATATATTCATTATTGTTTCCAAATTACTCTACCCAACGCCTTTTCAACATAGGCGGAACAGGCAAATACCTCCTGATTGTATTCTATATTCCCATAGATCATTGATCTCATTACTGCAATAGTATCGCGCGTGCCTCTCCCCTTCCTGAGCTCAAACTGATCATCCCTCAAGTAATCATTTACTCTACTCTCCATCCTCTTAATGATGATTCTGAAAACCACTTCAGCCGTTTGCTGTATTTTAGTCCACAAATGTGACTGGGATAATTAAAGGGGTGGTGTACCTTCCGCAGTTTTGAAGTACAGGTTCCTGTATTATACGGTCACCGACAGGGATTGAATCTCTTGTAGACTGAGAAGTGATTCGTTGATATCATGCATAACCACTAGGAAAAAGTCTTGAATAAGTACATTATTAGAAGTTTTTATTTCGTTTTTATCTCTTAGATCCAAAATTGTGGACAATTCTGAATCCGGATCATAAATATGTCTACATGATTTTTAATGCTGTTTTTTTCATTTATGGCAATTTCCTTCACTCGGAGTCGTCTTTAAAAGGAAGCAAATGTTGCATCTAAAAATCGCCTTGGAAAAATTTATCTCTACCCCCACGCATTCAAATAGGCTGTCACTCAGTCTTAAAAGTGAGAGTCCATTCGGTGACTTTAACGCCCATCACTTTCCATTATACGCCTACAGGCTATTCTGTTGTCCGTTGGTAACGGAATGATATTAAGGAATGTTTTACGGCAAAATTATGAACCTGTGACTTCGAGTGTGATAATCTAGGGAATTATGACTGTCAGTTTCCGGGATCAATTGTTTCAACTCAGAACTGTCGTCGGAAGACTGCGTGGGATTAAGCTCAGAACTTTAATTTTATAACCGTAATGCGCACGTAGTAGTAGTAGTTTTGAGGGGAGGCGACCGACAGCTGAGGGGGAGGCGACCGACAGATGAGGTCATTTGCGCCATAGGGAATGGACAGGAAAGGATGAAAGGTGGAGAGAAACCCGGCGTCGGCATTAGCCTACTCTTTACGAAAGGCGCCAAGGGGTCCGCAGCTTAACGTCCCATCCGACGGACGGCGTACTCACTCAAAGCGCCTTCCACAAAGCACCTCAAGTAGGGATTGAGATACCACGGAATAATATTCAACACCGCCGGGATTTGAACCCGGGCCCTAAGGGCTATGAAGCGTTTGGTTATGTCCAGACACGTCCTATTGTTCTGAGTACGACATTCTCCAAATTTTTTTTGGTGAAACAGTGTTTGAATGACAGTTGCTGCTTAAACGTTTTTCGTATTCTGAAATATTTCTTAAATAAGAAAGCGTTATATAAATTCTACACGATGTCCCATCATCTGCATTGCTACGTGAATAGTGCCTACTGGACAATATTTGAAACAGTTGCTAAAAACCTGGCATAATACTTTCAATAAACTTTTTTCCAATAAATAAAAGAAAATGTCTCGGTTCTTCAGTTTATCTCACGAAAGTGAGGATAATTTTTCCTTATACATGTATACTCCCGTGCCATTCGCATGCTATGGTAAATTTTTACTGTGATTTGCGAGAACTATTGATAATAATAGATTCTTATATTCTTCAGAGTAATAAGTCAATTCAGTTGAGAAAATTTAGAAAATATGACACCTGTTTTAATAAGGAGTACTCATTGATGTATTTATTAAGTGTAGCATTATTTTTCATGTTAAAATTTAATATTATTCTACATCTTTGGTTTTATTCGTAATGTTTATGTGGTAAAAGTTTAATTGATTTTACTTCAGTATTCTGTCAGAGCCAGACGTTGCAGTTTGAAACATGTTCAGCTCACCCGTGGCAACGGCGGATGTAAAACGGGGCGCTTCGACAAAGTTTTGATTTCGTCTAGACAAATAGTAACCCAATGTATGCGTGCATTTCTACCAGATACTCATTGAGGAGCTATTCTTTCATGTAGCGCCGTTAGAATATGTTTTGAAGTTTTTGAAGAAGGGAGACAATTTCAAAGGAAGGTGGACGCTGAGCTTCAATGGCTGCTCATAACAAAGTAATCATTAACACCAATGTTGCTGCCTTTTGGAGAATTGTCGAATTTTGTCGAATAACCTTTCGAAATGCATTGAAAACACTGATAATTTTGCTGTGTTGAAAAACCGCCAGTGTTGTTGCTGAATATTTCGTGAAAATCAATGCGAAATGTGATCCTCTCTATCATCGCTCCATGCAGGATTTTCCTGCACCGAAATATGGAGAAACACCTTTCGTGAAAATAGTTTTTCATATTCAGAATCGGGCGTTGGCGAACTGAACATGTTTCAACTTGCAATGGCTCCTGATAACGCTAAAAAGGAGCCAATTCAATGAAACTTAAATGCCAATACAACTCACTCAGCAAACTAATTATAGCTTAAAATTAAATTTTTGCGCCACAAATAAATCATATAAAAAATTATCATCGATTTTTTTATTGAGCAGCCCTCGTATAATCGTAATATGATTTTAATTATTAAAATACTGATTCAATCTCATGTATTGTTGATATTTCCAAGTTTAAATTTGTTTTGCGGAACCTCTTTAAGACGTATTGACAGGGATGATCGCAGGGAGCCACGGCGATTTTCATGGATACCGATTGATTTCCGTGGTAACCGCGTTCGTTCTCCATTTATCTCCGTGAAATATTACACGAGGTTAATTACGGGGCATTTCTGCACTTCGTACACTAAAACTCAAGAGCGCCGATTTTTCTCACGTATTTCACCGTTCCCGAACTTTGCCAGAAAAAAACCAGAAGAGCCCTGTAAAAAAATTTCAAAACGGTGCAATCCTTCGAACTTCCGTGACTTTCATGCTTCGTGGAGCGAGTTGATCTCCACACCCCCACAAATGGAATGGGATTAAGGGCCATGGATGATCGGAGTTTTTAATCTGCGGATGCTTTTATATCAAGTAAAAAGTCGAGTTTTCTTTTGTCACTATCCTAAAGTGAAATCTTCAATACAGAACATTGTTTTGTGCGACTCCGATTCTTGGTTGATATATATATATATATATATATATATATATATATATATATATATAATATTTTTACTCTCGTGATCTGCTCGATCCCGCCTTCCCCACCTCTCCTGTGTTCGTCCTTTATGTGTGTTCCTATCCCTTTTCCTTATATCTGTTTCTATATAAATGAGTATTTGTTCGCCGTTTGGCGGGATTTCGTGTTTGAATGTGTAAATATATATATATATATATATATATATATATATATATATATATATATATATTATTTCGTCGAAGTAATCTTAAGAAAGGATTATCTTAAAATTGATCGAGAATGATTCCTCCTAGTATGGTAGAGGGCCGTTGCGGGGATGGATGACGTTGCAAGAAGAAGAGTATTGTCTAAGAATAATACGGATCATCGGTCGATCAGAGAAGTTACGTACTGCCCTGTCCAATAAATACGCGAACTGGGGCCATAAAACCGTTATTTTGCAAATTTTAGTCTACTTCGATTTTATCCCCTTAAAAGTACTCTCCATTCGTTGCTATGCACTTATTCCATCTTCTTTTACTCTGTTTAAAGAACCCTTAGAAGTCTTCGGCAGTTAGGCTTTTTAGTTTATTCGTCGTTTCTTCCTTTAATGCGTCCACATCTTCCCAGTGATGTCTCCTCATCACATGTTTGCATTTTGGGAATTGGAAAAAGTCGCAGGGGGCAGTCATCTGGCGAATAAGGAGGATGATCAAGGATGGTGATTGATTTTTTTGCCAGGAACTGGCGAACAATCAATACTGAATGTGCAGGTGCATTGTCATGGTGAAGGATCCATCCATCATGTTCGGTTAAAATAGTTTGCAGTGTTGATTTTCCTAAATTTGGTTCATCAGCTATCACCCGGACAGTTTTTCGACGATCGGTTATGACAAGGGACCGCACACGATCAATGTTGTCGTCAACACTGGTGGTTGAAGGTCGTCCTGGCCTTGCATCATCTATGGCGTCTTGTCAGCCATCTTTAAAACGCTTAATCCACTTGAAAACGGATGTTTTCTTCAGAGAATTATCACTGTAAACAGCTGTCTACCTTTCAGTAATTTCGTGATAACTTTTACCGCACTTCACCAAAAACTTGATGTTGATTCGTTGCTCCGTGATTTGGTCAATTTCCATTTTCGGCAAACAGTAAAAACAAGGACAACAGAAACTAACATAACTGGCACCATACGCACAGCTCGACGATCCGCCAAGCACAGACGGTTCTTTGGGTCACAGTGAACTAGTGCCGCTAGTGGGCGGGGGGCTATGGTCCGCGTCTTGGCCGCCAGATTGCACCAGTTCGCGTATTTTTTGGTCAGACTACGTAGAGTCGAGATGGAGAGGGGTTGAAACGTCTTGGATTACCCTTAGGAGTGTAGTGATGGTGCCTTTCGCTGCGATGGCCTGAATTAAAATACTCTCGCACCCAAATAAAAATAGTTATAATTATCAGTATGATTTTTGAACCTGTATTTTACGTTATGTTCAAGTTTATGGCGCGATCCTTCCCCATCCGTTTTAGAGTAACCGCTGATATACAGGTTCAAGGAACAATAAAAAACGAAAGATACCAAATCTTCGGAATCAGTTCTTCTTTTGTTCTCTCGTCCAAATCCCTCGGGCTATGAAGAACCGCTACATCACATATTATTTATACGTATAAAACCCGGCCACCGCCATCACGCTAGAACGACTTTTCAAATGACTCGAATTCGAACCGAGGTTTTTGTAACACACTGTTTATCTTTTTTATTCCGCTGAAACGCCCCCATTGTCTCAGTGTATCCGACATTCCCATCCGCCTATGGGGGGTGATTCTTTTTCCCGTACTCTTCACTCCATGTGAGAACGTTATATCCACGCGTCCCTCCCACAATTCTCCACCCCCCCACCCATCGAACGTTCACGAAGGGGGCGGAGGGAAGAATGGACCAGTTAAGGTGGCGGTGCCAATTCTCCTCGCGGACAAATAAAGTGAGCGTTGATTTCAATATTATTTGGAAAAATGATACCTTTGGCAACCTATTGTTTCCGAAAACGTGTGCATTTCGAGAAATTACGTATTCTTAACTTCCATCCAATAAGATTAGGGCTACCAGATCATTCGGATTTAATATAGTAAAGAGATGCTGGAAATTTAGGACAAAGGAGTGAAACTTTCGCCAAAAGAAAGAGGAATTCTTTATAATTACACCTTAATATTCGCGCTCTTGTATGCATATGCATATTATTTACTGAGTGAAAATTTAAAGACAATAGTCAAACAGGAATATACGTATGTCTGGGAGGAAAAAAAACAGATTTCTTCCGCTAACGTAACATAAAATGACCCCCAATCGATCATTTACGATTTATTTTCAGGGAAGTCCAACCGGCCAAAAAATATTAATATTGAGGACTTTGATAGATTGTGCGAAAGAATCGATATCTCTCGAAAGAATCGATAGCAATCGACAATTCAAGCATTACCATCATGTTGAAATGTTCATTTGTTTGCAGTTAAATGTTAGCCAACGTGGAAAACATCAGTTTATCATCTATGGTTGAGGAAATTTGACCAAAAAAAAGGATTCCACCTTGTTCTAATGCCACTCTTGCGTATAGTTTTCTCAATATTAGCCACTGAAGGAAATGTAAAGTCAATCAATTTCTGTCACTAGTCTATTGAATGCAAGTTGCTTTCAGAAACCGCATAGTACTTTGCTCCATGTGATAACGGTGACCAGCGTAACTCTTGTTTTGAATTCCTCCGCTCAGTCGTTTTGAGTTCAACAGAAGTGTTCACTCCTCTGCATTGTAGAAGGAGAAAAATATTGGAATACGTCACAGGCCTGGTGAAATGATTTCCACAGCCGTGTAAGTTTTAATGAAACGCTGCTTTGTTGAAAATGATACTTTGTAGTATTTGCAGTCATTTGATGTATTATAATGAAAAAAAGCCTTCATTTCCATCCGTATTCTGCTTAATAACGGAAGTTATCAAGTCTGCCCACATTTCTGCCGACAGTGGTGGCCATCTTTGCTGACTCAATAGAAAGTTTAACCGTACCACCGTCTAATGCATCAGCGAAGAAACCCATTTGACTTTTTGTCGAACGTACGAGATGATTTTTTTATTTTAAACTTTTAAGGTTTTAAGAAAAGAGTCTCGTTTTGATTATTAACGAATAAAATCGAGCATGAAGAATCCGCCCTTGAAGATAGAAAGGGCAAGAGAATTAGCAAGTACCACTTTCCTTTTAATTGATCAATTTCTGAAGATACCAGGTGAGTATTTTGAAATAATTACACGTAAGTACTTGCTTAGTATAAAAAAATAAATATGGACGAATTACTGAAAAAAATATTTTGTTTTAAGTGAATGGGGTATAATTTTATCCTATGGTCGAGTAGATGCCTTGTATTCACATCGAAATGACCTTTAATGTACAATTGAAATTCAGTTTTCGCGCCTAAATTGAAGTTTTATTGAAAATATTATTTCGCGCATGCGTACGAGTATGTGCAGATAAACATCGTGGCTTCGATTACTTTTTCAAATCAAGATGGTCATCTTGGAAAGACTGGGCATTGATACTGTTGCTAGTCTGCATTGAATGTCTACATCTACATCAATATCCTGCAAGCCACCGAAAAGGTGTGTGGCAAGGGGTGCAGCACCAGGAGGAAAGGGTAAGGGATGAGGGGGTTAGGGTTTTTCAAATGGATGGGGAAAGGTGAGGGGAACCTGCAAAAAAAATATAAATATAATCGTATAACCCTGCGCAGTCGCCACCTTGTAGGTTAATACTTATTATGTCTAGCCGGCTCCTGGGGGATTTCGATTACAAGCATTCTGGTCTCTTATTGTTCTTGGAAAAAAGGACCATTTAAATCTGTCAGTCTTGCAGTCAATCTCTCTAATTTTATATTCGTGGTCCCTCCGCCCGTAATACGTTGGGGTTCGTATTATGTTCTTGGTGTCGTCGGAAAAGGACCCATCTTTAAATGTTTTTAGTAAGTTTCATCTATATTGTAAACACCGCTGTTTAAGGGAATCCCAGCCTAAATTTTCTAGCAAAATAGTTACGCTACTGCGTTGGTCATAACAATTTTTGATAAATCTAGCCCCCCTCCGCTGAACTCGATCTAATTCCGAAATCAAATTTATCTCTTGAGGATCCCATATACTGGCAGCATATTCCAGGTGGGGCCTGACTAGGGCAAGAAAACATCGTTCCTTCACTTTTTCGTCACATTTACCCAGCACTCTTTTTACAAATCCCAATTTTTTATTAGCGCGACCGCATATTTCCCGTATGTGCTTTCCCCAGGACAGATCGTGAGTAATTGTTACACTCCAGTATTTAAAGGAATCTAAATGTCTGTTCTGTATCACCTTCTATTTTGTTCCTTTAAGAAGATCGTCTTTGGTAACTTGATCAAACCTCGTTATTTATGTTGCATTTCATTAGATCTGCTGGAGTAAGTTTAAATGTATGAGTTTTTTTGTTCACGAGACGGGAACTTTGACAGTCCTTTCGTGAGTTTTCACTTTTAATGTTGCTCTCGATTCGAATGAAAAGCCTCAAATTTCCACTCTTTTCCTTCCGGATAATCCAGTGCCCTATTTCTAAATCCATTATGTTTTCTATTTCGTCGTCCGCCATTATAGCACCCCACGGAACTCCATAGCACCCCAATTATATAGCACCTCACGCCACCTAACGCATCATGACCCACCTCATCCAACCATCTTTCATCTCATTTAATGAATCCAATTATTTTTTTGGGGCTTTTTTTTGTGTGTGGCATCTCGGTGGGAACGCGTGGTGATCTTGTTTTTTTTCGTGGCCCTCCTTAGTTCCTGTATATTTATCCCTTCTTGTCTACTTTGAGGTTTAAATGAATAAGGGACAACTTCGTGTTTGTGGCTTGGGGAGACCAGCACAACACGCCATCAAGTGGGACTTCATAACGAGTCGTGATGTCACGGGGCTCGTGACAATCTAGACAAATTAACACAACGCCGCGTGATGAAAATAAGACGCTTCGTGTACCGTTGGGCGAAAGTCGCGACGGCACGATTGGCCGGTAAGGAAGGAAGGGGTCTCAGGCGAAGCCATGGGTTCATCAGCGGGTCACTTTAATATTATTTTGGCTAGGTTTGTCAAAGTATAAACGATGTCATTAATACAAACTATATTTAACCAAACCTTATAGTATTCAGTGAGGTTTTAAATACATCACTCAATTTATTAATATTCCCAATCTCATTTAAATAATTTATTTATTCACTTAAGATTTGCTGGAAAACAAATGCTATTACAACGCAAAATCCCAACATTCTCTAAACTCTTTACTCATTGTGACGGCAAACTATGAAAAAATATTAAATACATATTTAGTAAAAATAATAATTAATAAAATTAAGGAATACCTATATTGTGCAGCGTATATTTATCGTTAGAAAGTACCACGAAATATTATGGTATGAGATTGGCAATTATCATTATATTGGAATAAAATATTAGCAGTTGTTTTTAAATAGTTTGACCTACCCACAGTAACTGAGAGAGCCAAGAACACTCGTGTACATCACAATCGCCAGCCGCAAACAAACTGATCGAAATGTGGTCGGTAGTATCGCCATTCACTATGTGGAACCGATTCAGTAATGGAAAACATAAAACATTTTGTTTATAAAAAGAGAAATATGTATTTTCACAACCCAGTAGCTCTTACCTAAGATAAATTAGATATCTTATGAGTAGTACAGTTATTTCCCATTAAGGAGGTTGCTCGACTCAAGAAGTCGATTTTCCCGATTTTCCGACCAACGTTTCTCGGGATTCGGGAACGGGAAAGTGGAAAAAAATTCCCGAGAACGGCGGGAAAGAATTCTCGCCCGGAAACCCTAATGTGAAGCCTAAGAATGGTCACCGATACTATTAGAATTATTTCTCAATTTTAGAATATTTTCTGAAGATTGAAAAGGGCCTTTTATATCCAATAATTCTCTCATTCAACTTCCTCACTCTCGGTTTTGCTTAGTAATACCTAAATATCCGTGCCTTCCTCACTCTTTCCTACCTGTCCAGGTATCTCCTTTCTCCCACGCTCTATCCTGCACATCAACGTCACTTCTCAAACTTTTTCTTCCTGTATTGATAGAATTGAGCTCTTACGGCTAGTAGTATTGAATAAATAAAAAACTCAAATAGCCGTAAACAGTTTACATTTCAAAACAAGGTATAAATGAGGTTAGTTGGCTAACACCACAAGTCAAAGGATGGGGTAAAGGGTAAATAAGGAAAGGGATGAGAAAGGTGAATACGAATACGCGTATTTCGGCCTCTTCTGCGTACTGAAGTTTAATCGTCACGGTAACACAAGTTGAAGTGAGAACGGGTAAAATGCGCGTATTCGTATTCACCTTTCTCATCCCTTTCCTTTTTTTACCCTTTACCCCTCCCTTTGACTTGTGGCGTTAGCCAACTAATCTCATTTGTACTTTGTTTTGAAAGGTAAACTGTTTACGACTATTTGAGTTTTTTTATTTATTCAATTTTTCTTCCTACTTTCGTCCCTTCTCCCCCCCCCCCCCAGGACCTCCTTCTTAACATTGTTCAGCATTTTTAATGTGCCACTAGCTTTCCATCAAGTTGATTTTCCATCTATTTTTGGTGCATCCTGATCTCTGGAGCCTCAAAAATCCATTCTTATTTGAATCGGAGAGTAGGGTAACAGAGGAAGGATGGTGCTGGGGTATAGGGCACGCTGTCGCGTTTCATTTTGAAAATGCGTCGCTTATCTCGCTTATCCCAAAAACAGTTTACAAACTCATACGAGTATCATATTACGCTGTATGCTCTCCAATTACCTATCGCGTGCGCTAAATAGTTTCAATCTGCATTGCGCAATGCTTTTCCAATCGCATCCGCCGCGTCATCTGGGTTAAGCGCATTGAAATAGGTCATCTTGCCGAAGTTCACCTGCGCTAAGTATCGACGAGGCTTGTGGTGGGGAAACATTATGCTATTATTGGTTTTCTATCGGTTAAATTAGGCTTAAGATGGATAGAGAGTGAACATCGTTACATTCTTGTCTTGTCTAACTTGACATACCTTGACGCATCACACTACAATAAACTGTTCTCCAATTCCGCTTACTCTCTGATTCAATTCATTTCCTTCAGCATGCATATCTGTGCTATTCCTACCCCTTCCTTGTGGTCAGCAATGGTTTGCAACCCATTGACTGACTGATAAACTATAACTTTTTGTTATCAGCATACCTTATTCTCTGAATTCCTCACCCACTTTCGTTCCTATTTTCAGTTCTACCCATGCCTCTTTTACCCTTTTCTCCGCATACGCGTTGAAAATACAGAGTAATAATTTACACCTCCCTTTCCTAAATTTGCCAATCCCGTCTCTCCATCCGCCACTCGCACTTGAGCAGTCATATGTGGACCTGTTGCTGATAAGGCATCTATCCTACCAGTCTACTCCTAACTAACGTAAAACATTCATTAATTTTACCCAGTTGTCTCTATCGAACCCTTTCTTGAAATTTACGAAACAGACAAATACATCCTGATTTTTAATTCTATCGGAAGGGAATTTTTTGGTCTCTAGTAAATTTTGAAGGTGAAATACTGAATTGGAAACACGACTATATCGACGCTATTTCTGTTGTCATTCCCATCATATACATTTGCTAAACGATGTAGTATTTCCGACTGTATGTAAGTTACTTGTCAGAATTAGGGAACAGGTATCTCTTCTTGTACATTAATATTAATTAACAGGCACATTTTTAGATTGTCTGTCGGTTCAAGTCTTTCCGACCCTCAAACTTTTGTTGTCATTGCAAGCATCACATATTCTTTCTACATTGATATTTCCGTGCGGGATGACGCCATATTGTAAACACCTCATTGTTGAAGCGTTCCAATAGGAAACACGAATGGGGGCGCGCGTGTGTTGCCATCTGTTGCCATCTGCTCTTATCTCCGGTGGCTGTTTGTTAAGTACTCAGTATATATGACTTGTACAGCGATGCATCAATCATACTAATGACATTGGCATTAAAATATCCCTATACCCTTGAAAGTGGCGTATTTTGAAGGGTCGGGGATCACCAATTTGCTAATATGTGTTGCACCAAAGCTGTTATTGCAATAAGGCCATCAGCTAATGTTACTTCTACCTCAATGCAACAGACATCTCTTTATAAATGCCTTCTTCATGGACAAATTTAGCCTAATTTAATGTCAGCTAAGTTGTTAATGCCTTTGACGTTAGGAAGAAAAAATACAAAGGCCCGATGAGGCTTCCTTGCGTAACACGTGATGTGACTGTTATTGCATATGAGCTAATACTATTAATGATTGCACTTGGTACACGGAAGTAGTGTCTGCCAAATGCTAGTGACTATTTACAGTATTTCTTGTACTTGAAACAAGATACTTACATCTCCACGATTTGCCATCAAAACTGTTTCGTTTTCAAATCTAATCAAGCCCTTCAATTTTTTACATAACGTTTAAAATCTTTGTATGCATGTTGTTTTCATAGTTGGAAATTGAGGGTGAAATTGCATTGCAGTTCTTTTGGGAATTACCGGAGGTAGGAATGAAAGTGGGATGGGAATTCGTAAAATCAGTTATTTTTGCTGATGACCAAGCTCTAATTTGTCAGTCAGCCAAGGGGTTGCAAGCATTGTTGAGGCAATTGGAAATTCAGATCGACAAGTATGGGATAAGAATAAATACTAATAAAACAAATAATATGCAATTTTTCAGAGAGAGACAGCCCAGTTTAACGTTATATAGGAAGGTAAAAACTGAAGTAGAGGAAGCAGTTTATTTACCTCGGAAGTGTCTTAGGTCAAAATCGTCAAAGTAGTAGGGACATAAGGAGAAAAATTGCGTTATAAAAATTAGTTTTCACAAGGAAAAGGGAATTGATGACAGCGATGTTGAGCAAGGTTCTTAAGAAAAGGCTTTTCAAAGCTTTGATATGGAGCGTAGCTATGTACGGCGCGGAAACGTAGTCATTGAAGCAGGAGGATAGACGGAGGCTGGAGGCTTTTGAAATGAGGGTGTGGAGAAGAATGGAGTAGTAGTAGTGGTATTTAGGGAAGGCGACCGACTGCTGAGGTAATTTGCGCTATAAGGGATGGACAGGATACGATGAAGGGTGGAGAGAAACCCGGCGTCGACATTAGCCTACTCTTAACGAAAAGCGCCAAGGGGTCCGCAGCTTAACGTCCCATCCGACGGACGGCGTACTCACACAAAGTGCCCTCCACAAAGCACCTCAAGTAGGGATCGAGATACCTGTGAAAAATATTCAACACCGCCGGGATTTGAACCCGGGCCCTCTGGGTGGGAAGCCAGTACGATAGCCACCGCACCAAACCGGGCCCCGAGAAGAATGGAGAAGGCGAAATGGACCGAAAGGGAAACAAATGAGGTAGAAGTACTTGGTATGGTGGGCGAAGAGTGGGTATGTAGGGAGAAATCCTATGGAGGCAGGAAAAATGGATGAAGGGCGTATTGATCGGCAGGGGAATGTTGAAGACTGTGATAGAGGGGAGAATTTTAGGCAAACGACGAAAGGGCAGGAACAGGATAGGGGTGTTGGACGGGATGAAGAGAGGAAGAAAGTACTCAGAGATGAAGGGGAACCTGATGTAGAATAGGTTGCTGTACTGTGTTTTGTTAGGAGTCACAAAATATTTTTTGGTCGGTGTGTTCGTCCAAAAACCTACTTCAACCGGTAGATTACCTTATAATAATAATATACACAACTATAAAGCGTATTTATGTGATATATATATATATGTATGTATATAACATATATATACATACATACATATATATACATATATATATATATATATATATATATATATATATATATATATATATATATTATGTATATATATATATGTATATAACATATATATACATACATACATATATATACATATATATATTTATGTATATACATATATATATATATACATACACACACGCACTAATGAACATTCACTTGCTTACATGGAAAGAGATGTACTTTCATCGGATGCAGATAGTTGTTGAGAATTACCAGTATGCTTTATATAAATTGTGGATATAGCCAAACTAGCCACCGATAACCGTTAACATTTCACTTGGAACTTCTGATAGAGTGTATTATTCCAAGTATTGTCAGTTTCTTATGAATACAGTGTTGATAGGTATTTCTTTTTTAACCAATCGTTTCTTTTATGATTTCAGGGGGACTACATCTGGATCGAGCCTGTTACCGGCCAGGAGTTTGATGTGGCGATCGGAGCAAGGGTAATATCAGCCGAAGGCCGAAGAATCCAAGTGAAAGACGACGACGAAAAGGTAAGAAATATCCCAAGAACTTTTGAGTCCTTCACTGTGGTCACAGCGTGCTGGCCGAAGTAGAATCATGTGCTATAGAAGTTTATTCAATCAATGCTCCATCTAATTTGTGCAAAGTAAATTCAACAAAAATCGTGAGTAAATTACTTAAAAAGCAAATATAATTGAACTAACTAGGAGTTCGCTAATAAGATACCTCGTATTTATGTTCTCATTGACCATGATATTAGCCGCGAACTAATATTTGGAATTTAAAAATACCAATTAACTAGAATAACTTGAATTATAACTAGAATTTCTTGTTTTTCCTCGCATTCGTCGGTTTCGTCAAATTGGCAACCTCGCAATTTCATTGTTGAAAATTTTAAATTATGATATCGGTAAAATGTGAGTCGTCTTCTGGGTGGAATATTTCGAATGAAAAATGAAATTAGTTCCCTGGAAAACCTCATCATATCATTCAACTAAATTAAAGTATTTTGCCAAGTCGATCGCCGCAATTAGTTAACATTTCCAAAAAGGAAAATGTCATCTTTTTATAGATTTCATCTGTTGAGACTTCCGCGACACATATGAGTCATCTCTGATTGTTTTTTAAACTTACTAATGAGCACCATTTTGCTATAAATAAATTGTCAGGACAACTTTTCAGGTTTTTATCTCGCAAGAACAACATATAAGTGCAGTGCATTTGGGTGTGCAGTGGGGCTTGATTTTTCGTCACTTTTTTCAGATATTCTCCGTTCAATTGCATATCGTATGAGCCGAAATGTTGGTAGACCATTGGTGATAATGTGGATAACACCTGGTTGAAAAAAAAACAACATAGTGCTACTCAATTTGGTGTTAACTCACGTGAAATCAACTTGAGTTGGCTGCTAGTACAACATTTTTTTTCAATGACGATGTGCGTGTTTGAATACCATAAAAAAAATGATGAATTTCCTAACGAGCCTATTGAAATAATTGACTCCGAAATTGGCATTGCTTTAAATCTTAAAGATTCCAGACGATAAAAGTTAATGAGGGAATTAAAGTTCTTCTTCGAAGACCAATTGTGGACGAGAAAGGCTTTGTAGGAATGAGGACTGGGTGTATCGTTTGTATTTTCTATGTTTACCACCTTGTGTTGCTATGTGTGAAGAATGGAGGAACGTTTGTTGTCGTCAACACCGGGAATTAAATCTGAATTCCTCTTTCTATTCTTCTCTGTCATACACTTCGTTCGATTATTATTTTTTAGTTACTTTAAAAATTTGATTTAAAATCACTCCATTACGACGACAGCTCTCAGCTGTGGACTCGAAAACACCATTTTCAAAACACGATCGAAATATTGCCCATCATCTCTCATCAATCTTTTGCTGATAAGGGTCGAGTAAGAGACCTTATGGATATTTTATCGTGTATGGAAATGCTGAGAATCGGCTCGTGTCGCTTGGACGTAATCATTTATCTAACCCGTGGTTTGACCCTCGGCTAAATCCAGTCTTTCATCCGCTCGTTCATCTCCGAAGGCTCGCTTGCTTCCGGTACTTGAAAAGGTTCTTAAGGTGGACCTCCCCTTCCGCTCTCTTGTGAAGATGGACGATAGATCTGCGCGAAATTGAAAACTTGAAAGTGATTCTCCGTCTTGTGGAGTCTACCCTTTTTCTCGCTGGACTAACCTTGAGGCTGTGCCCTTCCTGCTCTTCTAAGAAGCTTATCAGTCATAGTGGGCTTATCAGTCATGTAGGGAACGTAGGAGAGACGATATGGGTTCGATTTATGGGTGCATTCAAGAAGTTAATAATCATTATGCATCCTGAACATGGAAGTTGGGCACTGCGCGAAAATTGCAAAGCTTATGACCAATAGATAGAGGCAATTGTGTCATTAAAGTTTAAATATGAGTTTGTAATGAATAAATTGACATTTTTATTACAAATACGTGTGTAAATCGCAGAAAGTACTATCCAGTTAATAACACAACGATTAAGAACAGCCCCTGTTGATGAAACTGCAGGGAAATGTGCATTATTTATTAATGTTGGAAAGTATGAAATAAACAGTTACAAATCATTTAGCAAATTTAATGAGATTGCATTACTGGATTTCTCATGAACTTTCTTAAGGGGATTTTGTCCTTTTAGAACACATACTGTAGTCCAAGAATAGTATTGTAATATTCATGGCGCTGTACGAGAATTCCCCTTAAAAATTTGATTATATTTGGTTGGCATAGGAATGAATCATAAGATTTATTTCGTAAGTTTTCACTCAAAAAGCGACACCTTCTGCCCATATTTAATTGTCCAATAAATTTATTAAATGATGCGGGGTTTACCTCTTTCTCAAGCTACTGTAATTAATTAAAGCTGCTTCATTTCATCAAAATATTCTTATCTTCATGTTTATGCATTCATAAAAGAAAGCATGCAAGTAATCATATGCAATTGTTCATTAATTCAACAATTCAATTTAGTGTTGGCATTTATATTTTTATTAACAGTCATTGTTAGGCTGACCTTATTGTTACTTTCCTCTTTGTCGGGGAAATCATGAAATTTTGTATATAAATGTGTGAAAACGTTCTCTTATTCTGAGATAAAATTGTTAATCATTCATATTTTTCATTTCATTGTGTTGAACTGAATAACACTCCATATTTCTGAATATATTCGTGTACTTCTCATTTTAGAACTGAAATATATCACATTAGGATCCTATTCCACTGGTCTATCATCCGTTACTAATAACTTGATTGGCATTCTTTCCTGGTTTGCTAAATCATTATTATTAAAAATGATTGATTTTGATAATTCACGATAATTATTCTTAGGATTGATAGTCACATTTTCCTGCAATCCGAATGTAAATTAAAACAATGATTAATATTAGTTTTCATTGAATTCGAGCGAGGATTTATCCAATCAGAAAATTGTTTGCACTTGACAGTTTGATGATGTTGTTAACCAATCAAGTCCCAATGTGGAATCACTTTGGCGTCAACGATGCCGTCGACCGTTGATCTGGAGAGATTCTGGATTGCTTCAGGGAATTGAACTCGGAAGTAAAGCGGGTCGGTCGGTGTCGAGGGGGTTGATGCACTCTCGAACTGCGACCTTGCCCCGAGGAAGGATTGATGCCCCTCTGGTTTGTAGCCGAGTGGAAGGCATCAATCAGAGGTTGTGTGCTTTCTGGAAGGATATCGGGGAGTCCGTCGACCTACAGCCGGATATCCAATCGTGTAGGAACCCCCTGAACCGTCGTGGTATTCACTATACGTCTGAGGCCGTCAGATGTGTAGCGGGTAGGATATCCCAGCACTGCAGGGCGTTTTTAGATTAAAGTGTAGGTTATTTAGTGGGTAGCTAAAGTCTTCTTTGCCAAATTATGAGGCTTTTAAATGAAGTGAGGTACAGTCCTAGCAATAGTTCATTTAATACCAATCAGATGGCATAAGACGGAAAATTTTATTAGGGATTCAATATTAATTAGAAGACGATCCTCGTTAAAAATTCGAAAAACCGTAATGTCAAACATTATCTGTATTGGTAGTCGATTGCCGAAGTTTAAAAAACAAAGTCGCACAATATCATCACCTTATTCAAAGCAAAGGCACAGATATAATTATTGGGACAGAAAGCTGGTTATAGACTGATATTGCTGGCGTTAAAATTTTCCCAAAATCCTTTTCCATTTACAGAAATGACGTAACAAATAGAATCGGGGGCGGAGTCTTTATTGCAGTCCAAAATTCATGCGTCAACAGGGCTGAGGTAATTGCGGGTAATGGTATGGAAAGCGTTTGGTGCTCAATTAAAAGTCCCCAATCCGAAATATTCCATGCATGCGCGTTACAGACTGCCAGTCAACAGAGACAATTCAATACTAGAATTACATCAGCGAATCAAATGTCCAAAAACAATGATCGTGCTGTTATAACCGGTGGAGATTTCAATGCCCCAATCATTGACTGGAGCACATACGTATAGTTTTAAAACAGACGGCAAAGACAAAGATATCTGCGAATCGCTATTGAATTCTTTTATGTTGAACTCATTGCATCAACTTATCACTTCACCAACTAGGGGCGATAATATTCTTCATTTTTCAGCAACGAATATTCCCGAAAAATTCTTAACTATAGGCCTGTCAACAAGCTCATTCCCACTAAATTTATAAAATATAACACGGAACCTAGATGGTACAATGCGGATGTTAGAAAATCATTGCGACGTCAAAGGCTATATCACGCCAAAATGAAAGTAATTAGGGATGATATCCCTAGCGACAAAAGAAATGAGGTAACTTATGATTACAAGATATCTAGGGCGAATGCCAAGAATGAATTTTGGAAAGCGTTAAGCGATTTCTAAAGTAAAAGGTTTGCGGAAAATTTGAAAGAGATTTCGAAAGTATTTTGGTCATACGTCATAGAAGTGCGGGGAAATAAGTCAACTGTTAATTCACTCAAAAATGATAAAGGCGGAAGAGTAACCAGCAGTTTGGAAAAGGCTAACTTATCAAATTCCTTCCCTTAAAGTTTCTTCACCAATATCTCACAGAATACCTCCGATAGCTTACCAAATCGTGCCAGTAACCAATGCCCAAAATTGAAATCTCGTATAATGGAATAGAACGTTTGCTGAAAAATATTAAGCCTAATAAATCCTCCGGCCCCAATGAAATACCCGCTCGTATATTTAAGGATCTATCTAGGGAAATTGCGTCGTATCTAGAAATAATATTTAAGAAGTCGCTGGTAGATCACAAGGTTCCCAGAGTTTGGAAAACGGCTAACGTAACACCAATGTTTGAAAACGGAGACGAGGACGAACCGAGCTAACCTATTTCCCTCACATCCATTCTGTGAAAGGTTATGGAACATAATAATTGCTGGTTCGATCGTGAGACATCTCGATAATCGGGGAATTATTAATGAAAAATCAGCACGTTTTCCGAAAAGGTAGATCCTGCGAGACGCAAGTTGCGCTTTTTGTTCATGACATTCTTATTCCGAGAGAGAGCAATGTTCCAGTGGACGCGATTTTTCTAGATTTTATGAAAACGTTGGACAAAGTACCTCAAAGTAAACTGCTCGCAAAGCTAGAAGCATGTGGCATAGATGAAAATATCCGGGGTTGGATTAAAGACTTTTTGAATGGTCGGATACAAAGAGTAGTGATAGGTGGAGTTAGCTCAAATGCAGTAGAAGTTACTTCAGGTGTTCCCCAGGGAAATGTCATCGGACCTCTTTTATTAATACTTAACGTTAACGACAATGACTCTGTAGTCACTAGTAAGATAAGTTTATTTGCAGACAATGCAGTGGTTTTCCGTGATATCCGTGACCCAGAGGACACAGCAGCTTTGTCAGATGATCTTAATGCTATGCAACACAGGTGCGACACTTGGCAATTAGAATTAAACTTAAAAAAGTGCGTAGTTATGCATTTTTGGAAAAAGAGCTATTCCCTCCCGAACGCCTACAGCATCAGGAACACCGAAATATAATTTGTACACTCAATTAAATACCTAGATGTTACCCTCACTCGCGATCTCTCCTGGGTGAAACACATAAGGGGAATATATGGACAAGCTGACAAATAACTAGGATTTATTAGAAGAGTACTGGATAAATGTGATAAAAAAGTCAAAGAAAAATGTTATCTTTCGATGGTTAGGCCTCGTTTAGAATATAGCTGCAAGCATATGGGATCCTCACGAAGTTGGATTAATTGCCGAACTGGATCGCGTATAGCGTGGAGGAGCTAGATATGTAAAACGTTTCTATGATAAACTTAGTAGCGTATCCAAAATATTAGAGCAGCTAGGGTGGGAATAACATATGGAGCGAAGGTTAAATTACAGATTAAATCTCTTCCATCAATTTGAAGGACGTCTCTTTATAACAGTGATGTTGAAAATGTATTATTACCCCCATCGTATTACGGTACGAGAGATCATGTCCATAAAATTAGAGAGATTTAAGATGTCAGTTTTTCCACGAAAGATAAGGGATCATAATGAAACTGTCCGACCACAGTAAAGGTAAAAATATTCCGGTGTTTCCACACCCCCTGCCACACACCCTAGCGGTGGCTTGTAGGATTTATATAAATAGAATAAAAACTAATCAAATAAAGTAACGTGTTTCATTAAAATAAAAAAACAAGTTTTCATAAATGTCTGTTAATTTTTAATGAAAATAATTATTTTGATGCTATTAAATGAAATGAGACGATACTACCGTGTTTTCCCATGGATAACGCGCACCTTATGTATAGCGCACCGAGAACTTGTAGTTATCATAAATTTGTATAGATACCGCGCGCCCAGGACTTCATAGTTATCTTGCACGTGTATAGATGCCGCGCATCTATATAAACATGTATATATGCGTGTAAAAATTATATATATAGTGTGTGTAAAAATACGTCTATGTCGGATGTGTGTGTGTAACAATACGTCCATGTTTGTATTTTTTCAATTTTCATTACATAACGCGCATCGTCATTTTTTCGATCATCTGATCATTTTTGTGTTGATAAGGCGCGAATTATCGATGGGAAAATACGGTATTTATTTGATACCTTCTGGTAGACTTGAACTGGAAATTCCTCAATTATTTCTTTCACTCTTCAATTATTTTAATTTAACTGTTATTACTTTTTCCTATGATAACATATGACTTTCATTGTTTTCTCAATAGGAGCAATGGCTGACACCGGAAAGAAGGATAAAGGCAATGCATGCCACCTCTGTGCAAGGCGTGGAAGATATGATATCTCTTGGAGATCTTCACGAGGCTGGAATTCTAAGAAATTTACTCATAAGATACAACGAAAATCTTATATATGTAAGTAGTTATGTATAATATTGACGTACATATTTCCCACAGAGGGTTAGCTTGTGTCACAAAATTTTAGCTGCAAATTTTTTTTTAATTTTTTTCCACCAGTATTTGTTTTATTAAACAAGAAAAAAATTTGAAGCCAAAGAATTAACTACAAAAGAAATTTGAATAAAATTCCTATGCGTTGGTTTACAAAAAGGAACAATTACATAACTGTTATTTATTCTTAATAAAATTACTTTTCATCATTTTTTACATAGCTAATGATCTATGAATGGTACTAGTTGTATGTAAATGATTATGCCCTGAAAATTACAGTGTAATTATATCATATTCATTAGCGAAAGGATTATTTTTATGATCAGCCTTAATCTGATGAATTCAATCTGAATTTTCTTTTACATTCATTTCGCAAAAAAGGTGAAATGTGCAAATTCATTTATTGCAAATTCATTATATCATTTGCAGAGTGACAAGTTATGCCATTAAAAATAGCCATTTTACAGCTCTTGGGCTTAAATATTGTAATTTTACTCTTTTTCTTGCTCTTCCATTAAATATATGTTATTATTTTGCTTTACAAAAGCTAAATTTAGCAGATGAATTCAAAATAATGCAATTATTTCCATTAATTCTTGAATTAGCTAATCCTGAAGAGTCATGTCCAACATTATTTGGATTTCTAATCTGATAAACAATGTGAAAATGTACCGCATAAGTGATTATGAAAATATTTTGATTTTCAAAAGAAAAAAAAATTAAGCATGCACTTGGAAGACTTTACATTAAATAACCTTATTTGATTGTTATCATTGTTGTTGACATCTTTCTTTGTTGAATAAGCAATTCTTTCTTTTACACTGAATTGTTTACCTGTTTCAATTGTTAATTAATTTAATGGCTAATGGATTTGATTGTTTTAGAATGTAATTTATTTTGCTTAAGGGTCTGCATAACAGTTTGTTGTTAAATGGTTTTATTCATGTGTTTAAAGCATCATTATTGACATGTGTGCACTTTCCTCTCAGACTTACACAGGCTCAATCTTGGTGGCAGTGAATCCTTACCAGATTCTTCCCATATACACTGGAGAACAAATAAAGCTATACAAGGACAGAAAGATTGGAGAGCTACCTCCTCATATATTTGCCATTGGAGACAACAGTTACACTCATATGAAGCGGTTTATGCAGGACCAGTGTATAGTAATCAGGTGGGTAATATTTCACATTATTATTAATTTGTATTCTCACCCTGATTATAAAAAGTGTTGAAGCATAATTTGTCTGGGAAGTTAAATATTCATGTCTCCCACAATGTCTTGGAAACTTTGAGGGAGAGGTGGATGGGTGTCCATAGCAATAAAGGCACTCATACATGTTTATTTTTAATGAACTATTTTGATCTGTCTCACAAATAAGATGGCGTCTTAATGTGAAAATGGTTTTCTGAATGTGCATGGGTCGTGCCTTGTTTATTCATTGTACATGTTGTGACTGTTTATGGAGCATTTTGTGGTTGTTCAGTTGCAGCTAGCTCTATACAGATTTGAAAGTCATGTCATCATTATTAAATTTTTGTGAAAGCCTGTGATCAATGTTAAGATGGTGCTTTAATAAGGTTAAACCAGTTAGAGTCACCAGTGCATTAGGTTTAACTGCTGAAAAGTAAAAGGTAAAATGGCTTTTAAACAAATGAAGAGGCTGGTAAAGGAATACAAATATCGCTGTACATTTTAAAAAACAATTTAGTGTTCTATCACCTAATTGTGTATCCAGTTATACATGCCGATTGAGTATATGTACTCCATTGAACAGTACAAAGTCTCAGATTTATGGGACCGTTTATTTAACTATTTTATGGGTGTCAGAAGTGAAGTTTATCACTGTGCAACTCCTTGAAGTTGGTGATGCTTGGTTAGCTAGCCATTGGTAACTTCTTTTATAATGTTCTGAATCATCTTAGGTTGCCTAGTACCCAATCCAATAGAGAATTCAGGTACTTTTTTGAAGATTTTCAGTTCAAACCATCAGGTTATTTTTCAGCCGACCACAGTAATCAAACCATTGGGTTTTAAACATGATCACCTCTTTTCAGTCAGTACCTTGTGCCCCATGTCTCAGTGTGGATTAAACTGTATTCGATGGTTTCTTGCTCAACTTTGTGGAAGTTCATGTTCATTGGATGAAGAACACTATGTACTGTTCTTTATTTTGGTACCACTAGTTTCAAAGCTTAGGCGTCATCATCAGGTACAAATTAGTCAAGTTGTGGTCCATATATATACCACTCATGTGGAGAAAGGGGTGGGTAAGATAGGGGGGAAGGAGAGTTGAGGGAGAAGGGAAAGAGGTGGGGTTGTTCTTCATGATTACCTTACCTATTTGTGGCCAGACTAAACAATGTGTTGTTAGCAAATAATTCATCACCATGCTTAGAATGAAATGTGTTGAAAACATGTATTTCTGGAGAATAAAGGTTTTTAACTCTTCCTTTTCATGTAACTGCCGCAGTGGGGAGAGTGGTGCTGGGAAGACAGAAAGCACAAAGCTAATCCTGCAGTACCTTGCTGCAATAAGCGGCAAACACTCGTGGATAGAGCAGCAAATTTTGGAGGCAAATCCTATCCTTGAAGGTGAAAATGTTGGCTATAAATAAATTAATCAAAAATACACTTCTGATGCTTCTTTTATAACTCCATAGCATTTATCCCATTTAGTTAGTCACAAACATAACCTTTTTTTGCTTTTGTTGGCAGTTTAGTAAGAATAATGAAGTTTTTCTTGAAAAGTTACTGTCATTTTTCATTTTAATATAACTTTTAATATAAAATAATATCATTCTTTTTGTTCAGCAATGTTTAGATGGCCCCTCATCTAAAATTTATTTCTTCAATTATGAAAATCATATCGATGCATTTATAATAACCATAAAAAAACCATAAACACAGTAATCAACCCTAAGGTCGGTTTGGTAGGTGATGGCAGAGTTCACCCAGTACTAAGCCCGAGGGCGTGTGAAATTCACACATCAGGGTATGGGGGCCAGTTCCTTTCCCTGTGCCAGTTATGGTTTCCCAGGAAGGTCTGGTACCTGAAAAACAATGCAGCTTGGGTAGAGCTGCAGGTGCCCAGAGACTTACCTGGGATTTGAACCCGAGACCCTCCGGTCAGTAGTCCAAAGCTCTACCCCCTGGACTGCCGCGACCAATGCATGTATGTGTGCACCAAACCGAACTTAGGGTTGATTACTGTGCTTATGGTATTTATAATATTGTGAGGTAAATCACATTGAGGTAAGAGCCACCCAACACTAAATCCAACGGTGTGTGAAATTCACACATCAGGGTAGTATACACACACACACTCAAGCACAGATACACATACATATATGTATAATATGTATATATATGTATATTTATATATATATAAACACAGATGTAGATTTTTAGAATATACAGACACAAAGAAAGGACACTCACAATATGTTATTTGACGTTTTAACGGCTCGGCTGTCGTCTTCAGATTCTGTGTTTTTATATATTTGTGCGTCACCAAAGAGCGTTCCATTTCGAAGATTATATATTGTATATATATATATATATATATATATATATATATATATATATATATATATATTTATATATGTATGTATGTATATATATATACAGCTGTATTTAATAGAAAAAGTATGTAAATCTGTCAGGAAAACTTTTTCACACTTGTCTACCTATTTGAAAGATAACACATTGAATTGGAACTCTCAAGTCAATGATTCCTATCTGAAGGAAATTGAATGACCTTTATTTCAAGATTTTCTCATCCTGTTGGTAAATATTAGATCCATGTGCTTTAATTAATTTTTTGATTATTAATTATTGATCTTCTCTCCTTCCAGCATTTGGAAATGCAAAAACTGTCAGGAATGACAACTCCTCACGATTCGGAAAATATATCGACATCCATTTCAATCGTGAAGGTGTGATCGAAGGTGCCAAGATTGAACAGTATCTTTTGGAGAAGTCTCGTATTGTGTCTCAGAATGTTAATGAACGGAACTATCATATCTTCTATTGCATGCTGGCTGGCCTGTCCAGGGAGGAAAAGCACAGGCTTCAATTAGATGATGCATCACATTACAAATATCTCACGGGGGTATGTGATTTGTTTTTCTTTTGTAAACCTTCATTTTACCTGTGTAATTCATGAAGCAATTGGGAAGTTATTTAACTCTACAAAGTATCACAATGTAAACATCTATCATCTATTTCTGCTAAAATGTACTTAGTTTTATATGAGGTAACCTCCCATTATACCTATGTATTATATATAGAATATATATATATATATATATATATATATATATATATATATATATATATTATAGTATACATATTTTATTTAGTCTATTTCCCAGCTAAAGAGCTTACACAGTTTGGCATTTCATTAGTGCATGAATTATGCAAACATTTTGTTAAAACCTGTCAAGAAAAATGATAGTTAGGACATTCATTCTGTAACTCCCCATAATGCTCTGACTTTAATCAACAGGTGTGGTATAAGTGTGAGCTAGATTTCATTCCATATGATAGAAAAACAAACATTACAGCAACTAGTTCTTGCATTGCCTTTAGTTCACTCAAAAAAGTAACCTAATTCATTCTTTCTCATTAGTTCACATAGCTGTAAGTATCACCAGCCCAGAGGCATCACCCAGAACAAGACTAGGGTCCCCTGGCTAGTAGACAAGTTTTATATTGACTGGACTACATGCTATGACTGAAGCATTAATCTAATTTAATACTCCAGGGAAACTTAATGAGGAAAACAGTAATAATAGCAAAATTGGAAGAGATAGCATTTTAAATTTTGAGTAAAATTTCATAGCAGGTTCGATGAATATAAAAAGATCTATGACAATAAAATTGGGGTACGTGTATATTTGTTTTCTGGAGATTGTTGCACAGGATGTATAGAATAAATTTGGAATGAAAATTATTTTCTTAGATAGTTACTTACTGAAATATTCTTAAATGTCTGCTACACATTTTCTCATGTTTATCCATTTTTTTTATATTTCAGGGTGGAAGCATAACATGTGAGGGCCGTGATGATGCTGCAGAGTTTGCGGACATCCGTTCGGCCATGAAAGTTTTACTTTTCTCTGACCAGGAAATATTGGATATATTACAGCTGCTGGCAGCTCTTCTCCATGCTGGAAACATAAGGCATAAAGCAACTACTATAGGTATTATAAGAATCCGAATCATCTCCCTCACTAATCAATTTATGAAATTCATATATCTATTTCCATGTTGGAAGAATCTGATTATATTCGCATGAAAAATAGGAATCAAAAATGGTTGTCCCTGTAGTACTTCTTTGTTTGTTTTGCAAAGTTTTCTTCAGCAGCAATAGCTCAGTGTTTAAATGCGACTAATGTAAAACATTTTTCTAGGTATTCGATTTTTTTATCTCACTCATGGCTTGGATTCCCATCCTACTTTCCAGTGTATTTAGTTTTCTTCCCCATATCTACATCTATATCCTATGGCATTAGGGCAACAAGTTCGATTTCATATCCAGTTAAAGTGTTTCTGATGATCGTCAATAAGAGGATTGTTTGAGCTCAGGATATTGAGAGACTAACTTGATGTCATAGCAATTATGAGGTCACTAATAGGGGAATATGGAGTGTGTATGTTGAGGTAATTTTAAAAGAGGCATTGGAACAACTGGAAATAGGAATTAAATCCAGTGGAGAATTAATAAAATCAGTTAGGTCTACTAATGATTGAGCTTAAGTTTGTCTCTTAGCCAAGAGATTACATGAATTGCCGAGTGCATTTGTATGTCAGTGTGATAGGTTTGGAATGAGAATAATGGTAAACAAATGAAGGTTATGTTGTTTTTTTTAGAAAGAGGAAAGCCAAATCAAATATACATTAAAGTAGTGGTGTCATAAGTCAAAGAATTAAACATTGAAATAGGATGGCAAAAACTAGAGAGAGTATATCAGTTTGCCTATCTTAGCAGCATCCTGGACCAAAATGTTAAAATTATTTGGGGCAGAAGTAGAACAATTGCGTTAGACAAAGAAGCTTTCACAAAGAGGAGGGAATTGATGACAGGAATATTGAGCAAGAATATTAAGAAAATACTCGTGAAAGCTTTGGAATGGGTTGGTTTTGTATGGTGCAGAAACATGGTCATTGAGACAAGATGATAAGCATTAATTTTGAGGCTTTTGAAATGTTGGTTTGGAGATGGATGGAGAAGGTGAAGTGGATGAGAAGGAAAACAAACAAGGAAGAATTAGGCATTGTGTGGAAGGAGAAGGAATTTTTGGGATTAATCAAAAGGAGGCAGGAAAGATGGGGTGCAGAGCATATTGATTGGCAATGGAATCCTTAAGACTGTGATAGAGGAGAAAACATTAGGCAAGTGAGGATGGGTTAGGAATCAGATAGGGCTTTTGTTGTCAATCCATCCTGATATGTTTCATTATGTTTTTCAATCTCTGAATATGTGCTTATGATGATATCTGTGGTGATATAACCTAATGGAATGGAAGTCAATAGCTATTACTACATTGCTAGTCTACTCTCATTATTCCTCAATGTGATTATTTGTTCCCATAGTACCCCAGGCACAGCAAACACACTTGAACATGCTAGCCATATTTTCTCTGTAGTAAAATTGCTGCTTAATTTTAGACCTGAACATGATTATTTCCCCATTTCTCTCCTTGAGCGCCCTCTTTCCTACATGGTAAATCTTGCCGGCCTTGGTGGCAACGGGGTAACGTCCTCGCCCACCAACCCAAAAGTCGCGGGTTCGATTCCCACCTAGGTGGATTTCCCTCCATCTAGGGCTTGGTTGTATATGATTGTCTTCAATTGAATGTCTGTAATGTAGGAGGTGGAAGAAGGGACTATTAGTCTCAACCTCGCCCAATTCAGTCGATAAATAAATAAAAATAAATCTTGGTAAAGTTGACCATTTCCCATAGCCATCAATATTGATTCATTTCTTCCTTCTAGATTACATTTTGGGGAAGATACATATCTCGGTGATCATTTTGATTATTGAAAAACCTTGCTTTGTTGTATTTTTTTAATGATTGGAAAGTTAAATGGTTCATTTGGTGACTTTTCTTTTTAGTTGATGAAATCAAGAAAGCTCCTTATCTCTTGGTCGGCATTACCCTTCAAATAGAATATTTTTCTTAAAAGCAATGTGTAAAATAACCTTCTTTTATTTTAATTAATATTGTGTTTATAGAGTTTGCATTTTGGTTCAGTTCTCTTTATTGATGTTACTTGGTAATTTCCTAGACATTTTTGAATGTTACTTTCCTAAAAAAAGTACTGAATTGTGAGTTCACTAAAGCTAAAAATAATCTGTAGAATGCTGAGGAGTTATTAGGTCTTAGAAATGATTAACTTAGTCATTACCACCCTTACAAATTCAGTGGAAGCCTGCATAACAAAGAGACTTACTTGCGATACAAAAGGGAGCATTATGACTCAATTAGGTCGGCAAAAAATAAAGCATATTAAGATTTTATTTGCAATGCAAAAAATGAACAAAAGGCAGCATGGAGAGTAATCAATGAAGAAGTTGATCATAGTAATGCTGAAGAAAATCTTTCTTTTACCCCTGAAATTTTAAACATTTTTTTCTTAAAAGCTTTTGAAAACAATTTTTTCTCTGAAAAATTTGATGCTGCCAATATTGGCAATATGCTGCAAAATCTTCCTCCAAAATCATTTAAATTATTGTGTTCATTGCAGAACCATTAGGTATGTTACTTGACGTATGTTTTGAGACAGGGGATTTTATAATAGCTCCAAAATATTTCAAAACAGTACCTGTCTATAAGAAAGGTGGTAAAGATGATTTAACTATTGCTGCCCCATTTCCGTAGCCCCTGGTTTAGGTAAATATTTTTAAGCTATAAATAAAGATCAAATATGTGATTTTTTTGAGTCATCAAATCTGTTTTCCAAATCACAGTATGGCTTTAGATCTGGAAAATCTAAAATAATGTCTGTGAGGTCCATAGTTAATTGTCATTGAATCATTTGAGAAGAGGGAATCAGTCTCTGTGATAAAATGTGATCATAGTAAGGCTTTCAACTGTGTTAATCATCCAATATTACTATCAAAGCTAGAATATTATGGTGTTAAGGGAGTTGCACTGAAAATAATGAAGTCATATTTGGATGATCACCACCAATTGGTGGAACTTGAACTTGATGGCTGTTGGTCTGCAGCTCTTAAGGTAAATTGTGGTGTCCCACAGGGCTCTGTGCTTGGCCCAATACTGTTCAATAATCATGATTAATGATTTGCCCTGTAATATGAAATCTAAATCTGTTTTTAATGCTGATCACACCACTTTTCTGATAAACTGTCAACATCTCAAAGATGCAAGGCATTATCTAGCACTGCCCAAAGACAGGCTAAGGAATGATTTGATATTAATAATTTACGTTTAAATACTGAGAAAACCTCGCATTTTGTATGCAATCTTGAATCAAAAATAACTGAAATTAAAACTGCTAAAATATTAGGAAATTATATGGATACAAAACTTAACTGGGAGAGCGACATCAGTCAGATCTGTATTAAACTGAGTTAATCTGTTTATATGTTAAGAAAGCTCAACTTCCTCATTTCAAATGAGTATCGTTTAATGCTTTACCATGCCTTCTTTCAATGTAATTTGAATAATGGTCTTGAGCTATGGGGGTCATTCCCTACATGTTAAACAAATCTTGCTATGGTCTGCCCACTCAGTTGAAATAAGACTCCATCCCGAATTTCCAGTATAGGGTATACCTGTACACTGTACCTGGTTATGTGCTAACCCACTTCACTCAATTGAGGAATTCTTTTGTGACAATCGTCATCACATTTAAGAATGTATGTTTATATATTACATGTAAACGATATTTATATTGACGGCATGTAATATGGTTGTACCATTTAACAAAATGAATAATGTATTATCATTACTATGTTCTTGAAATATCACATTGTCTTCCAATGACCAAATTTCAGTAACCATCAAATACTGAGGTAGAATTTGGTTATGCTGTAAAGGTATGCTGTAGGGTTCTTCGACACTGCACAGCCTATAGTTTACTTATTTTTTTGTGAAATGTTTATTCTTCTGTACTTCAATACCTATACCTAAACGATTATGTGGGGTAACTACATCCAGTCAATTCCCACTACCTCAATGTTGTAAATTTATCCCATGAAATTAATGGTATGTGTGATATAGTTTCCTTGATTATGTCTACTACATAATAAATTACTAAAATGTTTTACAACTTTTATTGATTTGATTTTATAATATTTATAAGTACGATATAACCCACCCAGTTGATAGCAGATGAAGGACTACATTATATCATTTTTGAATTACAGATAATTTGGATGCCACAGAAATACCTGATCATAGTAATGTTGTTAGAGTGGCAACATTATTAGGTGTACCCAAGCAGCATCTTATTGATGCTTTAACTCGAAAAACAATATTTGCCCATGGTGAGACAGTGGTAAGTAAAATCTTCTGATCAATGCAACAAACTGTATTAAGACCCCATCACATCAGCCAAGTTTCCATTCAAATTTTGTGTTTTTATATTTCAAGATAACTTGTACACACCTGATCTCGTGACATCCCTCCACATGCTGAAACTTTGAAAAAATTGCTTATGGCCACTTAGGAAAAAATATAGTCACATCTCCTAACTTTGCTGTTGTAAAAGTCATGGCATTTGTCCTCTGGGAATTCAGATTTTCATGTTATGTATCTTTATTCTAACTCCTGCAACTACTTAACAGAAGTGAGTATAGAGTGAAGGCATGCTTGTTTATAACAAAAGAGTAAAGCAGTGTGAGCTATGACAATGGACAACAATTCCACAATAATGCATATAAATTTATTTACCAACATTGCTTTACAAATATAAATATATTTGTGTGGCATTTTTTTATATTGTCATACCTAGCACTGTATTACTCTTTTATTATAAACAAGCATGCCTTTACTCTGCACTAACTTTGTTTATGAGTTGCATACAACTTGAAGAGGAAATACCATTATCAATCCTAAAGTCTTTATTTTACCATTCTCATGAACAAGTCTGCATTTCGGTGATTATTTTATGTGATTTGTACAAAAACTTGGCCTGATTGAGACAGCCTTTAGTTATGAAATGCAGTATCATTTAACAGTTTAACTCATACATATCGGCTCCATCAGAAATTAACTTGGTTAACATTCAAAACTTCCTGAAAGGAGCACCTGGATGAAACAAGCAACTATTTCAATTTGTTGTAAGGTTTTCTTAACTTTTGGAGTTTAAATTACAAATTCTCCAGCCACAGTGGTAGGTTCTATTAATAGCTTAATTAAAAACTGAATTGTTATGAAACACTGGATGTATTTGATTTTTGAAAGTAAAATTGGAAATATGGAGACTTCTGAGCAAATGATTCATGATATTTTTGCAAGAAAAATTTTAATCGTTTAACTGCATATTTTCTGGTAAATGCAAATGATTGTGATGATGATATATAATAACTTACTTATCGAAATGTTTGGATTTTGGGACCCTTTGGAATTGATCCTCATCTTTATAATGTTACTCATTCTTGTATTCTTTTTATGTTATGTAGGAATTTTTCAAATAAGAAAGTTTGAATTCATATGGGTCTTGACTTCTCCTTTCCGACTATTTACATTGTTTAATACATTCTATAATATTAAGCATATTTCTGCAACTAATGTGATATTAAATTAAATTTCTCTTCTACCAGGTTTCAACATTATCCAGGGAACAGTCAATAGATGTTAGAGATGCTTTTGTAAAGGGTATATATGGCCGTTTGTTCATACTCATTGTAAATAAAATTAACAATGCCATTTATAAACCCAAAGCAGCTGCTCGTACTGCTATTGGAGTACTTGACATTTTTGGATTTGAAAACTTTGACACAAACAGGTTTGCATTAAAATGACATTATCTTATTGATGGATTTAATTGCTAATATCTGATTGATGCTAATTATTTTGTTCTTTGTTGATGTATGAATCATATTTTATATTTTCAGTTTTGAGCAGTTTTGTATAAACTTTGCCAATGAGAACCTTCAGCAGTTTTTTGTTCAGCATATTTTTAAATTGGAGCAAGAAGAATACAATGTTGAAGGTATAAGTTGGCAGCACATTGAATTTGTAGATAATCAAGATGCTTTGGACCTAATTGCAACTAAACAGCTAAACATTATGGCTTTGATTGATGAAGAATCACGTTTCCCCAAAGTAAGTCTCTCTATTTTCAAAACATTTCCTGAGCTATTAATGGTATTTTGAATAGTTTGATAATAAACCTATGCATGTTTTTAATGAACTGAAAACATTCTCCGCAAGGTATTTACCACAACAGACCCTGAATGTAATTTATAACTTCCTTAGCACTTATATAGATATAAAAAAACTGCCATTATTCAATAGTTCCCAGCTCAACTTTGTTGAAAATCATGTTTATTAAATGAAGAATACAATGTATCTTCAAAGGACAGTGTGTATCTAAAGTATCTAAATGTATCTAAATGTATCTAAATGTATCTAAAGGACAGTGGAAAGATATATTTTATTCTTCATTTAATAAAACTGCCATTATCATGCTATGAATACATATAATCTAATCTAAAATAATTCATCTATCTGATTTGTTTGTAAAGATAATAGGATGAAAAAAGATATTACCTGATAAAAATAGTTGCGATGCATTCAAAAGTATTAATCCCCCTCAAAGTAAATTAAGGATATTTAAATGAAAGAAGTAACTTGGTAATTCCACTCAAACTTAATGAAAATACAACCTAGGTTTGGACGTTGGATGTCATCATCAGGTAATACCCAATCTGATTCCAAATACTGGGGGAAGGGGGAAATTCAGGAAAAAGGATGGCATGTTTGTCAGAAAAGTCAGTAATAGGAAATCATGAAATCAACGACCACCCTGCCTCATCACTCGGTTTCCTTCATGATTAACAATATCACTTTCACTGTGGAGTAAATACGAGAGAGGTCTAGATTTTATTCAATGCAGAGAAACGTTTCAGTACGATATTACTCTAATCAAATCATTATAATCACCTTGAAAGGCACAAATGTTCATTTTGATATTGATAGGGTTGGGTACAACTCCCCCTGAATTAATCTCTAGGCCATGTGAAATTAAAGCATTCAGGGGACAGGGAGGGAAGGGGGTCAATTCCTTTTCCTCTGCCATCAATCAGTTTTCCTCCAAGTAACCAAAAAATGGCACAACTTAAAACTGTGGAAGGGAACCGAGTTATCAGTATTGCTAAGGTATCACCTGGAATTTGAACTCAGTCAGTAGCCTAAAATCAACCACAGATACACCAAATACACTGCATACTGTTTGTCATTAGTCCTGAATTCTCATTGCAGGACATGGTGATAGATAAATAGATATAAAGTTGGTGAAGGACATTTAGGGTCATAAGGAACTTAGACCTATTTATCCATTGCATAAACCACCCTGATGTCTTTATTTCCAAAATACTTTGATCTTACTTAAGGCCAGTGTATCCCTTATGGGGAAGTCCCAAACTTCCATAGGCTCCAAGAATAAGGCCAAAGCAAGGATTTCATATCCTGGCAATGGCTCCTTACACCATCTACGCCTCGGAGAGTCCTTCATCTCCAGTGGATTATAGGTGCCTCTTCACTCGATAGTGGCCAGTTAACATCCCCACTATCATTCTTGGTTGACCTGGGTCAAATTATGTGAAGTTTTTGGTGTAGTTTGATCTTGGCCCAGAAATATGGGCTTTGGCTTGCCTTTAAGCCTTTCATGGTGTGTCAATTCTCAAGAGTCCTGGATCATTCTCTCTACATTCCACTTGAAGGCATTGGTGATATGATTGGGCTAAGTTCTCTAATTGCTTCTTCTTGTGCCAGTTTCTCTGTCATCTTATTTCTGGTTTTACCCTTATGACCTGGCACCCAGAAAAGTTCTACTTTCCATCATCTGACTATATATTTGACCAACTCTCAAAATTCTAATGGTGAATAATGATTTTCACCATATTGAACACGGTGAAGTGAATTGATAACTTCTTTTTATGTTAATGATATCATTCATGTTTTTTATAAATGATTATGATTGTTTTTTATGCATCACACATTTTGTGTGACCTCATCTTCTCCCTGTATACTATTATTCTGGTCTTATCCTTTCATCTTATTATTCGGGACATTATGTAGGGAATCCTTTATCAGTATTATTTTGAATTTAGCCATTAAGTGATAGTCAAGCTATCATCTAGTGACTATATATCATCCTTGTCAAATAAATTTTGGATTGGTTGTTTCACGAGCAAATTTTACATAATCCAGATGAGTGCAGCAATCTGCAATGCATATATTCTTTGTCAAAGTTGACTGATTTGCATGCGTGAAATTTCAGGGCACAGATCAGACAATGTTGGCCAAGCTGCATAAGACACATGGAAGCCATAGGAACTACCTGAAGCCCAAATCAGATCTCAATACATCATTTGGTCTGAATCACTTCGCTGGAGTTGTGTTTTATGACACAAGAGGTAAGGTTTATTCATGGCACCAAATGGGCATGTTGTGATGTAGAGAATCAGAATGTATGCATGTTAATTTTGCCCTCTCTATTACTCTCTCGAATATAGGGTTTCTGGAAAAGAACAGGGATACGTTCAGTGCTGACCTACTTCAACTGATACATGTGTCCAGCAATCGTTTCCTGCAAATCTTATTCCACGAGGATGTTGGGATGGGCTCGGAAACAAGGAAGCGAGCTCCTACCCTTTCCACGCAATTTAAAAAGTCCCTTGACTCATTGATGCGTGCATTGGGAGCCTGCCAGCCATTCTTTGTCCGGTGCATCAAGCCGAATGAATTCAAGAAACCAATGGTGATGAAATTGAAGTTTTTTTTTTAGTTTAACTAGTTTGCTGAATGTTTTATTTATTTGCTGAGTTACCAGTCCACCTGTAAACCATGACTTACCTTATCAAACTAATATATTTGCCCTATCTACATTCCCTCGTCCCCAAAAATCAAATCCACCTTTTTGCTATTATTATGGCATCATATTTTGAATGAATAATAAGCCATATGTGGAAAATTAGTGTAAATTGTATTTAGCAGAATTATCACGTTGAATCCTTTAATTCATTTGTAGAGAGATATCTCACTTCCGAATTAAAATCAGCCCCTCTCATTCCCATGTATAATCTTTTCATATATTTTTCTGTTTGTATTTTTTAATTATTCATGAACTGTACCAATGTTAAAAATCAATATGAATTTTACAGTGTTTTCACGTTAGAAGCAATGATATAATGATAAATAATAATAAAAATTTTGTATTTGTCATACAAAATGACAAGCATCATCATTTAATGAATGCAATAATTCTTTAACTGCATTTTTTTTCAAAACTTAAAAATTAGGTGGCATTTTTTTTCTTCAGTAAAAAAGTCAAAATTTTTTTTCTCCTGACCCCTTCCATATTTTTAAGATTTAGTTTGCATCATAAACTAAACCTCCTCACCACCAAATCTCATGGTCATCCCTAAATTTTGCTGAAAAAATACTTGTTTCATTCATTTTACATTCAATCCATAAATATTTTAAAATATTCCTCTTTGATAGTAATAATGGAGAAATTTAATGAAACCAATACAAAGTTGATGTTAATATTTTCCCTTTTTTTTACTGTTTTTTCCAGATGTTTGACAGGGGACTATGCTGTCGCCAACTGCGGTATTCTGGAATGATGGAAACTATTCGGATTAGGAGGGCTGGCTACCCAATTCGCCACACATTTAAGGAGTTTGTGGAAAGATATCGCTTTCTCATCTCTGGTGTCCCACCATCACATAAGGTAAAAAGTACTTTTATGTTTTAGTTTCATCTGTTAGTTCCTTCAGATTAGGTAGCATCTCATGAAACTGGATATTTATTCAAATGTAAACGACTGGATCTAATTCTTAAAAAAGTAATTATATTTAATATTTCATAATTCTTAAATCGGGGGATTGAGATGGTGTGGGGGCTATCGTACTGGCTTCCCACCCAGAGGGCCCGGGTTCAAATCCCGGTGCTTTTGAATATTTTTCAGAGGTATCTCGATCCCTACTTGAGGTGCTTTGTGGAGGGCACTTTGAGTGAGTACGCCGTCCGTCGGATGGGACGTTAAGCTGCGGACCCCTTGGCGCCTTTCGTAAAGAGTAGGCTAATGCCGACACTGGGTTTCTCTCCACCCTTCATCCTTTCCTGTCCATCCCCTATGGCGCAAATGACCTCAGCTGTTGGTCGCCTCCCCTAAATACTACTACTCCTGCTTATTAATGAATTTGAACATTAGAATCATAGTTAAAAGGATAGGGATGTTGGATGGGATGAGGGGAGGAAGGAAGTACTCTGAAATGAAGAGGGACATGATTTAGAGGAGGATGCTGGATTTTGTGTTTTGTTAGGAGCCACAAAATATTTGTTTAGTAGCTGTGTCCATCCAAAAACCTACCTTAACCGGTAGATTACCTGATAATAATTGTTACATAATCTGCCATTTATTGAACCATTTAACATTCAGTTTCGAGCGTCACTAGTTGTCATGAAACTTAGTTTTGACCTTAACCAGGGGTTAAAGCTAGCCTTAAATTTGAGAAGACATTATAAAACCTAGCCTAAATCAATATGATCATTAAAGTTAAAGCAGTACTTAATTTATTTTCAAGTTATTGGTTTAATGTGAGGAATGTAAAATGCCAAGCAATTTCTAACCCCCAATATTCCCTTATATCAGCTTTGAGCGTATGGTATGTATAGATTATTATATAAGAATAACCTTAGTTCATCTTTGGTCTCATAGTCAGTCAAATTGAATAATAAATAGTGAAAAGAATTTCTCATTTTTCTTTATTTCTATTTTCCATTATTATTAATTATGTAATCAGATTTCTTTGGAGAATATTTAGAATATTAATATTTATGTAGTTATTTGGGTTCAATGTTAAAATTCGATGTTAAAACTCTTTGATGTCATCCTTCCTTGTAGTGCAACCAACAATCAATGTTATTTTGTTCACAGACTGACTGTCGAGTTGCCACCACACGTATTTGCGCGGCTGTTTTGGGACGAGGGCCAGACTACCAGCTTGGTCACTCAAAAGTCTTCCTGAAGGATGCCCATGACCTGTTCTTAGAACAGGAGAGAGATCGAGTGTTGACTCGCAAGATACTCATTCTACAGAAGTCAATACGTGGCTGGGTGTACAGGAGAAGGTTTGTGTTTTTAATTCACATGTTTCCAGTGCACTTCAATATAATTCACCATGGTGCTGTATGCCCAAAAATTATACTGAAGCCATCATCTATGTATATCTTTACAACAAAGTGGCAATATATCTATAGTATCAACATTCATGTGTAAGTTCCTTTATGGTTCTCTAGAAATTTGTTAATTTTATATATTTACATTGGGGTATGTGGTAGTCCAGTGGGTAGATCAAGGGACAACTGACTGCAAGGTCTGGGTTCAATCCCCAAGGATGCTTCTGGGCATGCTCAGCTTCAAGCTGTGTGATATTTTGGGTGCCAGATCTTCCTTGGAAACTATTGGCAGCAGAGGGAGAGGAACTGACCCTCCCTCCTTTATTAACCTGATGTGTGAATTTCACGCACCATTGTGTTTATTGCTAGCTGAGCTCAGCCCTCACATATCAAACCAACTTTTAGGTTGTCTACTGAAGTAGAAGTATATATTGACATCAGATTTTAAAGATTGTGATTTGATTTGAAAGTGTTCAAATCTCATGTCACTTTTGGTAGTTAATTCAAGTCTAGAGAATTAATTTCATGGCACCGAAAGATTTATTTTCCATGGGTATATTGTCATTTGGGTAGAAATTTGCCCAGTGGACTGAAATAGATACATTAAAGTTTTTCTTGCAAAATTACTTATCTTTTATTTTTGTGGTGATATAATTTTTATATAGGTTTATACATTTTTCAGATAAATATTTATAATAAGTTTATCTGGGGATAAAATTTGAAGACACCATCATAAATAATATGTAATACATGTATCATTAGATATTCATAATATAAGGATTGATATTGTCCCCTACTCACCTTGAATCAAATATTTCCCTAGGCATAACCTCTTTATTTTCTGCTTCATTCTTAGTTTTTTCTTGCCATTTCTTTCAGTATCATTTAATTTCTAACTGCTTTCATTAGGGCTTGTTCTTCAAAATGTAGCCAATGAGTTGAATTCATTTCCTAGCAGTATTTTGTAGTGGATTTTTAACTTTTTACATCATTTATCGGTTACTCTTTCATTCGTTGATATCCATTATTATTTGAGTTAACAGAATGTTTAGAATGTGATTTTTTAATTGATGCTTTTTTGTTAAAAAAAACCATGATTGGAGAAGGACTCAAATGAATTTAGAATGTTTCTGGTTTGCAGGCGGAATTTAGTACTCAGTTAATGAGAAAATATAATGTTAACTATTTCAAGTAGATGTGATTTGTTAATAGCTGGAACCAAGAGATATTCCTTCAAACCCATTCTCAAAATATAAATAGTCAGATTGAAATTAGATTTAATAGATTGTAAATACATACTCAGATCATGAACTGGCCCCAGTACCCTGTCAATTTGTGAATTTCATGTGCCATCCTCAGCTTCATCCAAGCTGTATGATTTTTTGGGTACCAGAACTTCTTGGGAAACCACAGGCAGCACAGGAAAAGGGTCTGCCCCCACTTAATCTCCTGAAGAGTAAATTTGGCACAATATTGAGCTTATTATATGAGTGTTGCCCGCACCTATCACACCAAACCTCATACTGATAACTATGATTTACATTATACGAGGGTGGTTCAATAAGTACCCGTGTTAGAAATGAAGAAACCATTTTTTCAAAAACATTTTTGTTTTCAACATAGTCCCCTTTTAGAAAGATACACTTCTCCCAACGTTCCAGCCATTTTTTTACCCACTCCAAAAAATAGGATTTGTCGAACTCTCCAAAATACGCCTCTGTCTCGGCGATGACTTCCTCGAATGGGCTAATTTTTTTTCCTGCGAGCCATTTATTCATGTTAGGGAATAAGAAAAAGACGCAGGGAGCCAGATCGGGTGAAGACGGGGGTGCGAAAGCAATTCATAACGTAGTTCATGCAGTTCATGAAGTTGACAGCCGGATAAGCTTGTTGTCCACCATGAGCAATCGCGGTACCCATCAGGCCAACAATTTTTTCATCGCCAACTTATCATGTAAAATATTAATTGCCGTTCCGGTCGACACACCCACGGCCTCTGCTATTTCGCGAACTTTCGTTCGTCGATCAGCGAGAATCATGTCGTGGACTTTTTGAATGATTTCCATGGTAACCACGTCTGCCGGGCATCCTGGTCGCTTCTCATCAAAAACAGATGTTCGCCCACATTTAAATTCGTTGAACCAATATTGAACTGTGGTCATAGATGGCGAAGTGTCCCCATAAACAGCATCCAACTTTACTTTTATCTCCTGGCATTTCTTCCCATCTAAAAACAAAAAGCGAATTACCAAATGATACTTCTCTTTTTCCATCTTATCGAAAATTACGAAACACGTCTTACTCAAATGGCTGCCAAATCCAAAATAACCTTTAAATCAGTCTGAAATGTGTTTCACCGTCGTTCAATAGATGGCAGCACACGATGATAACATAAACTTCCCTCAGGAACGCCCTTAGTCGTCAAACACGGGTACTTATTGAACCACCCTCGTAGAGAGTACACATGATACAAGAAGATCAGGAAATAACCTTTGGGTCGATTACTGTTGGGTTTAGGGCTTAGAATATGAGGATCTTTCCACTTATTCAAAAAATCTGCTTTGAAATTAATTATTAAAATTTTAAAAATGAAAATATATTACCATTATAAAGGGTATTCTACTGTTTATGTAGGTTTTGGATGGACACAGACTTCATCCACCTACTTTTCTTTGTCTATCCTAAAAAACAACCCAGCATCCTATTCTACAATAATATTCATTTCAACTCTGTATACTTCCTTCCTCCCCTCATTTCATACAACATCTCTATCCTATCCCTATCCCTTCCTCATTTGCCTCACATTCTCCCCTCTATCACAGTTCTCAAAATCTTATCCTCAATCAAAATGCCCTGCATTCACCTTCCCTGCCTCCTTTGGATTTCTCCCAACAATCTTGTCTCTACTCGCAACTATACCTATCATCTTACTTCATCAACTGTGTTTCCTCACCAGAAAAAACCACATACAAAGTTTTGAAGAGTCTTTTCCTAACATTCTTACTCAATATCCCCGTCATTAATTCCCTTCCAGGGAGAGCTTATTTGCCTAACTTAATGCTTCTTCTCATGTGCCCACAACTTTGAGTATTTCGGCCATGACCAAAACACTTCCGAGATAGATGAACTGTTCCACCTGTTCTATTATGTGAGCTTCTATTTAAATACGAGGGTCATCCGGAAAGTAGTACCCGTTCGTGAAATAAAGACACAAAAGTAAATATTAACAAACATAAAAAATTTTATTTGAAAGAGGATACTTTAAACTACTTCTCAACATAATCTCCAAGCAAATTAAGGCATTTGTCATAACGTGTGACAAGTTTCTGTATTCCTGCTGCATAGTCCTTCGCCGCCAGCTCATTGAGATACGCGAGGGACCCATCTTGCACAATTTTTTGCATAATGCAGATGGTGTTTAACAATTTCATGAACAATTGTTCGAGAAACATTGGGAAAATGCTCACAGATGTCATCAATTGTGACGCGCCGATCGTTCCTCACGAATTCGTCAACTGTGCTCACCAGTTGGTCTGTAATGACAGACGGTCTCTCCGAACGCTCATCGTCGTGTGTGTTCCCCCTCCCCATGTTGAAGTTGCGACACCACCGCCGAACAGACGACTCGTCCATTACATTGTCTCCATACACCTCCTTTAATTGGCGATGAATATCACATGGGCGAACGTTTCTTGCATTGAGGAATTTAATCACTGCCCTCATTTCACAACTGGCGGCGTTCTCAATTTTTTTAAACATTGTAAACAATCACAGAAACAACACAGGCAATGCTAGCGTCACGCAACTTGGCTCAGAGAAGGCAGACAAGCCACCGAAGCTATCTGACCTCGTCCAGCGGCTACTCGCGTCGTCAGCACTTCATGCGGCACGAACGGGTACTACTTTCCGGATGACCCTCGTATTAAACTTAGCTATTCTCTCTCTCATGGAAAATGGATAACCTTTGTTTTGTTTACATTTATTCTCATCCCATATCTATTGCACTGAATTTCCAATTCACTCATCAATGCTTGCAATCCCTTGGCTGACTCTAAAGCTTGATCATCCACAAATCAATGTGATTTTATGAATTCCCCACCGACTTTCATTTCTCTATTCAGTTCTTCCCATGTCCCTTGAAGTATTTCCTCCACACATACATTGAACAGCACATGTGATAATGGCCACCCCTGTCTTACCCCTCTTAACCCTGCTATGCTATTCACTCTGTTGATACCTCAAATCTATCGAAAAAACAAATACATCCTGATTGTATTTTGTGAGCCCCCGTATCCATGGCTTCAGTAATACTATGATTTAATGGTTGCCTCTCCCATTTTTGGACTCAAACTTATCATCTCCTAAGTAATAATTTGATGAAAATACATACGAGGTCAGTCAGGAAGGTATATTATGAGAAAAATATGCTACCTAGTACAATGAGGCTTTTTTCCCCTTCAAAGTAATCTCCTTGGGACCTCAGGCACTTATCCTTACATCTATTCCACTTTTCAAAGCAATCGGCAAAGTCCTTTTTTGGAATGGTCATCAGCTGCCTTGCCACGTTCTCTTATATCTCGTCATATATCAAAAAAATTTCATGTTGCAGTTGCAGGGGACTAGCTAAAAACCACAAATGATTACCCAGTTTTACTAAACGAGGAGATAACTGGAAAAGATTCATGGATCTAAGGCTATTACCCTGAAACAAATACCCAGTCTTACTAAGAGTCAATTGATTAGATAAAGAAGAATGCAGTGAGGCGGCTGATGACTATTCTGAAAAAAGACTTTGCTTCTTGTTTTAAAAAGTGAAAGAGAAAATCTGGGATAAATGTCTAAGGTCCCAAGAAGAGTACTTTGAAGGGGACTAAGGGGGCCTCATTGCTCTATGTATGCTATTTTTCTCAAAAACCTTGTATGGCTGAATAGTTTCCAGACAGACCTCATACAATAAACTAATTTTACATGGTTGGTCAGAAATGTTTCCGACCAAACAAATATACAAGACATTTTTTCTGAAATTTTTGAGGTCCGAAATTTTCAGACCACCCTCATATATTGAATAGAATGAAAGAAATTTGATTAGATGAATAATAAACCATAAACACAGTCATCAACCCTAAGGTCGGTTTGGTAGGTGATGGTGAAGATCACGCGGTACTAAGCTCAACCGGTTGTGAAATTCACTCATTAGGGTAGGTGGGCCAGTTCCTTTCCCTGCGCCGGTTATGGTTTCCCAGGAAGATCTGGTACCCAAAAAGCACATTAGCTTGGGTGGAGCTGAAGGTGCCCAGAGTGCCTCACCCAGGAATCAACCCGGGCCCTCTGGTCAGCATTCCAATGCTCTACCCCCTGGACTACTGTGACTAATAAATTAATAATAAGAGACTTGATATGACTGGATATATTTTAATTATTACAAAATAAAGGATAAAAAGAGACGTTTCAGGTGTGATATGGTGGAATATCATGATTAATTAAAAATAGCAATTTTCCACAAAAATAAAATTTAATGCGACCGGTTTCAATGTTACTACATCATCATCTACCTGATGATGATGTAGTAACATTGAAACCGGTCGCATTAAATTTTATTTTTGTGGAAAATTGCTATTTTTAATTAAAATAAAGGATGATTTCAAAAGTATATAATTGTAAGCCAAAGAAAAATTTTACTCCCAAGCCTCCTCGAAACTATATATTACTTGGCTGCAGAACATGGAAAAAGTACTTAAATTTTTCCACAGTAATATGTTGAGGTGAGTCAGCATTAATCTTATGTGTGTTCAAACCAGTGTGTAATCAAGTTTATTGTTTAACTTGCAGGTACAAGCGTATGAGGGAAGCAGCTGTTCTGATACAACGTCAATGGCGTGGCAATGCGCAGAGAAAGAGGTTCAGGGCAATGAAGGTTGGCCACATGCGTCTCCAGGCTCTCATCCGTTCGAGAGTTTTGTCCCACCGATTCAGACACCTTCGCGGACACATTGTTGGTCTCCAGGTAATGGAATTGGAGAAAATTCCTTCCTTTGTCATTAATATTTGATTTTCATGTTATAAACATCACGAAATAAAAATTATGTCAAAATTTAAGACCTGATTGGATGGTGATCCATTTCTAAAATATTTCCTGGATGTGTAAATCATAGATTTAAGTGTACATAAATAGAGGAATATTTATTACAGTGTATTTGGATTAACGAGAGCCATGGATAGTTATAATACCAATTTGAAAAAGTTGATTTTTTTCTATTTTTTTTAATATAAAAAAAATTTTGATCATATTTAATTTTTTTCCCTCCAGGCTCGTTGCCGTGGATACTTGGTGAGAAGGATGTATCGCAATACCATGTGGGCAATAGTTAAGGTCCAGGCACACGTCCGTCGAATGATAGCACAGAGGAAATTCATGAAGTTGAAGGTGATGTCTCAAGTCTTATGAAAAAATAAACAATGCTTTTCATTTACGAGAAAATATTGAAATTTTTTTTTTTTGCTTTGTGCTTCAAAACTCAATACTTTTTATGTTCATCTTACAGTATGAGCATCGTCATCACCTTGAAGCCTTGAGGTTAAGGAAAAAGGAAGAGAAGGAACTGAAAGATGCTGGGAATAAGCATGCCCGAGAAATTGCCGAGCAACATTATAGGGTATGTGTTGCTATTAATCATTATATGACTGTATTTTTTATATTAATTGGAGGGCAGTTTACTGTTGATTAATTTCTATAAATATGACTGCTGACAACTTGGCAAAGATTGGTCTCTCGCAGAGAAAACTGTTTGAATCACTTGATTAATTCGTTGGAAATGAATGCATGCATGAGAGGTCTATTGAAATTTTAATTTTTTTCGTGCCTATGTCTGAATTTAAAAATAGGCAATAATCATTTGTCGACTTTTAATGCAGAAACTGTTGTAATTCATAATTTTTTTTTCATATTAGGTTTAAAAAAAGGTTTTGACTGAAGTACTGATATGTTGATGATATGAACAGGATGTTCATATGCATATAGGGAAATGAAAATAGGGATTTAAAAGTTAACTTCCATCTCTAAGCTTTCAAACTGAGATCTAGCTTTCTTTCATCTTTGAATTAATTTATTTTCCTATCAGTCAATGGAAGTTTCAAGGCTGATAGGTATATAAACAAGATTAGTTTTAGTTTCCTCTCTACTATTAATGAATTACAGTGAAATTTCGGTGTCCTAGTAAACAACTAAGTTCACTTTAATCAAGAGACAACTTTGAAATAATGAATTTATCATATTTTTGTCTGTAACAGAGTTTAAATGGTGGAATATAGCATTACTTTGCAATGCCATAAATTTCAATAACAATTTATGTTTTTCATTGACAATTGATTCTCTGAGCATTATTCCCAATTGTTAACCCATCCCAGCATTGCAATAGATACACAATTGTTGTCATTGTTAGCTTTTAACAAATGCCACAACCAGTGGGCTATAATTGTTATGCTATACATAGCCTAGTATCATTATAAGACTAATTTGATCATGTGATTTATTGTTTGTTTTGCTTCCTAATATTGTTTTTTTCAAGGTGATTTAGTCATAGGTGGATTAATAAGATAGATGAGTGACTTTCATGGGAGTAGATAGGGTATACCTTATAAGTTAATAGTAGGATAAATACATACATAGTTCTTCTTTGTCATGGAGTCATGTAATTCCAATTGTATTCTGATTAAGCTGGAAAAATGAACATTCCAGGAAAAATGACGAGGCTTTTAATGTATTATATTGGTGATATACCTGCATCTGAGACTTGTTTCACTCACCACTAAAACAAGGTAAGTCACTGTTAAGGAGGCAAATTTATGGATTAAGAAATTCCTGTGATTTCAGCTGAACCTAATTTCTTACCGTCATTCTGAAAATGTACCTTCAGATGTAAAATGAAACAAAACAGAAATTAAAACCCCTCTTGAAATGAAATATACAATGAAAACTAAGCTATTATGAAACCAGTATACAGTTAACACTCCTCCATAATGGAAAAATTTCTTCGTCCGCATTCATGGTACGTGCATTTTTACCAAATTGAACCTGAATTCAATGAAACTTGCGTAATGTGACAATGGAAAGTTTTTAATCAAAAAAGCATTTTTTTTATTGTCATATAATGGAATTTCAAATTTCATATGAACCCACCTCTGGGTAAGAATGGGTGACATCAATCAATAAGGAGATAGATTTCATGCTAATACTTTTCCTTTGACAATCATCTTATAATTATGGTTTCGAATATTCCCCTATTTTCAATAATAATGAAAATTTTGCTTTGATATTTCATTTCCGGCAAAAGTAGTAGTAGTATTTAGGGGAGGCGACCAACTTCTGAGGTCATTTGCGCCAAAGGGGATGGACAGGAAAGGATGAAGGGTGGATAGAAACCCGGCGTTGGCATTAGCTTACTCTTTACGAAAGGCGCCAAGGGGTCAGCAGCTTAACGTCCTATCCGACGGACAGCGCACTCACTCAAAGTGCCCACCACAAAGCACCTCAAGTAGGGATCGAGATACCTCTGACAAATATTCAACACCGCCGGGATTTGAACCCGAGCCCTCTGGGTGGGAAGCCAGTATGATAGCCACTGCACCAATCCTGATCCCCTCCGACACAAATCTCAATTGTTTTTAATATACCATAATTGCGCTTGCATTGTCTAAGATGCCTTGTTTAGCATTGCAATGGTCACCGTAGTCATCATTTGCAGTATGTTTTAAAAATATTGATTTTAAAGTCATTTTCCTTTTCAATCAGCATCTAAAGTTTTGAATAATGTCATCATTCTTAGGTATAGAATATAAACCATAAAGATGTGAGTAGCTTAATATTTTGCATTTCATTTTAATCTATTTAAAAGCCTATTTTTTTCAAAAATATATTAGGATCACCGAACACTTTGGTCTAATCCATCAGAAAAAAATACTTTTCTGGGTGTACACCATTGGGTTTGTTTGATGAAATTACTTCGTATGCTTACAGTGGCGCGCAGATGAAGGGTAGCCATTTCAGTGAAGAAAATTTCAGTCATGTCAGCCAAAAGAGGTCGTTGACCTACTCATTTTTGTTCGACTGCTTTCATCAAATACGAGCCACCGTTTGTTCCTGTCACAAGAAAGAAAGCGCTTCACTTGCAACTCACTCGACGTACCGAGTCTAACGAAGCGAAAACTTTGGATCAGACGCTGCACGAGGAGAAAAGAACATTTGGAATGGGTTCCGCAGCAAGATCGTCGTTTTATATGTAAATACGATAGAAATTTGCTATGAAAGCACGTGGATTTTTGCTGTAGTAATTGGATTGAATTCGTTATCGCAAAGATATATATGGCGCAAGCAAGTTTGATTTTTATATATATATTTTTCCAACTCATGCCAACAGCTGTTTTCTTCGAGAGTGCGACCTGCTTTTCTTTTTTTTTGTTTAAAAGTTCGAAGTGTTTTTTTCCTCTCCGAGTCCAGATCCTACTTTCGCGCGCAACGCGAGGAACGAGTTCCCGGTTGTATCTGAGCTTGACGGTTGATTTTTATTGGAGCGGTTCGCACGATTGCATTTGCGGCACTTCGAGGACGTCTTACCGGCGTCAATACATTCGTCCGGTGATAAAACTTCTTGAGTAGTGAAAGATCGATGTGGATCGGCTTATTGCGAATGATGATTGTGGTGTGTGCGAATCTACCTGAAAATGGCCCCTGACCCTCTAGTTTTGGTTGGATAAGATGGAAGAAAACGCGTGGATATGGCAAACCATAGTGGTGTTTTGGTAAATGCAGGAATTTCACCGGGTAAAAATCCTTCAACTTCGATTCTGGGATTCGAGCGTGGGTCCCTTGGATTTCAAGTCGAGTACTTTCTATCAATTAAGCTACTAAGACTCCGCCTCGTTCCTTCATCTATAAATTGTATGCATTTCAATGTACTCCAGAAAATTATTCCATTAAAAGTTACTGTGGCGGAATCTCTCGCGGTTTTTTGAGATTAACTGTACTCGTGTACGTATATAGAGAAAATTAGATTTAACAATTTCTGAACCGAAGGAAACAATTAACATGTGATGAAAACGAATTTAAATGACTTAATAATATACCAAGCGATCGTTTCAATTATTGAAATTGTTGTAATTTTAGTTTTTGTTATAACGGACAGCTCGTCAGTTTACTACTAAGAGTGTTGGCTGAACAGTCCCTGATACAAATACCGAGTGATAAACTTTGGGTTTTCCTTATTATAAGGCAGTCTAATGTTTAAGGTAGGTTTTCAATGGGCACAAACGTAACAGCTCTACACTTTCTAGCGTCGTCCATGACACAATCTGCCACCCGGGACTGTTATAAACCCTTCTTCAATGCTTCCTCCCTCCTTCCATTCCGTCCAACATGCTTATCCTTTTTCTACCCCTACATTTCCTGCCTAAGTTTTTACTTCTATATACCATTCTTCAACATTCTATTGGCCGAATCAAAATTCTCTGCGTCCATTTTACCCACGTGGGTCGCGGTAGTCCAGTGTGTAGAGCGTTGGACTGCTGATCGGAGGGTCCCGGGTTTGATTCCCGGATAAGGCACTCTGAGCACCTGCAGTTCCACCCAAGCTTAAGTGATTTTTCGGGTACCAGGTCTTCCTGGGAAACCACCACCGGCACAGGGAAAGGAACTGGCCCCCCTACCCTGATGTGTGAATTTCACACGCCGTATAGGGCTTAGTACTGGGTGATCTCTACCATCACCTATTAAACCGAACTTCGGGTTGATTACTGTGGGTGTGTATTACCCACCTCCATTTGATTTCTCCCAACAATTCCTTCTCCTCCCCCAGCACTTCCTCATTTGTTTTCCTTTCTGTCCACTTCACCTTCATCCAAACCTACTTTTCAAAAGCCTCCAATCTACGTTTTAAATCTAACTTCAACGACCAACGTTCCGCGCCGTGCAAAACCACATTCCATATTAAATTTTTCACAAATATTCAATATTCTTACTCAACGGACATGTCATCAATTCCCGCTTCCTTGTGAAAACTGTTTTTCTGACGCAATTCTTCCTCTTATGTTCTTATCCGTAGTAGTAGTTTTTAGGGGAGGCGACCGACAGCTAAGGTCATTTGCGCCATAGGGGATGGATAGGAAAGGATGAAGGGTGGAGAGAAACCCGGCGTCGGCATTAGCCTACTCTTTACGAAAGGCGCCAAGGGGTCCGCAGTTTTACGTCCCATCCGACGGACGGCGTAGTCACTCAAAGTGCCCTCCACAAAGCACCTCAAGTAGGGATCGAGATACCTCTGAAAAATATTCAACACCGCCGGGATTTGAACCCGCGCCCTCAGGGTGGGAAGCCAGTACGTTAGCCCCCGCACCATCTCGATCCCCTTCTTATCCGTTTTTTGACAATTTTGGTCTAGAACAGTTACAAAATAAGTTAACAGTTTCATCAGCTATGGTTTTTTTCCCTACTATTTTAATATTAAGTTCAGCCTTCCTCGTTCTCGAAGACCACACAAACCTTTGTTTTGCTTACATTCATTGTTTCGTATCCCATGCCTATCACACTGTTTTTCTAACGCGCTCAGCGATGATTGCCATTTGACTCGCTTGAATTAAATTATCAGTGAAATTTAGATATCCCCCATCTAAAAATTCATTCGGTATGAATTTCGGATACCATATCAAAACTCTTACCTTCGCGTATCAACTCGGGTTAATTCATACGATAGTGGTTAGTGATAACATAAACAAAAGTGACAACTTTCAAGAAAAATCGATAAAAGTTTTTTTTCTTCTGCAGGCTCATAAGAAATATGTCATCCATTTTGTATCCATAATTTGACCCAAAATCCTCAAGAAACAGGAAGACTTAAGTTAAACATTAAATTTGGAGGTCATGAATTTTAGGAGAAAGAACAGTTCGTTTTATTTATGAAATGTTGTGGATGAACATGGACGAAGTAATAAGGATATAAAAAAATTAATTGTGTAAGGTAAAGAAGGTCTTAACAAGTAGGAGGGTATTGATGATAAGGGCAATGAATAATGGTTTAAGGAAAGATTTTCCTAATACTTTAATATGGAGGGTAATCATGTTGTGGATCCGTAACTTGGTCACTTAGTTAGGAAGAGAAGCATAGGCTTATGAGATATTGGTGTGGAGAAGAATGATGGAAAATAAAAAAAGGAGTAAGTTCCAAGCATGGTAGAGGAAGAGAGAATTTTTAGGAAGAATTTTTAATAGGCGTGAAAAATTGACGCAGGAGATGTTGAAAGGCAAGGCAATGTTGGGAGACTTTGGCGGACGGATAATATTGGGAAAGCTAGTTTTGGGTAGAGCAATTATTAGAATTTTGAACGATTTGAAAAGGATATAGAAATAACATGAAGCAACATTAATAGTTTATGACTATTAATGGTTTCGTTTTAGTTCCGCATATGTGATCTCCATAAAATTTTTACAAAGGAGAATGTGAAAAGTCTTATTTTACGATAGAGCGCAACCTTCTTAGGCGAAATGTAGTTGGTGGTGGGGGAAAGTGAAGGGAAAGGCGGTGAATGTGAACTAAGTGGTCCGATATGGAATATACAAGGGCTTGTAACAATAAGTCCACCTGAGCAAAAATCGTTTTCATCGGTGACTAAATCTATTGTGTTGTCCTCCAATACGACACAAAATATTCTAAAATTACAGTTAAGAACAAACCATCGTTTTTAGCTGCATTCGATTTCGACTGCTGATCATTCCACATGTAATAATGTGCTTAATCGACTCGATGTCGATAATTCAGATTTATTCTATTTTTACTTATTTGTCATCGAACTTATATCGGGATATACATTTCTTCAATTCGAATAAAAAAACCGAATAAATTCGAATATGTTCGAGGTTTTCTTGAAAGTTTCAATTGAATTTTCAAGTGCGTAATTAAATCTCGGTGAGCTTAATAACCCAATTATATAAGCGTGAGAAATTAATCGCCTACCATTTTATTTTGTTTTGGTTCGTAACCTCAATTGCGTCATTTCGAAACTCCCGGGACGAATGGTGTTGGGCAAACGCAAAATTTAATGGACTCGGTCAAAATATTTGAAATTTTAAAATGTATCCATTCGTAATAATGCTGCACCATTCCATTCGTAATATTTAAATGACGGTAAGGAAGCCGACAAAAATATTAGCAAAGAAAATTGGATAGGATAGGAACACTTATAGCGATTGCTGGGTTTATTCCACTTTAAACTTGTTCCAACCAAGTACCTTTCTTACTACGTCCCATCTCAATAACTAAGAACAATCGATCAATGTTTATTCCATTAGATCAAGTGCACATGATTAGGGTTTCTAGACACTACGTTGTTAGAGAGAGAGAGCGAATGGTCGGCTCAACTGTGGGGGACACACTGTTTCCATGCTGATTCATTGTTTTAACAGCAGTAAGTGCATCTGTCGGTAGCTAGCCACATACTTGAAGATTTCTCGTCAGATCTGGGATGATTGGCCAAACACCCTCAGTACATTCCTACATCTGCGGAACAAAGGGAAAGATAATTAACCAACAACAATCTCAAGTGGCATAAATCTGTGAATACCAATCTGTCCAGTTACAAATTTTTCACATAAAGGCGTGATTTTACGTTTACGTATATATTTCAAGCGTGCGTGAAATATCTTTGGATATGTTGACTAAGTATAGTGTGACTTGCCGTATTTCTTACCAGAACATTCTATTTAGGTTTCTTGGACCCAAGGAATTAATAACTGGCTATACTTTCAAACCTCTCCTAACTCAACACTAAGATAGAAAGGTAGTCATCATCTTCTAAAGGCGGAGCCTTGTCGTTGCAGCCATTGGTATCTCCATTGCCGTTCTTTTCAGTAAGGTAGTAGTCAATCAATTTATGTTGTTTTGGATGGACACAGACTGAAAATCGCTGTATCCCTTAACCTAACCTCACAGAGCACAGCATGACACACCATTCTACAACGGACCCTTCTTCAATTCCGCATACTTCCTTCATTCCGTTCAACTACCCTATCCTATTCCTCTTACCTCTACTTTGCTTGCCTAATCTCTAAATCTCTCCTCTCTGGCAAAGCCTTCGACCTCCCATCGACACTTAAAATTCACTGCATCCATCTTTCCTGCCTCCTGTGAATTTCTCCCAACAATCCCTCTTCCCACATTTCAAAAACCTCCAATCTACCCTCATGTTTCCGCGCCGAACAAAACTACGCTCCATTTCAAAGTTAGCCGGTTAAGATAAGTTTTTGAATGGACACACCCCCTCTTCATCTCTTGAGTACTTCCTTCCTCCCTTCATCCCGTCCAATATTTCTATCCTATTCCCGCTCTTTCCTCGTTTCCCTAACATTCTCCCCTTTATCACAGCCTTCAATATCCCAATGCTGATCAATATGCTTTACATCCATTTTTTCCTGTCTCCTTAGGATATCTCCCATTATCCCCCCCTCTTCTCCCACCATACCTAGCACTTCCTCCTTTGTTTTCTTTTCTGTCTACTTAACCTTCTCCGTCCTTCTCCACACCCACATTTCAAAAGCCTCCAATCCTACACCTATCATCCTATTTAAATGACTATGCTTCCATGCCGTACATAGCTACGCTCCATATCAAAGTTTTTATCAGCCTTCTCTTAACATCCTTATTCAACGCCCCTGTCATCAGTTCCCTCCTCCTTGAGAAAGACTATTTGTGGAACGCAATTCACCATCTTATGTCCCTATTACTTTGACCATCTTGGTCCAAAACCCTGCTGAGTTTTAACCCGCCTCTTTGAACGTTTACCTTTCTCAACCTTTCTCTTTTTGGAAAAATGCATAACCTTTGTTTTGTATACATTTATTCTCGTGCCATACCTATCGCACTGACTTTCCAATGCGTGCTGCAGAGTTTGCGACCACTTGGTTGATTGAAAAACTAAAAGCCTGATCATAATCAAATCTGAAATTTTATGTATCGTCTTCTTTGCCCAACGTAATTCTTTTTCTTATGTTTCCTCTAACTTACTACTTGTTGACCATTATTGTCCAAAGCGCTTTTAAGAGGATCACTAAGAGATAGGTAATTTGTTCCGACCGTGCTCTAATTTTTGTCTTCCAACACGACTTTAATTATTATAAAACTGCAATTTAAAATATAACATTTTTTTAGCTCCACATGATTTCCACTTCCGTTAACACCTCATAAAATCCCCACTATTCTCCTCCCTCGCTTTCCCGGCATTCTCACCTTCACTATCGTCTTTAATATCCCATTGTCTATCAGTATAATCTATATCCACCGCTTTCTTCGAATACATCCCTCCCTACGATTTCCCTTTTTCCTCAACCACGCCTAATACGCCACTTCATTTTTTTCCCTTCCGTTCATTTTATGCTCCCCATTCTACTCCATCCAACTCCAACCTGCGCTTATCCTCTTCCCCCAACAAACGAATTTCCCTTACGCACAAATTCACGTCCCAATTCAAATTTCTCTTTAAGATTGAATGTAAATATTTACCCATTTGAAGTTGAAATGGACCGAAAGGAAAACAAATGAGGAAGTACTTGGCATGGTGGGCGAAGAGAGGGGTTTGTTGGGAGAAATCTTATGGAGGCAGGAAAAATGGATGAAGGGCGAATTGATCGGTAGTGGGATGCTGAAGACTGTAATAGAGGGTAGAATGTTAGGAGGCAAACGAGGAAAGGAACAGGTTAGGGATGTTGGATGGGGTGAAGGAAGTACTCAGAGATGAAGAGGGACCTGATGTAGAGTAGGATGCTGGATTGTGTTTTTTTAGGAGTCACAAAATATTTATTTGGTAGTTGTGTCCATCCAGAAAGCTACCTTAACCGGTAGATTTACTTATAATAATACTAATAATTTACTCATTTTTCCTATCATCCAATTCTCCATTAAGCTCCTCTTCCTCAACTTGATTCTTCTTAAAATATCATTATTACTTTATCTTTCCTGAAGTATTTTCGACTTTTTATCGTTCGATTAATTTTTTTTTCGTAAGGGGTTTTCGTGTTGGGAGGCGAACTCGAGGTTCGCCCCGGGCGAAATTAATTCTGCCCTCGGCACAAACTCGATTTATTCGCGCGCACGGCGTTCTCCCGAAGACCCCATTCTCCTTCTGGTATCTCTCGACCACAATTTTGTTTTTTCGAAATTGACTCTTTAAAAAAAATAATACATAACCGATCGAGGCGGAGGGGAAACATATTGACATTTCGAGTTTATGCAACTTGGAGAGGGAGGTGGGGGAAGGGAAGGGAAGAATAATAATAATAATAATAAGCCGTGACGCCCGCGTGATCGTTGAGTAGTGACGGGGCCTTCCAGTGAGCCAAGGGGGAACTCAGGCGTACGTGGAATCACTGACCGGAATGCGAGCTGTTCGTCGTAATGCGATATTTCGCTCTTTCGCGTTCAGACTTGCGCGGATCCGGTCTTCATCGTTGATGCAGCTGACGGGAATCCATGAAGCGAACATGATCCGTTGAAATCATTTGCGTGTGGTTGGGGGTGGGGGTCGGAGAAAAAGACGATTAAAAAAAACATTGCCTTATTTGTTTAAGTGAAACAATTTAACGATAACATTTATCGTGAATGACGTTTTAGAAACTTTTGAAACGTGGATGCGGAGAAGGATGAGAAAAGTGAAATGGGCGGAAAGGAAAACACACGAGGAAGTGCTGTTTTTTTCAAATAGTTTGTTGGGGAGGAGAGAGAAAAATACTTTGGAGAAATCCAAAGGAGGCATTAAAAATGAATGCAGAGCATTTTGACTGGCAATGGGATGTTGAAGGCTGTGATATAGAGGGGAGAATGTTAGGAAAACAAGAAAGGGGCAGAAATAGGGATAGGAATGTTGGATGGAATGAAGGTAGGAAGGAAACCTGTGGAATAATAATAATAATTGAAGAATGGAATATTAATAGTGGAATATTTATAATAATTATCGAAGGTTTATTGCAGAACGGGTCGTCAGCTTGTCTTCCGTTATGCGAGGCTAAGAAATGTCACAAGGGGTAGGGAGTAGATGACAGGAAAGTTTAAAAAGGATGTTAAGGAAATATTCTTGAAAAATTCAGTATGGAGGAGCGTATGTTTGTACGGCGCGGAAACATGGTCATAGAAGCAAGACGATAGGCATAGATTGGAAGCTTTTGAGAGATATGGGTGAGGAGAAGGATGGAAAAGGACGAAAAGGAAAACAAGCGAGGATGTGGAAGGAAGCAAACGAGGAAGAGTAGTGGAGAAGGAGAGAGAATTGTTTGGAGAAATCCAAACGAGGGAGGGAAGAGGGCTGCAGGGTATTTTGATTGTCGATAGGAGGTTAAGGGTTGTGGTAGAGGAGAGAACGTTGCGCAAGCCAGGAAGGGGCAGGAATTGGATAGGTATGTTGGACGGAATAAAGAGTAGATAGAAGGAAGCATGCAGAATTGAAGAGGGGCTTACTGTAGTGTCGTATGTCATGTTGTGCCTTGTTAAGAAAAGCTAAGATTTTTAAGCGTGATCAGTTCGGGTCCATCCAAAACCTACCTTAAACGGTAGAGTGCCATCAATACATTTAAATAACGACATTGCAAATAATTGCAACGCATAACGAATCTCTAATGCTATTTTATTAGTTCTTCTAATGCAATGAGACTGCTACTGGGTACATGATTCAGTCTCTCATGGGTCTCAGTAGGGCTAATTAAAATTCCTCAATGTTTAGAACGCAAATAGTCACCAATTACCCGTTGAAAATGTCCTCGCTCGGTCCAAATAGGAATAAATGGTGGTGTTCGTTTGAAACGCGTTTGAGATGCGAATGCATGCAGCAAATACGCTACGATTTAACTCCTAAGTCCACGAGGGACTTAGCCAACCAAAAATAAGGTCACGTATGACGGAAAGCCACAGTGATCAAAGAAATCGGCTCACGTGCCAGCTGTCGGTTGTATTATATTTTATTTTTCCTTTCGCTCTATCGTGCATCGGTGACCCTTCGATTCCCAAGTCCAACCAATGGGAACGCGGGAATTAAACATGTTTTTTCTACTAGAATCGAGTTATCCATATTTCCGAGTTATGTAATATAAAAACCTGTAGTAATGTTTACACAGTGATGCAGTACGATTTTGTGATAAGACGCTTCCGAGCATAAAGAATTACATTAAATTCACCGAAAAGCTTTCGTCACACTAAATAAATCCTAAGATTCGCTCATTATTCCTACCTCCGGCTACGGCCTCCTAAAAGGTAATCTTCCGAAAGAATCATTATGCTAATACCACTAATTTGCACCCCATCCCTACAGTTTCATTTTCATCTTAGGATACATTGCTCTTTCCCTGTGTGCCCAATCTACGCTAACATCACAGTTTCCTCCAATCTACGCTTATTCTCTTTCCTCAAGGAATGCTTTTAATGAGACATATTGTCATCCGTTTAGAAAAGACTCTTTTAAACTTCGATCTTGAGCGTGTTTTGTGCGGCTTAGAAACATGGTATTGGCATTCTACCGTTGAAGGATAAACAAAGACTTTAAAGAAACACAACTTGACATCGGAAACTAAAGTAAGTTTGGAATTCCTTTTACGAACTTACTTCCCCCTTCATTCCGTCCAACACTGCTACCTCTTCCTCGCTTGTCTAACGTTTATCCCTCCATATCACAGTCATCAACATCCCATTGCGTATAGAATATTCTATGTATCCACCCTTCCTGCCTCCTTTGGATTTATCACAACTCTCCTCTCCCTTTTAAACACGCCTAGCACTTCCTCGTTTGTATTCCTTTCTCTCCAGTTCAACTTTTCCATCCTTCTCCACACCCACATTTTGTGGAAGCCTCCAATCTACGTCATCCATCTTGTTTCAATGATCTTGTTTCCATGCCGTAGTAAACCAAAATCACAGTTTTCGCCAGTTTTTCTTATCAAAACTACTACTCTGCTTTTTTCATCAATGCCATCCTTCTTTGCCCAGTGTAGTTCTTCTTATCATGCCCCTAATATTTTGATTATTTAGTTCCAAAACACTCCCGAGGTAGGTCAACTATTCCATCTACTCTGGTTTATGACCTCCTATTTTAACGTTTAATTTAGCTTCCCTGTTTCCAAATAGCACTAGCGAATAAAAACACACACAAATGAAACTCGCACGCATTCCGAATTTTCGGTGGCAATACCGCCTTTCTCAAGGGAGAGAAGTAACTAAGGAAATTCTTGAGAAAGGTGGTGCGGTATTTCCACCGAAAACTCGTAATACTTGTGAGTTTCATTTGTGTGTGTTTTTGTTCGCTAGTGCTTTCTTGGTGTACATTATTATTCACATCCGTGAGACTTTCATTCAAGTAATAGAAATATACATGCATATATATATATATATATATATATATATATATATATATATATATATATATATATATATATATATATATATATGTAAACATATATATATATATATATATAAACATATATATATAAACATAAAAATCACACACACACACATATATATATATAAATGTGATATATATATGATATATAAAAATGTGATATATATATGATATATATATCACATTTGAATATATTATATATCATATTGACTTTCAGATACGCTTGTAACCTCTTGCCTGACTAATAAAATAAACTTTTATTCTCAGCAAATCTAAATGATTTTTATGATTTCACCACCGGCTTTCATTCCTATCTCCAGTACATCCCATGCCTCTTTTATCATTCCTTTCACATACACGTTGAAGAGCATCGCAAAAGACGTCGCCGTCGCCCACAGTGAGTGCACTTGTTCCGTGGAATGTTCGAATTTGCCTTCATTGCCTCTATCGTATTATGAAAACACTTAACACCCCATGCGGCGAATCGAAATAACCACTCTCCCTCCCCAACCCCCTTGGTGACTCTGTTGTACCTAAGGTAAGAGTAATCGTTCATTTTAAAGTATTTACAATGTCAGATTTAAGAAAACAGGCGATGCAAATCATGCCGGACTATAAGTAACATAAAATGACTTTGGGATTACGTTTTTGGAGTGCGTCAGACTCCGCCGATACTCTTATTTAATGATTTCCTCCGCCTCAAGTGTGGCGTGGCTTCCGGGAGGAGTCGCGAAAACCTCATCTCAGGTTTATTCAGCCTTTAAAAGTTAATGGGGCGACAGCGTACGGAAGTAGTAAAATTTTGATAATGTCTACCTTGAGGTGGATCCTTTAAAAAAAACTTAATAAGGTAACATCGAGGGATACAGAATCTCTTATAGACTGAAGTATGCATGATAATATTTATTTGAATTCCATTTTTAAGTTCCAATTTGCCTTTTGATTTATGGGGAAAATTAGTTTACGGCAAAATTGTAGCCCTGGTTACCAAATACAAAGTTTCGGTAGAAAAAAATATCAAAATTTTACGTTCAAAATGAATTTATTCCAATGTTAGACCGATATATGGTAAAATATGAGAAGAATAATGATAAGATTTAATTTTTTAAAATGGCATTCGGGCTCCGGTTTCAAGGGCATTGGGTAATTATTTTATAATTAAATGAGTGAAAAAAATCGACCTGCATGTGAAATTATCGTTTCGTTTCGTCGATTAGGTTGTTTTCCCTATCGTTAATCGAGTGTAAGCGGTCGATCTTCTCTTGAGATTCCCGTCCGTCGTAAAGTACTTTGAAAACCAGTTTAGCGGTCGCGTATTTATTTTTCCAACCTCGAATTCCATTCAGTATGCATGTATTTATGTACGCGCATCGATTTTGCAACGAGTGAGCGGATATGGATTGAGATTTTTTTATGGCACGGATATTATAAAAGAAAAAAAACCACGCGGCCATCATTAACAAAAATCATGACGACGCATTTTGTCATTTTTTTTAAATATAAAATTAGCACATTCACTTGTCGAATAGATAACGGTTGATGGCAAGTTTTATGAGTACGACTGTTTTCCTGTTTGAAATGTTTAATGCTTCATGTGAAACAAGAGGCCTTGGTCTCCCTTAAGTTAAGTGAAAAGTTTACATAAAAGTGAAGTTTTATTATAAAAACTTTGTTTTTTTTTAAGAAACGCACTGCTTATAAAGATTGGAGATTACATTAAAAGGATGGTTTGATTACATACGATTAAATTTCCAGCAATATTTTAAAAAACGACCGTAAGTTAGGATAAACATGTTTAAAAATATAAACACTTTTTTACACCTGACTGCAAACTTTTAAGAAGAGCGAGTAAAATACTAGACACAAGGAAGCTGTTCATTAAAAATCACCCATATATAGAGTTATTATTATTTTACTACGGGTACGAGACGTGGACGACAGGGGCCAGTCATGATATGAGAAGTCGAAGACTCATTGAGAGTGAATTCACAAATTTTAGTTACCCTCCCCATGTGGTTTAACAGGAATATCTGACAGCTTAGCTGGAAATTACTGTATCGAGAGATGATATTGGCATTGTTAGGAGTTACTTAGTATAAACGCCATATTGTAGAAGAGGCATACGCAGCAGACTGTGTTGATTTCCATTGAAACATCAATTGTTAAACCATTTTTCCAAAAATTCGCCGAAAAGCGCATTTTCAAGTACATCTGCCTCATAGTACCATTTCTATACATTTGTTTGTGGAACTAAACAAAGTCTGCTGTGTCATTCTCTTCTTATGTGTAGAGATTTAGGAAGCGAGGAAGGGGCGGGAGTTGGATAGGGATGTTTGGCGCAGTGAAGGACGGACATATCTACCAAATGAATATTATTTTTCTCTAAAAAAAATACAACCTAACATCCTACTCAACAACAAGCCCCTCATCACCTCTATGTAATTCCTCCCTTCATCCCTTCCAATATCCATATCCTATTCCTGCCCTTTCCTCATTTGCCCAACATTCTCCCCTCTATCACAGTCTTCAACATCCCAAAGCTGATCAATATGCTTTTCAACCATTTTTCCTGCATCCATGTCATTTCTACTGACAGTTCCCAGTCCTCCCCCGATCCCAAACCCAAAATGATCGTCCGCTAAGTAATCATTTTCTGTACTCTCTATCCTGTTGTCAATGATGTTGAGAACAACTTTAGCTGCGAGGGATATCAAACTTATCGTCCTATTGTCCTCACATGATGTAGCCTTTACCTTTTTCGGAATAGGAACTAAAACTGATCTCACAAAGTCTTCCGGCCAGATTCCTTCCTCATAAATACTACGGATCAGTCCATATAGACTCTTCCTCCCACATTTTCCTAAACCTTTTAGTAGTTCTACAGGAATGTTGTTTACTCCCACGGCCGTATTTGACTGTCTCCCTTAATGCCCTTTCTATCTCATATTCGAGTACAGTTCGAGGTACAATGTCGAGTGCATCATGTATACCTGAACCCTCTTAATTCAACTATTATCTTAATTACGTTGATAGCTAAGTGGTTAGAGCATCCGCCCGGCAAGTGGAAAGATCCGGTGTTCAAGTCCCGGTCAAGGAAATATTTTTGTGCTTGTGATCTGCTCGATTCCCCCTTCCCCACCTCTCCTTGTTCGTCCTTTATTTGTGTTCCTATCCCTTTTCCTTGTATCTATTTCCATGTAAATGAATATTTGTTCGCCATATGGCGGGATTTCGTGCTTGAATATATATATATATATATATATATATATATATATATATATATATATATATATATAATGGTATAACGCTTAGCACTAATGGACACAGACAAAAACACACAGAAACACACAAAAAAATACACCATTTTTTTAATTTTCGATTGCCACGACCACCGAAAATTCGAGAAATAGTCTCTTTTTTGTGTGTTTCTGTGTGTTTTTGTGTGTGTCCACTAGTGCTAAGTGTTATGCATTATTATTCACGTCCGTGAGACTTTCAAAAAGTGTTATATATATAATTATACATTTTCTTTCACACAAAAAAAATATATTATATATATATATATATATATATATATATATATATATATATATATATATATATATAGATATACATATATATACACACACATATATTAGTCCCTTCTGGTAGAAAGAATTAATGCCATAAAATGTCTTGTTGAATACATGCAATATATCTCGGTCCGGTGCGATATTCGTCGGGGCCCGCCCAAAGGTTCTGCATTAACCTTTTGTTGATCACTTTTTGCCCTAGACAGAAAAGGAAATCTCGTGAAAATGCCGGCAAGGACATATTTTTTGGGTGTTGGCCGTGGAACACGAGGCCCTGAGAGCACACAATTAGGTGGGCATGTCTCGCGCAGGATTGCGCAAGCATCGAAGCGTCGTGGAATTAAGCCGTTTAAACGTTAAGTGATAACCTCTCTACCACATCTTTCAACCAGATGAGTGTTCAAACCCACAAAGGTTAAACACCCACGTCTGAATAAATGCTTCCCTCACGAGGGCAAACGAGTTGTAAGGGTACAAAACTGAGGATTCACGCGCGAGAAAATATATTTTTTGAATGCACCTTAATACATAGTAGTCGTATAGTGATTGCAATAGATTTAAAAATAGAGATAAAAATAGAGATTTATATTAATAGATTTTGTGCACTAAAATAGAGATTTCTATTAGTAGATTGATGAATCGTTAGAATCCTTAAATTTCTCAAAGAAAAATTCTTCACTCTGTTAGGAAAATTCGAGTAGATTAAAATAGAAAGAAGCTTTTATTTTCTTCTAGGAATGGCACGTACTGTGTGAAATTCAAAGATAAGCGCTCAAGTCGTCATCATATGTGAACTTTAGCCCACGGTCCATCATTTAATTAGTAATTTTAGTACATCTGTTATTCATGGAATTCGTCCTGAAAAATAATGTGTTTAACGTGAGCCTCTTTTGCTAAGTATTATAAAAACAGAGTGGAGAATATTAGAACCTTTTGCAATCTTAATCTACTGGAGGAAGAGAAAGTAGATCAATTGGGCTGGTGAAGTAAGATATACCATAAAGTACTATACCGAAGAACATAGGGGGAAATGAAAAAAAACGGTTGCCTTCACGGTAAGAAAGAAGAACTAAATGAATTGGACAAGCAATGAAACGTAATGGATTTCCCATAGAAGCGTAATATGAGGGAAGGCGCCTAGAGAAGGGGAAGAGACAGGTTTTATAGGCGTAGAAAAGTAGGGCATCTAAGGCGGAACAGGGATCAGGTCGGGAGTTATGGATTGGAATCTGAAGAATGGAGAACTGTAGCCAACCAATATCTCCGGATTGAATTGCCCACCGACGATACGATAGTCCTAATAAGGGAGAAAGTAAGGAGAGCATTGGTTTTTTTTTTGTTAACTGAAATTTTTCATTTTATTCAATTGGTTCCACGGCTCCCATTGCCAGTGAAAGTGTTCTTTTGTTCGGTCCTATTAAATATGCATTACCGCGCCCCCAATCTGACGAAAATATCCCCTACGTAATATGCAAACATGTAGGTGGCCTTCAAAAAAAAGATATATGGTACAGGAAGTGCGACCGAAATGCCGCCATGAGAAAAAAAAACAGAGAGGTGATTTCTATGGCATGTTTAGAATCTCGGGACTGTTCAAAGGAGGGTCACCACGTTGGATCAGAGTACATTACGAGTAAAAGTGGAGTGGACATTTCTCTTAAAACTCCTCCACATTAGTGTTGACGGAGCGAACCCTCCGCGTCAACACTTTCTTAATGTTTCGAGTTCTCTTGAGTAGTGGACTTGTCAATGTTGAAATGCCAACTTTCCTGCTGCTGACTCACATCTTTTGTTTTGCATTACTATCGTGTTTGCGTTCAATCCAGGACGATTTCAGAGAGGGTCGTCAGCGGTCATCTTAAAGCCAGTGACTCTATTCGATTATTGCGAATGAGCTAATGGCAATTGAACATGTCCAAATTATTGATGAGCCCTCTGTTGCGGTTGAGCATTGTCAGTTGTCGAACATGCGATTTTGAAATTGTTGACACTGTTTCACGCTTGTTTCTTGGCGCTTGTTGAGTGAGTTTTACAGGCAGTAGGGCTTAGGGTTGGGCGCATATCAAGCCAACCTTCGGGTGTATAACTGTGTGTCAGGGAATGATTCAACACCAGGCATGAGCCATCAAAAATGAGGTATTTCTTAATGTTTAATAACAGCTTGAGTGTGTGTGTGTGTATATATATATATATATATATAATATATATATTATACCTATATTATATATATTTTTTTATGTGGGTCGCGGTAGTCCAGGGGGTAGGGCGTTGGACTGCTGACCGGAGGGTCCCGGGTTCGATTCCCGGGTGAGGCACTCTGGGCACCTATATATAATTTTTCGTGGTACATGCCTGGTATTGAAAAACCCCGGCGCACTGCTACTTACGCTACGCTGAATCACTACCTGCCATAGCTTGCGGGATATTGCGTAGGAACAGATATAGGAAAATCAAAATATCAGCCGTAGATAGAATATTTAGGAGATCTGTTGCAAACCAATTCTCGGATTGATAACTTGTGATTCCATGGTGATGTAGTAACTCAGTTACTTCATCTCCATGAAAAGTTACATTAGAAGTTAATGAGATAAGTCATGAAGATAATGGAATTATTCCATTATGCCATTCTATTACGAAAGTTATTTCGTTTGATGTGGACTGCGCGAAGACTGATGGCCTTCGAGTGAGCTTAAACAGGGTAATGATTGGGAAGGTGAAGAAGTATTTTGTACATCTGGGCGGTGTGCTTTCCAAAGGTGAAAGGATATTTGACGAGGTTAAAAAAATGCGTGATGATGCCCGCGGAGAGTTTGTTTGCGGAAAGGCTACAGCGTTGAATACCTCTATTAAATCATGAAATTTTGTGTACCGCAACGATAAAGGCATTTTACGAAAGTGCCATCCTCCCCCACGCTTAGGAATGAGAGTATAACTCGTGTACGTATTCCTGGATGAACACACGAGGTGTCGATTAAAGTGATTTGGACGTATAGGAGTTGGACTCGTAGTACTTCAGGTGGGTTTGTAGTAAAAAGTAGAAGAGAGAGATAGGGGGGGAGGAATGAGTGGATTATGGAGAACATGAATTAGACACAGCAGTTGTTGTAGAAAGGATTGATCTATTCTAGGTTGGTCACGTCTCAGTTATGATAATAGGTTCGAGCCACCGAAAAAGTATGAAATGGAAAAGTTTGGAGGTAGGAGTGAAAGTAAGTGAGCTATCCGGAAACTAAGTAAGATTTGCGGATGATCAAGCTTCAGTTTGCCAATCAGCCAAAGGGTTACAAACATTGCAGAGCGCATTGGAAAATCAGTGTGATAGATATGGGATGAAGAGCAATCAGGAGAAAACTTAAGGTTTTTGGAATTTTAAGAAGGAAGGCTAAGTTAAAGAGTTAACTATTAAAATACGATGACAAAAACTAGAGAGGATAGATCGGTTTTCCTAACTTAGCAGGGTCCTAGACCAAAATATTCAAATTAGTTGGGGCATAAGTAGAAGGATTTTTTTTAGGCAAAGAAGCTTTTAAGATGAAGGGAGGCATCGCTGACAGAGATTTTGAGTGAGGACGTTAATAAAAGGCTCGTGAAAACTTTGATATGGAACGCAGTTTTGTATGGCGCGGGAACATGGTCATTGAAACAGGATGATAGGCGTATATTGGAGGCTTTTTAAATGTGGGTGTGAAGAAGGCTGGAGAAGATGATGTTGACAGAAATGAAAACAAACCAGGAAGTGCTAGGTGTGCTAGGAGAGGTGATTGTTGGGAGGGATCATAAGGAAGGTAGGAAAAATGAATGAAAATCATATTGATCAGCAGTGGGATGTTGAACACTGTGATATATCTACAGGAAAACGTTGGACAAACGAGGAAGGGGAAAGAAAAGATTTGCATGTTGGATGGAAGGAAGTATGCGGATTAGAAGAGGAGCGTAGTGTAATGACTCTAATCCTGAAAAGAGAAAAAGAACATTTAGGTTTACACTAGCAATAGCCTCGATGTGAATTAACAATAATTTTCTGGGATATCATTCGACTGATAAAATTTATTTTGCCAAAAATTAGTCTAGTACAAGTATATAACGACGTCTAACAGAAAAATCAGGTAAATAACATCACAGGTATTTCATTACGGAGAATAATTAATAAATTAACCTATTCAAAACTTCATTTCGCGGATGCGCATCTACTGGGAAAAGTGGTGTAAGACGGCAAAAGTCACGAATGAAATTATTTTTTCGAAAATGACAAAAGACTGCGAGGTTGCGGATTTGGTACACCTTGTGTTGACCTTTCGGAAAATTGATCGACGCCCGTGAAAAACGTGGTATTCCCGTGCTCTTCGTTTGTAAACTTTCACAATATCCGTGCATCTTCTCCGAGTGAGTCTGTCCATCTCTCAACACTCCGCCATCCTTCTGCCTATGCATGGGTGTATAATTCACGAGGCGCCACATTTATGCCATTAATACATTATTTTGCAAGCATATAAAAAGCCCTAATATCTCAAAAAGTTCTCAGGAACCAATAATATTCAACTATAAACTGAGTACAGAACGTATATCCGTCTTTATTTCTGATAAATTACATTCTGGCAGCATCGAATTTCCCGGATTTGGTTATTTTACGTCGTTTCATGAAGTTACCTTCCGACATTTTGTGATTGCCTTTCTTTCCCTATTGTTGAGACATTTTGTTTGTTTAAGCCACCTGAATACAACGAAGGAAAACGATATTTTCACCAATTATTAGCTTGCTATACATTCTGAAATGTTAATACGTTGAAATTCTTCCAAAAGCATTGTTCACCTGATGTCGAATCTAGATAAAACTGGTTAAGAAATGAAGATGGTTCGTCTTCATCCAGATATAATCGAAATGAAAACCGATATTCGATATGTTATTTGCGTTCTTCAGGGTATTTGAGCTCCATAATAATTTGATGAAAGAAGAAAAATATTCCAACTAACTTAATACTATTTTTGCTACTAAATTACTACTGTCAAATTAATTTTGACTTAATCAAAATAATAAATTGAAATTTTACAACTAAGTACGTGCGTAAAAGCGTATTATATGCGAGTATTAAAAAAATTTGATGCAATAAAATTAAGTTCCAAAAAACTGATCACATATCTTGTATAATTGCTTCGAAAACATTTTCTTTTGGCTTTTTAACATATGTGTATAAATATATATATATATATATATATATATATATATATATATATATATATATATATATATATATATATATATATGTAACATCCCCGATATGAAACATATTTCTGTTACCTGCACCTGTTATATATATATATATATATATATATATATATATAACATCCCCGATATGAAACATATTTCTGTTACCTGCACCCAAAAAAAAACACTTATGCCCAAAGAAGAACTTTCGGAGAACTGGTAAAAATCACGAAACCTCACTCCACGCTATTGATGAAAGTAGAAACATTCTGAATTGGCGGCTTTGGAGAAATTTAACGTTACACGCCACGTGTTTTTTTTAGTGATGTAATAGTTAATAGTCCATTCACCGACTTATTTTTTTATCGAGGCCGGGAAATGAATACGAAAAAAATGAAACTTCTTTGCTATTTTTTTTCCTCCCCTGCCTAGTTTTCCAAATCTTCGCGTGTGGCCCAGCTTTGGTCGTTTCGCACGTGCAGGCTCTTTACGCGTATCTCGTCATCAGCAGTGTCGCTGCAGACTTCATACTACTCTCTCTATCCCGTTACGAGACGAGGTTATTCCTCATTACGTCGCTGCCCCCTGGGGGAGGAATTTCGATTTCCATGTTTACCTCCGAACTCCTGACGATGCTGTTTACTATTCGTTTTCCTTAAGGTGGTGCATTGTGTGTGTGTGATATGCGGTTTTTATTTTAAGATGCCCACAAGCTGGTGTTAATTCACTTTAAAGAAGGAGAATAGAATTGAAAAAATACATAAATCAATTTAAAAAACTTAAATAGACCAAATCAGACAAGTTTGTTTTCTTTTAAGGGTGTGTAATCACAAAAGACTTTACGAGGTGCGTTCAAGTTTTAAGGTATCCTATTTCTTTCTGGAAAACTTATTTCACCAGAAAGTTGAAACTATTGTTATATCTCAGTATATTCTCTCTGTAGAAGCACACATTTTTCACATCGCCGACGCCTTGATTCCACAACCACTGAGAAGGCGGTATTTTTTGCCCACTGGTAAAACCAGCTGGTCCGTGGTCGAGGCTTATTGTGTTTATTGTCTCACTACATTTGGTCATCTTTGAGCTGTCACGCACCCAATAACGCGCAATTTATAGATGCATCCGTAACATCATAACTGCGCATGTATCTCCTTCTCAATCGACGATGGATTTCGATATGGGCGTTCTTAAACCACTCAAGTGGAGAAAATAGATGAGTACACGCTATTCCTGTACAATAAACCACTTCATTATTGGCATTTAAAACACTTCTCACTCTAACAACAGCTATCCAAACCTATGCTGTATACGGTTCAGCTATTCTTGTCTTATGTTAACATAGAGTTCCTGTGTATTGTAAGCTACATCTAGTCCAGTAAAGGCGAATGATTTTTACCCTTTGAAATTGTGGCATTATATCAGAATGCACATTAAACAAATGACTCCGTTAAAAGCTACTGTCGTGGCATCTCCCACAATTTCTTAAAATAACTTCAATTCTACTCCCAGTCCCGAGAGAAAAAATTGAACGATCTTTGATCTGGAGAGTACCTCGTAAGTACCCTCATATATATGTATGTTTAGATGCAGAAGAAGAGGAGATGAAGAGGAGAAGAAGAGGAGCTTTATCGGCGCGGGAATTTCCGAGCGAAAGAAATCTATGCCACCAACATGCATAATAGTTTAGAAAAAAAAAGATGGACGTTCGTCAGAGTGTTTGTTTCGAGTTTTACGATGCATGGCTGCAAAACATGGACCGAAGGAAAATTAGATTCAATTTAAAGTTTCAAGGAGCAAGAAATGTAGATTTGAAGGCGAGTAAGTATAAGTAGTTTGAAACAAGAAAATTTATGATCAAATTCTTTAAGAGACGGATGAGAATGGAGCATTCGTGGAAACAGTTGGAATAAATAAACAAAAGGTGATCTGTAGATGATTAGTATATGATAATGCACTTAACCTATTTGGTAAAACTGGCGTTGCATTGATTTCCACTGATAAATGTTTGACCCAATTCGATTTCAACATAACAGTGTCATCATCAGTTGTTACGGTAAAGTTTTACACCCCATCCTTCCTCCCCTCCCCCCACTTGTAACAATGCTGTTTACCCCCTCGCCCGTACGTAACCATACGTAACGTACCATATGTTGCGTTACATATGTAACACTGGTAGCAATAATGTCACGCTGACGCCTAATGATGACAGTGTTATAAAAATATATGTATATGTGGAAAAAGATGCGAAGTGAATTTCTTCCACTATAACCAGTTGACGTAATTCCAACAATTGACGGCTAGGTCTTTATTGCGTAATCTCCTAATAGAAACGATTGTTGGACGAACATTCTAGTGGGAAGAAACGCTATGGCTCGACGTATAACATCTTATTTCCCGTGTTTTATGTGTAAAAACGTAAGTTTTTGAATCGAATGCTGACGTGTAAAGGTTGGAAACAGGCAGAAGATAGAATGGCAATAACTTCGAGCCATTTTAAATGCTAAAAAAGATGAAGTTGGAAGGAGAGTTGGATGAAATTTGAAGAGAAAAGAACGATCGGAGGATATATTGAAAGAGAGTGAAGGGACAATGTTGGGAAAGCCAGGAATTCATCGTTAACAGTTCAACCCCTAACATCGGTTTTATTGTAGAATTCCATTTTTCTCTATTCTTAATTCAATGTCAATTCCCTCCGACCTCCTGGTGACCTTTCTGTATTACGTTCGTCTTAATTTGTCCCATTTATTTGTTTCTCGGTTTTCCTTTCGGGATTTTCCCTTCAATTTTCCCTTCTATTGTATTTCTAAACAATCCCTTGTATCTAAAGACTTGTCCTATCGGGGACAAGGAGGAGGGAGGGGAGGAACATCGTTCGGAATTAATGAAAATGGGAAGCAATAGGAGAGCATATTTTTACGAAGCTCAGTGGAGGCGACCGACAGCTAAGGTCATTTGCGCCATAGGGGAAGGACAGGAAAGGATGAAGGGTGGAGAGAAACCCGGCGTCGGCATTAGCCTACTCTTTACGAAAGGCGCCAAGGGGTCCGCGGCTTAACGTCCCGTCCGTCGGATGGGACGTTAAGCCGCGGACCCCTTGGCGCCTTTCGTAAAGAGTAGGCTAATGCCGACGCCGGGTTTCTCTCCACCCTTCATCCTTTCCTGTCCTTCCCCTATGGCGCAAATGACCTTAGCTGTCGGTCGCCTCCCATCAAAACTACTACTACTCAGTGGAAGTTACAATATTTTTCAGAAACCTTCCAAAATCCACCGAACTAGGACGCTGGAAAGCGAGCTGGAAAATGCCCTTCGAACGTTGTGACATATCTCAAGGAAATGCTTTCGTGAGACGAAGAAAGGAATCCATATTTATAAAAAAAAAGATCTCTCCGCACAAGATTTGCGGCGATAAGTTCAAGGAAACCGCACACTTGTTGTCGCAACAGTAGTGAAAGAGGAATCGAACGCTGTCGTTCGCACACGAGTACGTTAAATGCGACGAAAAAACAAATCATTCGCCCAGACCGGCATTCGAAATTTGGCTACTCAAGTTTCCTGACCGAATGTATACGAGTCGAATGTGTCAGTCAACGGTCGAATAGGTAGGTTTAACTCCCTAAGGCAACTTCAAGCCAGTAAGCAATGGATCCAGGTTCCAAACATCCAGGTATCCATCCAGTGATTATTTTTCCGTTGTGAAATGTCTCGCATTTATTTACGATGTCAATTTGAAGGTCTCCCCGAAGAATCATCGTTGCAAGCTACGATCAAGACCTGCATTCCACACTCCATTCCCTATGGGCGCGTGTCCTTCGAAAGCTATCCATACCTACTCGTAATACCCGTATGAAGAGCAATATGCCATACACATGTCTGAATGATTACGAGTGTGAATTTTGTATTAAGGCTTATGATAATTACTATTGGCGGTCTAACGTTTAAGGTAGGTGAATGTACTCAGACTGTACACCATTCCCTGTATGTAGTTCGCCCAACAAGATACAACCCGACATCCATTACTACATTTAACTGATAATCAATTTGACATACTTCGATCCTCCCTTCATCCAGTCCGACTTAAGCTTTTCCTTTTCCTCCGTCTTCCTCGCTTGCCCAACGTTCTCCCCACCATCACAGCCTTCAAAATCCCCTTGCCAATCATAATGCTCTGCATCCATCTTTCCTGCCTCCTCCTCTGGATTTCTACCAACAATCCCCTCCCTCGACGTTCCTAGTATCTATCTCCTCGTCGGTTTTCCTTTCCATCCATTTCAAGCTGAGAATGCGGGCCTAGAAAAAAACATGGTGGCAATTTGATAAAAAGAATATTTAATGTATTTAACACTACGACGTGAAACGTGAACCTAAATACTAAAAACTAGGTGTTATATTTATTTTATTTACGTACCCTGCAAGCATCGCTGGGGTGTGTGGCAGGGGGTGAATACACACCAGACTAAGTTTGACCCGAATATGACTACCGTGGTCGGACAATGTTATTCTGATCCCTTATCGTTCGTGGAAAAAAATTACATCATAAATCTCTCGATTCTACAATATATATCTCTAATTTTATGGACATGATCTCTCTTACTGTAGTACGATGGGGTAATAATACATTTTCAACATCACTGCTAAAGAGACCTTCCAATTAATGCAAGAGTTTCAATTTGTAATTTAAGCTTCGTTCTGTGAGTGATTCCCAGCCTAGCTGCTCTAATATTTTGGCTACGCTACTATGTGTGTCATAACAACGTTTTACAAATCTAGCTCCTCTACGCTGCACGCGATCCAATTTGGCAATCAATCCAACTTCGTGAGGAGCCCATATAGTATACGTACAGCATAGTCCATCAATGAGGCCTAACCAGCGACAGATACCATTTCTCTTTGACCTTTTTATCACATTTACCATGAACTCTTCTAATGATTCCTAATTATTTGTTAGCTTTTCCACATACAGTATTCCCAGTATGTGTTTCACCCAGAATAGATCGTGAGTGAGGGCAACGCCTAAATATTCAATTGAGTGTACACATTACATTTCGGTGTTCCAGATTCAGTGTGTTAGATGGCGACTCGGGACGATTAGTCTCTTTGAAAACAAATATGAAGGCATGAATGATTTTGGAATCGTAAATACGTATATCAAATAGCAGAAACATGAAGACGTGTACGTCAGTTTATTAATAGTTCAGTGGTAACTACTGTTAGAATTTTATTTATAGAATTTATAGAAATGTTATTAATTTTCCAAAAGAATTTTCAGCATCAGCTGAATTATTATGAGATTTGTTTAATCTTAATTTCGTTGCATTAATTCTTAAGATTCAGGTAATTTTTTTTTTGTTTTTGTCTTCATGGAATACCCCCGTGAATGGTTGTGTTTCGTGAGCGAGTGTTTTGTTTATCTTTCTTCGAGATCGCGTTAGTGTGAGCAATCGTGCTTTCACCGTTTCCTTCCGCCCTCCCTTCCCCGGGACCATTTGAATTGTCGTTGTGGGGGAGAGAGAGATGGCTCTTTGATTGACGGCACAATGATCCATCTTGCTGCCTCGACTCAGTCGATCGGTGTGACTTTGTCTTTCTGGCGACGAGATCCTTCCCGCTGTTTGGAAAGGAGGGAAGGGGGTTTTGTGGGGAGGCCCAGACTACGTGAATCGGAACAGGCCTGAATAATCGAGGACGTATTGGCACGCAAGAGCCAGAACTCTCTGCTCTGACCCCTCTAAAAGTTCGTGATGGTATTCCTCTCCCACTTCGCCTTCAACCCTACCCTTCCCCTCAATTTCCCCCCCCCCAATTCCGCCATCCTCCTCACAGTTTGAGCTCCACCCTCCCTCCGAAGCCACCTACGCTCGTGCGATACTTTCCCTCCGCTTTGGCGGCAACTCCCTTTCCCCTCTGAGGTCGAAGTGGGGAGACCGCTCACGACTCCTCCTCCACCTCCCCGCCCTCGTGAATCGTGGTGCGCCTTTTTCCCCCTTTGGCTCGGAGAAGTACCAGGTGTCATCGTTGGATGGCGACACCAGGAAACTTTACGGTTCAAAGCACAGTTTACTGTGTCCTTACTCAAATGGTTGTGCCAAAAGAGCTAGAATATATTAGAATGAAGCTCCTTACCCATACCAAGTGATCCTGCTAGCCTGGAGAAACAGTGTGCCACCAGGAAAAACTAAAACGATTATTTTTCTCATGTAAAACTCCCAAATTTCACGATCTAAATTTCTTTATTAAGTCACCACCTAGGTGTTTCATTGTCATATTCACCATATTACTGTCAAAACAAAGGTACTTTCTTCATTGCATTAAGAGTGCCAGACGGATTCGCTGACGTAAAAAAGACCACGAAGAACTGATTGTTTTCACGCCATTTTCGTCCGTCTTCCTTTGGAACATGACAGATTTATTCTTTTCTACTCTTGATGGTACCCTGCAAGCCACCGCTAGGGTGTCTGGCAGGGGGGATGATTTCATATCAGACTACGTGTGAAACAAAATCCCCTTTGGGGTCATTCCGATCCCTTATCGAGCGTGGGAAAAATGATGTCTTCGATGTATACGTCCTGCACTTAATCTCTCTAATTATATTTACATTATCTCACCTACCGTAGTGCGATGGTGCTGATAATACATTTTCAGGATCATCGCTGAAGAGACGTTCAAAATTTATGAAAGAGATTGCATCTGTAATTTGACCTTCCTTCCGTCGTTTTCACCCTGTACTTAGTTCAGGTTCAAATTCCCTCATCAATATCCTATGGGTTGTTGACATCGATGATTTAAATTTACCGGGGAAAATTATTCAGTCCTTTAATAAGTGTCCCCTTGTGAAAACTAGTAACTATCCATCCATCTTGACACACTGGCTATAGCAATCATCCCATTGATTACTTTTCCTCCGACCAATTCTACCCACAGTAACAAACTCCCTCCCTATTATCTCCCCCCGGAGCAATATTAATGTGTTTTTATACACATTTACGAAATACCGCTGGGACCTGTAATGCCCAAACATTAACTAACGCTTCACACGCTTTAACAGTGATGTTGACAATGTATTATTACCCCCATCGTACTACGGTAGGAGAGATCATATCAATAAAATTAGTGAGATTTAAGTGTAGAACAGATAGATTTAAGATTTCATTTTTTTTCCACGAACGCTAAGGAATCAGAATAACATTGTCCGACTGCGGTAGGGTCATATTCGGGTCAAAATTAGTCTGCTATGTATTCACCCCCTGCCACACACCCTAGCGGTGGATTGCAGGGTACTAAAATAACTAATAACATGCCCATATTAAAAGTCCACCACATAACGCGCAAAGGCCTTGAAGTATCAAACCTATTATAAACCCAACTTTAGGATCCTAATTAAAATGTCACCCCTAGGAGTCCACCTTTGGAGGAATTCCTAAGAGGGTAAGGAAAGTAACAGGGAGGACTGAATGTATGAAGATGGATACAGATTTTCGCTTTGTCATCTCAGGAATTGTACGGGAGGTATGAAAGATGAATTGCAGAAATCAGGCAAAACCCCGGATAGGGGGTGTAGCTTTTTGAGTTACTCGTGTAATCACTGCTTTTGTTTAAATACAATACACACACACAGATATATATTATATATATACATATATTTATATATATATATATATTTATATGTGTGTGTGTATATATTTTTTTTAAGGTAATCTACCGGTTAAGGTAGGTTTTTCGATGGACACAACTACCAAACAAATATTTTATTACTCCTAACAAAACACAAAATCCATCATCCTACTCTATATCAGGTCCCTCTTCATCTCTGAGTACTTTCTTCCTCCCTTCATCCCGTCCAACATCCCTATCCTGTTCCTTCCCTTTCCTCTTTTGCCCAACATTCTACCCTCTATCACAGTCTTCAACATCCCACTGCCGGTCAATACCCCCTTCATCCACTTTTCCTGCCTCCACAGGATTTCTCCCAAAAAACCCCTCTCTTCGCCCACCATACCAAGTACTTCCTCATTTGTTTTCTTCTCTGTCCATTTCACCTTCTCCATTCTTCTCCACACCCACATTTCAAAAGCGTCCAATCTGCGTCTATCCTCCTGCTTCAATGACCACGTTTCCGCACCGTACATAGCTACGCTCCATATCAAAGTTTTTACGAGTCTTTTCTTAACATCCTTACTCAAGAGTCCCCGTCATCAACTCCCTCCTCCTTGTGAAAGCATCTTTGCCTAGCGCAATTCTTCTCCTTACGTCCCTACTACTTTGACCGTGTTGGTCCAAAACACTACCGAGATACGTAAACTGCTCTACCTGCTCTAGTTTTTGCCCTCCTATTTTAATGTTAAGCTTGGCCTTTTTCTTTCTAGAAAATCGCATAACCTTTGTTTTCTTAATATTGATTCTCATCCCATAGCTGTCGCACTCTAATTTCCAATTCACTCAGCAATGCTTGCAGCCCCTTGGCTGACTGACAAACTAAAGCTTGGTCATCAGCAAACCTAACTGATTTTACGAATTCCCCGCCCACTTTCATTCCTACCTCGAGTTCTTCCTATATATATATATATATATATATATATATATATATATATATATATATATATATATATATAGTTATACTCACACACATGACACACACCTATCTACATGGTACCCTGGAAGCCATCGCTGGGGTGTGTGGCAGGGGGTGATTATTCATCATGTGGAAAAAAATCAAAAATTAGGTTTGTTTCTATAAAAATTGTTTGTTAGTATAAATATTATTTAAAACACTGATTATGACATTTAAACAAAGAAAGGACACTCACATATGTAGTTTTGACGTTTCAACCACACGGCCGTCATCATCACCGTGCCGTCGAAACGTCAAAACTACATGTGTGAGCGTCCTTTCTTTGTGTTTCTGTGTTAAACTGTCTTTAATCAATGTTTTTTATGTATATTTGTGCGCAGCCGCAGAGCGTTCCGTTTCGTACATAACTTATTCAAATAATGTATATCGTGGTTACTAATACGAGGTCATTATCGCGAGTACAGAAGAGTGAGGCTAATATACTACTTTGGTAAGCGGGAGGAAATCTCATGGGGATGATAAGCAGGGATATTTTACTTGACCGAAATGAAGATGTAAGTCAAACTTTCCTGGTACTCCTCGCCACATGATGAGTTTCCAGTTCGAAATCTGGGTCGTGAAATAATGAGTTTTAAGTGGGGAAACCAGGTGCTTCAGTCTTATTATGAATCGCTTCTACCGAGTGACGCCTGAAACCATCCAGTATAGCGTATCGCCGGGTTTGTTTCTTTTTCTACTGCTATCCCGGCGGCTTGGACAGGCGCCAGCGGTGAAAATGGCAGAATGAGATTGAATTCGACACAGTCGTAAGCACGGCGAATCTGTGAAATGGAGGTATTTTACTCTTGGTATGTATTTCAGGAAGAATAGATAAGAGTTAGATGGCGAATGAGGAATGTGAACGATAGTTAGATAGACAGAAAAGAAACGTATTGCAATGAATTTGTTGAAAATGAATCCTTTAGGCTCAAAAACTGTTTCATAAAGCATATTGCGATCTTGAATGAATTGAAAATTAGATATGCGAATGCATATAGGTCAGTTTCTTTATTAGGTTCATTATTGCCATTGCATTTCCTCAATGGACATTCGTGCTTTCGCCGTTTATATATTTGACTTTCTTCATCTTCAGTTTAAGGTTTCCACATTTCTACGCTACAGAGTGTAACATATTTTGAGCTAGAGCACTTACAGATTCGACTTAATGGAATTTTAAGCTCCTCAATGTACCTTGTGTGAAATGGTTTTGTTGTAATTAATCATGTTTAAACAATAACTTTGAGACGACACTATATTATGTGTTTTAAATACCATAAAATAATTCTACAATGGCATGCATAGGCTTCCATTATAAATATCAACAATGATACTGTTTAAATTTGGTATTGCCGATACGACAAAGCAACAATGATTTCAGGGTGGAGCTAACGTGGATTTCCTTCATTAGTCTTCTCTCCTCCACCGCCATGCCGAGTACTACCTCGCATGTTTTATTTTCTGTCCATTTAACCCTTTCAATCCTTTCTTCACAAAACACCCACCTTTCAAAGGTATCCCCAATCTACGTTTATCATCTTGTTTCAACGGACATGTATCCGTACCGCACTAAGCCAAACCGTGTATCAAAGTTAAACCGAGCCACTTCTTACCGTTCATATTCCAAGTCTCTCTCGTGATATGTGGTACGTGATAATTATGTGTGCCAAATGTAGATATAACTGTTTCGCCATCGGACACTGACAGCGTGCACTTCTGGGAGCTCGGCAAAAGGGCGCACCGCGATTTCTCGGCTCCGTTTTGTGTTTGGCTCTCTGACGACCGCCCCATTCCGCATCTCCGGTGCTGGGACGCTGCGTGCACCGCGGTGTAAGGAATAGGGAAGACGGGGGAGTAGGGAGAGGAGAGGGGGAGAAATCTTGGCTCCGTTTGTCCTCGGGGGGTGAAAGGGTGTTTTAGGACTTCCCCTTTCCGCGAGCACACGATTCTTTTTCGCTCCCCCACCCGCCCCTCCCCTCCCTCCACCCACCCACCACCCTCTCATCGAAGAGTCATTATCCATCGCGCTCCCATGAAGGCGTTTCGCCGTCTCTGGAATTTGTAGCTCTCGGAGAAAATGCCGAATGCGCTGAAAATCCTGCCCGGAGTGAGTGTTGTTCTCTGGCGGCCCCAAGGCCGTGAACGCTATTGCCTTCCCGATTGGATTATTCGTATCAAGCGACGGCAGTACAGGAGAAGCAAGCAGGCGCCGCTGGCGCAGGCCGCCTTAGGTGTTTTCTGAGCCGCGAGAGGAATATGCGCTATGTGGACATGTATTCGGCCAAATACGCATTCTCTTCCTTCAAGGTATGTGACCGACCGACGAATCCTCGAAGACTGAAGAATCCTCAAGACTCTTTTCAGGGCATTAGAACCCTTTCTTTCCCACCCTCCCCCACCACCACCAGACCTATCCCCAAACGGAGGATAACCAAGACATATCCCAGGTTGGATCGGTCGATTGATCGTCTGATCCTGACGTACGAAGGGTCGTTAGTGAAGGAATGGTGACCTCTATGCATGCGCCCGATTTGAAAAAAGTTATTCAACTAAAAAATACTCTCGTTTATACGGAAATATATAAAGCGAAATAATAGGTTAATGGGAATTGACAGCTCAGTCTTTTTCCTTTTCGTATGTATATCAGCATATGTTCGTATTGAACGAAATGGTCGGATGAGACAGATACATACAATATAGGCTTTTCAGGGAAATTCATCCCCGCAGATTTTTCTGGATGTCATGAAATGATATTTTATTTTTCGGCTGGAATTCCCAGTCGTCCGGTTTCCCAGCAGTAAGTCCCGTCTAAACCCGCCCCATTAACTCCCACCGAGATTTTTTCATCGATACATCAGTGAGAATGTACTTCAGTAATTTTTTTTTTGATAATTACTTACTTGCTTTTGCCCCAGGGTGATTTTAAATTAGGCACATTCTCCGGTTTATTTTTTACAAATTGCTCTGTTTTTTATGTTGCGAATACACAAATTTTTCAAAGCACAAGATGATGTACATTCCTTTTGTAATTTATGTAAAATATGCTTGTACATTGTACCAAAAATACCAATGTAAATTATACATTCATTGCCAAGTGTATCAGAAACATTTCATTGCATGAAATTTGTTGGGAATTCGTTCGTGTTGGTCGTTTACATTTTGCGTTAATTGGCTTTCACTCGACGTACATTGTTTTGATTTTTTCACGGGCATAGCATGACTTTGTCATCTCAAAATCAGTCTATTTTTGAATGAAGAATTTCAAATTGTTTCTTTCCTGCATTGAAAAAAGTACGTGCCACAGTAGCTTGATATATTTAATCGCTGGATTTTCTAATCAGTGACAATGGAATCAGGCTATTGGCTATGGCCTCATATTCTTAAAAGAAGCTTCCTCGTAAAAGTTAGTTGGTTTGCTCGTTTGAATAACTAAATTTTAGTTTGTCGATAGCAGGTGATTAAACTTTCTAACCCATTTAACTTAGAGATTATGCAAATTGTGGATCCATTCTTGTGTATTTTTTATATAACCATAGTAGCATTGCACCATTTGTTTCATTTGCTTAATGTGGGATTATCGGTTAGTTAGTTAATACCAAAAATAGGTAGATGTGCTCCTCCCTAGTGAACCAGAGTTTCTGATATCATTCCACTTCATGATGATATATGTATAATGAAGAAAATGTGATACAGTACTTATCACATAGGCAGTCTGAAGTCTTACCCTTGACCCTTCAGTTCCATGTTATTGGGTGAATGTGTGTTCTTGGTGCTGAGAATTCTCCTTTTCTCTCTCCTTCCTATTTCTACCTTCATTAGTATTATGAATGCTGCCCTGGTGCTAATTTGTAATTACATACACCTAGTGTACACCAAACAATCTAACTTTTCAACCTCCCACATCTGCTGAGGTTTGGGTGATTTTTCATCCAAAAATGGTGCCAAGCACCACTCGAACTGTAGAATTTTCTGCCCTTTGTGTATGGTACCATTCAGGTGCATTTCACCCTTTGCACCCACCCAATAAACAGCCTGCTCACTGTGGATTAGGTTGGTATGATGACTAGTGTTATGAATTCCCACCCTGAGGGTCTGGGTTCAAATCCCAGCTGTGGCTGAATTTTTTCAGTGGCCATTCCTAATTGCTACTTGGGGTGCAATGTGAAGAGAGCACTCAGAGTGGAGAATGCCATCCGTCGGATGAGACGTTCAATTTTGTGATCCCTAGTTGCTTTTCAGTTATCAGATTAGGTCTATGCCAATGCAGATTTTTTTCTCTCCACCCTTCCCCCATTGCCTGAAAAATCACCCTTCTGCCAAATACCCACCATAATGGTGCAATTGACTTGACCTGTTAGTTGTCTACCCTCGCGACTATCCCTACAACATGTGAACTCTCAGATAATGTCAACTCTTTTGTCAAATCCAATTCATTCACTGACTTAACTTTTAGCCCACATATTCCTCCAAAGGCATCACCATTTGTGTTTGCTTTTCAATGATGTCCTTGCCTTCCTGATCCCAGGAAACCTAAATGCAAATCCTGGAGAGAAGGAATGCTGATTTTGTCCTAAGCCGATTCATGATAAAAATTGCTGTCTTGCTAAAAAAAACCCTTGTGCAGCTACCAAAACCCAGATATTTATCGTTTTTCAGTTTGTGCCCATCCAAAACCCACCCTAAATGGTAGGTAGACTACAACTACTATCTATGAAACGTAGAATGGGTGATGAAGTCATTTCATCTCTGGGCCTGAGATACAGGAAGCTCTGTTCACTTTCGTACATTTTTGCATGCCACAAGTTTCTGACACCGACAACTATTTGACGTTTTCCATTGTATGAATCTAAACTTGCTGGCTCCTGTGCATCTATTTAGTGTTTTTAAATGAGTCATTTATTTTTTATTTCTTGTTGATCTGAAGCATTTTTCTCTTTAATGCATGTACTCTTGACAGATTCACTTAAACTCTTTCACTCTTAATCTTTTGCAGCTATGGACAATGGAGCTAAACGTTAGAAAACTAAAAAACTGTAAACAGTTTCCTATGTTTCACTGGTTTTTCTGTGAAAGAGTTTGATAAGTATTATGGGAAATAAATGATAATAACAATCTGGAACACCACAGGAATATTATAATATTAATGTATAGGTACTGATTAGAGACTGTGTAATAGATTGAACATATTTACACAATGAACCAGATTGATAATATAAGATATTAATTGATAAAAGGGACAAAATAATTTTCCCTAATAGAAGCACTTATTTTTTCCCCTGTCCCGAACAGTTTGAACAAAATACAGAAAAAAATATGGTACTAAATATCACTAGTTAGAGAAGCAAAAGATATATTGAAACAGTAAGCATGGAAATACATCATATCCTATTACTTCATGGTATAGTCAGGGTGATATGGTTCAAATGGAAAATTGATTATGTGCAACCCATGGAGCATTCAAGTGCTGAATGTTAACAACAAATGAACCAAACAGAATTTTAACACGATAATTTTTTCAAGTTTCTTAATAGAGATAAATATTTTGTCTCAATTCTTCGTGCACAGATATGGGATAAATAGTTTGTATGTAGAAAACCATGAACAGGAGTCCATTATTTATCATATTACATTTAAGATGGTCGTCATTCAATTATGATGTTCCTATCTCCATGAATTTGACACTCAAAATTTTTCATTGCCCAATGTTATATGAAATATTTGTAACTATAGCTTTCGTGTATGTTACGTGGCAATACCTCTTCATGTACTGTGTATGCCTGGTGCGGATATACACCCTACTACACACGTCGACGTTGGCTTGCATGATATCATGTTGACAGTGATATAAGAATAAGCTGATTGGCGTAGATTGGAGACTTTTGAGATTTGGGTTTGGAGAAGGATGGAAAAAGTGAAATGGAAAGAAAGGAAAACAAATGAGGAAGTTCTAGTCATGGTGTGGAAGGAGAGAGAGGGTTTTAGGGATAATTCAAAAGAAGACAGGAAAGATGGGTGCAAAGCATTTTGAGTGGCAATGAGACTCTTTAAATGCTTTATGTATTACTTGGTATCCAAGTCTGCTTTCGTCCATTTTGTTCCATGAGATGGATTTCACACCTGGTCAAAGGTAATAGATATTGAAGGTAAAGTAATGAACTCAAAAAAAAATGAGATTTTCCTTGTCAAGTGGTCTGATAAAGGAAGAATAATCAATCAGGTAGATTGATGTGATTCTGCTGGCAGTAATGAATGAACTTTCTCCTCCTCTTTCTTGCAGGAGAGAATGCGTGAGCTGGAGAGGAAGGAGGCAGAGTTGGAGGCTGAGGAGAGGAGGAGGGCTGAGGTTAAGAGGAACTTGATCGAGGATGCCGCAAGGAAGAGGGACGAACCACTGGACGATGGCAAACTTGTCGAGGCCATGTTCGATTTCCTCCCGGACTCCTCGGGAGAGGGTGGAGGCACCCTGATGACATCGCCTGGATCCCCATCATCCAATACATCCCCCAATGCTCAGTCACCCTCCAACCGCAATCACCTGAATCTCAACCAAAGGCAAACTTCGGTGTTCTCCGTGAGTATTCCATTCATCCATTACATTGTAATTCGTATGACATCATGGGTTATACCCTACAATCAGGTACAGGGGTACATGTGGCATGGGTAGCTATGACATCTCACTAATGTTAAGATTGTGAAAGTTAAGATGATATTTTGTGAACTTTTTGCAGAGGAAAAGTTATAATATTAATTTTTTACCTCATCCTTTCCAGTTCAAATAGAAAAATATATATTCTAGTGATTAATACATTTTTATTGTTAATACTTAGTTAAATTCCTGCTGAAGGTTTTGCAGACCAAATTTTTTTGTCTAATATTTTGCTGAAAGATAGAACAAAGTTGATGTTACACCAGCAACTAAGCACATATTGTATAAAAATGAATTTTTGAACATCAAACAATTTTTTCATCTTATGTATCTTATCACATTAGTATGTTGTGACAATTTTCCATTCTATCAATGAATTGAGGCTTCTAAAGATCATAAGAATCTGAAGTTTTTCTGAATTTCATCATTCTAGTATTATGTAAATAGCTTTCATGTAGTATTTTTTCAATTAATCCCGCTTTAAATTAAATCGCCAAGTGTGGAGTTTTCAGAAAAAATATAGCATTTTTTTGTATTGGCATTTTGTGTGTCATTCATGCAAAATCATTCATTCAGTATCATCTTTATGATATGCCTTATACAGTTCAGCCATTAAGCTCCTTTTAGTTGTGTTTCAGTTGGAGAGATTTGTTGAATGAGTATGTATTAAATGAATTATAAAAGACAGTGATTAAAAGCCTCTTAGTTTTGAAGATAATAGAACAGGAAGTAACCACTTAAGAGGAATAAGGGTGAAGTCGATTGAAAAAACAGTGGAACAGTGTTAAACGTGTGGAAACTCATTGCTCAGATTGAAGACAAGTGTTTGCATGAAAGAAAAAAACAATAATATATCTACAAACTCTAATTTTTTTAGCACACATGTGAGGAAAAAAATGGGTACTATTTGTGTCCCTGATTATTTACTAATGACCTTCTCATGTCTTTTTAAGGACCTTCCAACTGGACAAGGAGGTGATGACATGGACGATGATGAGAGAGGTCTTGTTGACCCCTCGATGGATGGAGATGACCGGGAAGATCTCTCAGAGTTTAAATTTCAAAAGTTTGCGGCTACATACTTCCAAGGGAACATCAATCATATGTATTCTCGTAAACCTCTGAAGCATCCTCTCCTTCCATTGCAAGCCCAAGGAGATCAACTGGTAAGTAAAAATCAAGAGCGCTGCATTTTTAATATCTCTAAAGCACATTTCCGTGTATAAAATGAACTTTCGATGCCAAATCGTGCAATGATGATTGTAGCTCGTCATCAGATTTCCATAATTTTAGCACTTTTTAGGGGAACCATTTTCATAGTTGGGTCGGCAGAACGCATTAAGAACTCTGTAACCTGATAGTATAAAGGACAGCAATTCCTGGTTTAACAGCCAAAGTTCACATAAACACCGAAAGTCAGGTTGATAGTCGTCTGGAAGTATTTCCAATTGAGAAATTTCGATTCTAACACATAACGCCAGAGTGTTTTGAGAAGTATCATACATTCTCAGATTATTAATTATATATTTGAATATGATATTATGTATTTCAACCTATTGTATAATTAAGTTTTCTTACTTTAAACATGGATATTTCCCAATTTTTAACTTTATGCATAGATTTTTCAATGACATATATGTAATTTTCTGTTTTGCTAATATTTAACATTATTATTTTTTTCCTTGTAGTAAAATGTCTTGATAAAAAATAGAGCATTTAATTAGATACTTTACAATATGAAATAATAATTACTTTTTATTCCACTATTCCACATTGATTACCAAGTACAAAATATCATTTCATTACCTACCATTCCATTTAAAAAGAACCACAGAAAAAATGAATTGAGGATAGGAGTACAATATTCAGAATATAAATTGAAGTGGAAGGGGTTAATGTAAAATTGGATAAGAAACGCATGCAACGGATGCTCTGTTATTGTGAACCAAAGGTTTTGTTTCTAGGAATATTGATGAAAAAAGATGTTTCACTCTTATTCTTATGGATATTATGAATTCCAAAGCAAGGCGAATGATTTTTACACTCTGTGAATATTGCATTGATATTATGAATTAGTTTTTTGATGCAACGTGACCGATAACCATTCCTTAAAAGAACAGGAGAGAAGAAACAGAGCACTGCTTAAGTATGTGTGATGCATGGCATACTTTCCTGATCTTGAAAATTTTTTAAACACAATCAGTGAATTGAACTAATGAGAGTAAAGTTATGGTGACTTTAATTTTTAGAGTGTCATTATGATTAGTTCATTTTGATTCATATTATCATTTTTTTAAATATAAAATTTCTGAAGTTACCTCTGGTTACATTTAGGTATACATTTTGTATTCTACATCTTTCCTTTTTTTAATTTGATAGGTAGTTATATGGTAATATTTCCAGAAAATCTTCAACATATTGTCTAATAGCCTATAAAGTTAAAACCAATTTTAAGGAGATTTTGATTTTGGTCCTAAAACATTATCTCATTTTTTCGTAAAATGGTTCTTAAGCATGTAAAATGCTTTTTCATCTTTATATTTGATATTTTCAAATGTATTCATATATTTTTTTGGGGTGGTACATAAATTCAGAATGAAATTTGCATTTGAATGTGGGGATCCTAGGGATATCTTTGGCAGGATTCTGAATAAGGAGCTTCTTTTTTGGTAAATTCAATCATTTTAAGACTTTAGAAGATCAGTGGGCTTTGTTGATAACCAATTTTCATCACATTTAAAAAATTGAGCCTTCCCTGTCTATCTATTTGAGTTGTATAATTAATAAAATAAAAAATCAGCTGATGTAGGACTTAATGTGAAAGTTCTGTTTTACATATATTAAAGCATGCTCCCAAATTTTTTTGTTCATTTTATTTAAAAGCAGTTGTGGTTTCTGTTATTTGGAGGAATTTTTAATTTTAGGTCCATGATGATGATTTTCTTGCAATCATAGTGCTTTTTTTTGGCCTTTCTCATGATTAAATATAAGTTTGAATTTGCATTGGGTATCCAATGATGATGGTTAATGCACCATTGCCATTCTTGTAATAATACTTTTATTTAATGTAACCTGAAAATTGTCCAGGGAAACTGGAAAAAAACCATACCTTGAGGCATGAGGGAGTATCTTGATTCCTGGGTAGTTCCTCAGACTTTCTATCTGCCTTCATTTCATCAACAACGCCCTATTCCCTCCCTCCCTCTTTCCCACTTTCCCCGAATTCACCCTACCGTCACTTCCTTGTACATCCCCAGCGGACTCTCCCCTCCGTGTCTAATGTCGATTCAATTGGTTTCCTTTCTATGCAACTATGTCACCTTCTGATTTGGTGAATAGAAAAGACTGGTCTAGTAATTCCATTGGACCATGCAATTGCCACCTGATCAAAGATTCATATTACTCTTAGAAAATAAAATTTGTGTTATTGCATTTGCTGTTTGCCAATCCAGTGGAAATGTTTTGGACTGAGCAAAGTTATGTAGCAAATGGGATCATGATGCTTCCATCACAAAAGTTATCCTTTGATAACCTTTTATAAGATTGACTATGTTGGAAAATAGAAAGAATTGCAATAAAAACGACACCATTTGAGTGGATCAGTACTTAAATACTTATCTTCCATACTTAATTGCTCTTGCTCCCCAGTATTTACAACTGTTGAGTGCATAATTTGGATTTAACCTGTCTCCTCAAAAAAAAAAACAACCAGATACCAGAGGAATGATCAGAGTAAGGGAAAAAAAACATGGATGCACTAAAATAATAATTTATTGTTTTTGATGTGTGTTAACTGGTTGACATAAGGCTGAAATTTGCTTGCAGAGCCAAAAGATTGCTTACTTTCCCTTCTTAGAAATTTCTTGTCTCATTGATAGGTTGTGCATGCATCTATCTGCCTTTGTCAAAAGCTTATGCCTCCTCATTAGTGCATATTTGTGTGCATCGCAATATGTCCTTGGCTCTAATAAAAGTAACAATAATTTTGTTTCCACCCTCAAGGCTGCCCAAGCACTTTGGGTCACCATTTTACGCTTCACTGGAGATCTTCCAGATCCCAGGTATCACACCATGGAAAGAGACAATACATCAGTCATGTCCAAAGTCACTGCCACGCTTGGTCGCAACTTTATCCGATCGAAAGAGTTCCAGGAAGCTCAATTGGCAGGGATGGATGCTGTAAGTATCTAAAAGAAGTAGTAATTAATAATGGATAATTAATTTACATCATTGAAAAAAATGCAAGTAATTTATTCCAAGTTCAAACCCCTACTGGAATGTTTACGCTGAGTATTATTAAATTCATTATCTTATGTAGAAATGATATTTTTATTTTATATTCATCAGAGACCTGAAACAATCATAATGGACAAACTATAAATTAGGTATAAAGAAAAATAAGTCATTATTAATATAATATTTTAATTAATTAATATTATATGCTGATAAATGAAATGTATAAATTGGACAGAGTTATGCCAAAGCATTAAACATATGAGAACACCTAAAAAATAGTCTGAAGTCCTGTCTACTACATTATATTTAATGGCTATATAATGGCTATTTTGTGGGAAGTGTAAATTCACTATTGTTTTTTGGTGGGAAAAACCTCTCATTAACTGTATATAATTGAAACTAGTTAAAATTTTACTTTATTAAAAACATGGCATCTCCTTACAAATAATGGACTTAAAAAGTCAAATCATGCCATGTGCGAATGATGTTCATGATTTTTTAGCATAGAATGGTTATGTTTGTTAAGAAGAAAATGATTAATTCTATATTACGTAGAATGCCTTCATATTTAAAGGAGTGTAATGCTATTTAACCATGAGAGTTACTTTTCTTCACATCGAATTGCTTTAAAAATTTTGGTAAAACCATGCTCAAGCTGGAAATCAAGGAGCAACTTAAAGAATTACTGTATTTCCCAGCCCAAAAGACGAAAAATCAGGGCACATAAGACAAATCATGTTTTTTCAGGTCAGAATTTATGAAAAATACTTGGAAGCAATTGCTACTGCTACCCAATTCCCTTGTAGCAATAAGGGAATTGGGTAGCAGACATTGTCTTGCCTTGATTTCCAAGAAACCTGCACTACATCACCATACATTGTCTGGGATGCTAGGGGGCACTCCTTGGGAGAGTCAACCGATAGTGGGGGTTTCCGAGAAACCCACACTACATCACCCTCGCAGCAAATTAGGCTTGGGGATGGGGTGTGTGTGCCATGCCATATTTTGTCACCACCAAGCTACAATACAAAAATAAAATAGATGGTGGTTCGGTGCCTTACACCTAAAATAAATGTACACTTTTTTTGATATTACATTGGCAAAAGTAATGAATGAAAATCATATAAAAATAACAATAAAAAAACATTCACCTTCACCATAGGGGTGATATCCCCATTAACTAAACACATATTAAATTTCATAGCAGCACCACATGCAAGATAAATCTAAGTCTGCTACATTGTATAAATTTATGATTGATTTGGGATTTATTTAGGAAGACTTTCAATAAAAATGATTGGCTTGAACTTACAAGTCAAAGTCCCATACCCATATACTCCCCCGGCCCATAAGATGATTTTAGACTGAGATGATGATGATAAGCTAGAGCATATTTTGGGGTAAAAAAATTACATCTTATGGACCGCCATGTACAATAAAGATTTGTACTCTCAATAGTGCAAAAGAAATGACAGTGTGAACAAGAGATTATTCTTTCCCCCTTCCTTAGGATTCCTACATGAAGCAGAAACCTAGATCCATTCGCCACAAGTTGGTATCCCTGACTCTCAAACGTAAAAACAAGCTCGGTGAGGATGTGAGGAGGAGACTGCAGGAGGACGATTGCACTGCAGATAGTTACCACAGTTGGCTTCACTCTCGTCCCACCTCAAACCTGGAGAAACTTCACTTCATAATTGGCCATGGTATCCTGAGGGGTGAGCTAAGGTGAGGGGAAACTCTTTTTTCTGCGGAATAATTAAGTATTTTTAATTTTTTATTTATTTTATTTATTATTTATTCAGTACCCTACGAGCCACCACTCGGGTGTATGGCAGTGGGTGATTACAACACACCAGATTACCCTTGACCTAAAACATCTTTTTCTCCTAGCAGTAATCGGACAAATGTGATTTTATTCCCGGATCGGAATAATCCCAAGGTGTTATTCTGATCCCCAATTGTTCATGAGAAAAATGACATCTTAAATCTATCTGTTCTGCACTTAATCTCTCGAGTTTTATTGACATAAATTTTCGGATATTACACAAATGATTGCTACCTAGCATTTAGAAGGGCAGATTTAAGCCTACAAGAGTACTCCTGAGGACTTTAAGAAGTGCTAGCGTAATCCCAAAAGGAAGAAAGTATTCAATTTTGTTTTAGAGATTGAATGAAGTATTTTTTTTCTGAACTGCTTTTGACTATTCACCACGGCCTCAAATGCCCCAATGTCTCTGAAGTAACTGAATATGCACTCACAAATTGATTCCATTGCTGGCAAATTTTAAAATTTTCCCACGTTATGTTATTTTTATGTGTCATATGACCTTGAATTACAGTTAACTCTTGATTATCCATGCTAATGGATGCACAATGAAGCTGAGGTAATTGAAAAACAGAAATAATCGAAAATATGGTTGTGATTTAAATAGATAATGAAATAAAACCATAAGCTCATTAATCAACCCGAAGTTCGATTTGGTAGGTGATGTTAGAGATCGCCCAGTACTAAGCCCGACGGCGTGTGAAATTCACATATCAGGGTAGGGGAGTCAGTTCTTTTCCCTGTGCCGGTTATAGTTCCCCAGGAAGACCTGGTACCCGAAAAATCACATCGCTTGGGTGGAGCTGAAGGTGCCCAGAATGCCTTGCCTGGGAATCGAACCCCAGCCCCTCCGTTCGGCAGTCCAATGCTCTACCCCCTGGACTACCGCGACCCACTAAATAGATAATAATAATATATTTATTTGTCCAGCTGACACAGTGTACAGTACTGAAAATACATGACAGGTGTATAGGCTATGTCAATGGGATATAGATTGCATTATTCCCAAATAGAAGTACAAATGAAGTTATGAAATCAAACTAATATACACTTAAATTTTAGATTAACATCAATGCACGCTATAATAACACTCATCAGCCAGATACATGCAGGTGGATCCTTCTTTGAATAGTGAAATTCTTGTCTCATTTTTTAAAACTGGTTTGGCAGATTGTTAAACAATTTTGTGTTTTGTGTTAACTGTTATTCATTGTAAAGTCACTCTTGTTTTTCTTAACGTAAGTCATTTATGTAGTCATAAGTCACTGCATGATTTATACATACACAAGGTACAGTTAATTAACAATTATAGGAAAGTACAGATTGTACAAAAGTTTTTAAATAAAAACAATATAATACTATTGACTACTCTTGATTTTGTGACATGAAATACTTCCAAAAAAGCCCAGATATTTCCCATTTGTATTTTTAAAAAAAGTATATAGAAGTTTCAAAGTATTTAATTTTCTTTAAGATTATAATTTTAATAAAATTTTTAAGTGCTGGGAAGAAAGTGGCATGAACGATCTGCAAATTGGATAATTTAAAGTTTACTGTCCTTACTTTTACATCACTACATATTTCCCGGAATCATTTCCACCGCTGTGCATGTCCAAATGGTTAAAGTTGAATCGAAAAATTGGAATTTCAGAGATGAGATATACTGCCAAATCTGCAAAACGCTGACAAACAACCCATCTAAATCATCGCATGCCCGTGGATGGATCCTGTTGTCTCTCTGCGTTGGCTGCTTTGCGCCTTCTGAGCGATTTGTGGATTACTTGCGTGCCTTCATACAAGAGGGTCCTCCAGGATATGCGCCCTATTGCCACCATCGTCTTAGGAGAACTTTCAACAATGGAACTCGAAATCAACCACCCAGCTGGTTGGAACTACAGGTACGCCTGAGCAGGTTAACTAAGTCACACTTTTTGGTATGTCATACACAGTGGAACAGCTTGATGTTAAAACTTATCTGGACATTTTTATCACATTGGTAAATTGAAAGATTTCATATAACATCCACATCTTTGAGATAATTTTTAAAACATGGCGAGTATGGAATATTTTATTAAATAAAATGCACCAAAGTGTTGTATTGTATTGATGCATCAAAGGGAGAAATGACTTTGTTTTCTCCTCACATTGAATGAATTGGCTCAAACTATTTCATCTGGCATATATTTGTATTTTTCCTAAGAATAAATACAAAAACTAATGAGAGAAAATGACTGCAATTAACATCTCTTTTCTGATATGTGGGTTGATATATAAATCATTTGACTCTTATGCATACAAACATTAGGCTTAAGAAAAGATGTCCCTACCAATGCAATCTGGTTCGGATCATAAAGTTGCTTGTATGTGATAATGTGAAAATTGATCCTATAGGACATTACCTGGCTGAAGGTATAAGTTTGTCTAGTGGATTAACTTTGCAAACTAGGTTCTTATCAATAAGAAGTGTATAAAATGTGTAAGTAAAATCACCAGACTTTATTTCTGATTCTTTTTCAATGCTCCTCACAGGCAACTAAGTCAAAGAAGCCAATCATGCTGCCAATTACCTTCATGGATGGAAATACGAAAACCCTACTGGCAGATTCGGCCACCACAGCACGTGAGCTTTGCAACCAGCTCTCAGAGAGAATCAATCTGAAGGATCAATTTGGATTTTCTTTGTACATAGCACTGTTTGATAAGGTAATGATAAAATTTGTCTACTTAAGTACGTGAAGTTAAACTAATGTGTAATAAGCATGATTTATTTTTTAATGTCCTCCTGAAATTGGAAATTTTCTGCATGAAAGTATATGTTACAATGATTGCTCCTACCTATTATACTAGTCATTTTTGACATATATTTGTGAACTCACTTTACACAATATTCTCACAGAAGTAACAAAGACTTTCTATGAAATTATCTTTACCCTTTGTCTGGGATACAGCCTTTCGATGATTATGGCTTGTTCATAAGCAATTTTGCCATGGAAATGGCAAAATAATACATAATTAGATATAATATTTTTTTCTACTTGGTTGTTAAATCATTTATATGCCTGAAATCTAAATGCAGATCTTTAGGTTTGAGTTATATTTGGGTTCTATAAATAGTTGATAGATTGAAAATTATGAATTGATAATAAAAAAGTTAATACATAATAAGAGGTTAAAAAACCCATTTTTTATCTTGTTCATTTTTATTGGACATTTATAATTCTAATTTTTCACTAAGCTTGTTTAAATGACTTACGATGTTTATCCATGCTCTTGAATAGGTATCTTCGTTAGGAAGTGGTGGTGATCACGTCATGGATGCGATTTCGCAGTGTGAGCAGTATGCAAAAGAACAAGGTGCTCAGGAGAGAAATGCTCCTTGGAGACTGTTTTTCCGGAAGGAAATTTTCGCTCCTTGGCATGATCCAACCATGGACCAAGTGGCGACAAACCTTATATATCAGCAGGTTGTTCGAGGCGTGAAATTTGGGGAGTATCGCTGTGACAAGGTATTTTTCTTTCTTTTTTTTAACATTCTGACTTCCATATTTCCATGTCCAATTAAATCACTGAATCAAGTAGTACGTAAACCAGCCATCACACTTAACGTGTTCCATCAAATTCCAAAAGAATAAGAACAATAACTGCTTCGAATCAAAATGATAAGGGTGATAGGGACATAAGAAGAAGAATTTCGTTTGGGAAAGAAAATGTCACACAAGGAGGAGGGAGTAGATGGTAGGGACAGTACATAAGAATTTTCAGATGTTAGGAAAACATAAATGAAAACCTTGATCAGGAGGTTGGTTTTGTATGGCTCAGAAACTTGGTCGTTGAAGCAAGATGAAAGGATTAGATTGAAGGCCTTTTGAAATGTGGGTGTGGAGAAGGATGGGAAAGGTGAAATGGACAGATAGGAGAACAAACAAGTTATGGTGAGGAAACAAAGAGGATATTGTTGGGAGAAAGGAAGCAGAAAAGATTGATGTGGAGTATTGTGATTGGCAATGAAACATTGAAGACTTAGGTATGAACGGTTGAACGTTAGGCACACGAGAGGTAGGAATTGGATAGATATGTTGAATGGGATGAAAGAAGGAAGTATGCTGAATTGAAGCGGACCTCAATGAGTGGCATGTCAAGTTGTCTTGTTAGGTGAGCCATAGAAATATTATGGTGCTCAGTTTGTATCCATCCAAAACATACCTTCAAACATTTTTTACATGGGAGAAATATTAACCCCTGAGGTTAGTAATTTAACAGACATTTTTCAGATATCATCATCATTGTCATAAAACAGCCTCATCTCTCTTTCTAATGACAATGACATTTTTAGCAGTGCTTATTGCATATAATATTCACATCATTTAAGCTCTGCATGCTTTAATGTTATGTTTAGAATTGACTTCAGAGGACTTTTAAAATAATTTGTTGCTTTGAGTAACCGGCTACCAGTTGATTTTGTGATAGTTATTGGGCCACTTGCTTCTATTTTTGGAAATATACTGAAGCAAATTAATAAAAATGTTATGTATTTCATTTTGTGAATGGGACTGGCAAAAGCCTCTATGTATTTTAAATTTAGCGTAGTCATATAACCTTTTTTTTGTATTTTAAAAACATCAATGCTGTTAGTGCTGTCTATTATCATCTGTTAACGGTGTCCTAAACTAGAAATTACATGAATTCATTTTACTTATGCTTTAAAATTTTTTTCAGGATGAAGACTTGGCCATGATTGCTGCACAACAGTACTATATTGAGTATTCGACCGACATGAACACAGAGAGGCTGTATAAACTCTTGCCCAGTTATATTCCTGATTATTGTCTCAATATTAGTGAGAAAGCTGTTGACCAATGGGCTCAGCTAGTGCTTAATGCATTCAAAAAGGTGAGTTTTCTTTTATATTGAAAGTAATGTGAATTTAGATATTCTACCATTCAATACCGTTTCTAATAAAAAGCTGTCATCTTTGATAGAAATACCTTCTTCCACTAATTTTAGCAAAATTTACACTGATTTTTTATATCTTGAAAAAGATATTGCTGAAATTTTACCTGCATGTGTCTGTGTAAATTTTTCATTTCTTAGTTGAAATATTTGGGCATTCGTATTACCTGCATTAATACTGAGTGAAGTTTCATGATAGTGCTTCATCAACAAATTAGTAGGTAGATATAAGTAATGGGTGCCATAGAATGACATGACAAACTGCTGTGTATATTCAAATGAGATATTGATTCCACAATTCTGTAAAATAAAAAAGTAGCTGAAATAATTTTTTATATTCAAACAATATTAGCTCTCCATTTTGATGGCCTTGGATGAATAATTATCAACTCACATGAATTGAAATTGTATTAATTTATTCTGTATCAAATTATTCAACAATTGTTGTCTGCCTTAATTGAACAATTTCATTCATGTTTTTTTTCTGGAAAATGTTGATGTAACCTGATGCATATCAATTTTTTTTAAGTTTTAAAATATGTATTTTAAAACTGGATATAACTATGGCCAGAAACCATTGCCCATCTCAGCATAACTTATTCATTGAACAATGAATTAAAATCATGTAACCAGCTCATGATTATATTCTCAATAGGAAGAATGAATTGTTGACTCATGAAATACAGTAGACACCTTGATATAATGAATCACTTGAAATTGAATTCTGGTTTTAATTAATCAAATCTCTAGGAAGGATGAAATATTAATGTGCTATATAACAAGTCAGCTTTCCTGTCTTGCTTTTATAGTTATCTTAATAGACAACCTAGTTTAAAAAATGCTTACCCATTTCATTTCTTTTTAACATTTATCATCATAAAATTCTTAATTTTCACCGTACTAATTAGCAACCAAATCCGAGGCATTTCTTGTGTGCAGGGACAAGTTTTTGTCTCCCCCAAAATTGAAGATATCTGCCATTAATTTGTTGACACAATTTGGAGTTTTCCATTGCCTTACAAAATATATAAGGCTCAATTTCAAAATTATTAATAAATTATCAGAACTGTCTGTCTTAGATTAGCAGGTTGCTTTACAAGATATTATTATTTGGTGTAACTTAATTGGTGATGACAGGGATGTGCAATTGCTACTTTCTTTCTGATTACACCTCATAAATATTTAATTAGTTCATATAATTAATGTTTGTCAATCAGTGTTTCTACAAAAATCGTCCATACTTTGAATGAAATTTTTTTTTAGGCTTAACTTTCTTTCTTATTAATATTTTCCTCCTTATGAAGCCACTTTGTAACTTTGCATGGTACATTTTTTTAATTTTCCATTGATTTAATTAGTTATGTGCCATTAAATATGATTTGTCATCTGCTTACATATTTTTGCATGATGCTGCTTTATTTATTTTGCATGGATTTTTTTTCTAACAGAGCTACTACTTGAAAGAGAAAGTGCTACCTTTGCGGGTGAAAGAGGACATAGTCAGTTATGCCAAGTTCAAATGGCCATTATTATTCTCAAGATTTTACGAGGCATTCCAAAATTCAGGTGAGAATATTCCTTTTATTTTGCATAACACCGTATGAGTTTGGCTAATTATATTTTGTTCAATTAGGATAGCTATTTTTGAAACTCAGAATGCAGTGATATGTTTCCTGAGGAAAAAATCATGGGAGTGCCATTATGCTATGCTTTTTCATCCTTTTCAAGGTTTTGCATCGTTTTAAACTTTTGTGCATATAACCAACAATAAGAGAAACCCCAATCAAAATTATCCAAGTTACATAGATTTAAATACAATTTTTGTCCATGAGTTATCAGATAATATGTTCAGAGAGCATGCTAGATGAGATAAAAATTTTACATAATTGTCATACGTAGTAACTGCAAGTAAGTATAAAGGGTGCTTAAATCCGGACAAATTTCAATTTGAATTTCTCACCATATCGTTGTTCCACTGGAGGTCGAGATTGGAGTTCTTGGAAGCAATAGGCATCTAGTAAACAGTCATAACCTCAAAATGGCCGAGATGTTACATACAAGTTCGGAGTACAATCAAAGATCCACTAGTATCGAAAGTGTTCATGCTGGATGTTATATTTCAAAATTTTGATTCTTCTGGTACCCCAGATCAACTGTTAACGATATTAAGGCTAAGTATATTGCTTCGGAGAAGTCTGGGGAAGGTTTCGCTAATCTGGCGAGGAAATCTCATTCGAGGAAACACATGCTTGTCCGGATTTAAGTGCTGCACCCTGTAATCATGTAGTTTCACAAGTCTACTATTTACATAATTATTAATACTCACTGTACAATTCATTCTCGTGAAATCATGTTCGGTGATTATAATTATTGATCCAATAAATCTTTATAATTACATAGTTCAGTTCATCAAATAAGTATTTTCTTATTATGTAATTTATTATTCAATGTCAATAATAGTTCCTATCCAATACTTACTTCTTCACCTACTTCTTTCTCCAATGCAGAACCAGATATACTACCTTGATCAAAAAGTTCCCGGAATTTATTCAGAAAATTAAAAATACAAGTTTATTCATCTAAATCTATATTGTCCCCTTCAAAGTAATCCCCATCGACTGCAACACACTTATGCCAGCGCTTGATCCAATCCTCGAAACATTTTTTATATTCGGTTTTCGGTATGTCCATCAGTGCTTCCTGCGATTTTTCCATTACTTCCTCTCGGCTGCTAAAACGCGTTCCCCGTAATGGTTTTTTAACTCGATTGAACAGAAAGAAGTCACAGGGAGCCAAATCAGGTGAATTCGGTGGCTGTTGGATGGTATTTGTTGCATTTTTCGTCAAAAAATTACGAATAATGATAGCACTGTGCGACGGTGCGTTATCATGGTGCAAAATCCACGAGTTTTCTGCCCACATTTCTTTCGGCGAATTGCTTCACGCAAACGTCTCATAACGCCCAAATAATACTCTTTGTTTACTGTCTGGCCTTCTGGCAAAAATTCATGATGCACTACACCGTTGTAATCCATGAAAACCGTCAGCATTGCCTTCTTTTTTGACTGAAAACGACGTGGTTTTTTTGGTCTCGGCTCATTTGGTGAACGCCATTCACTTGCCTGATGTCTGGATTGCGTGTCGTACTCATAAACCCACGTCTCGTCTCCAGTAATGATCCTTTTGATGAATGTGGGATCGGATTCAGCCTCGCAAATCATGTCTTTTGCGACGTCAACACGGTCTCTTTTTTGCATGAAATTGAGGTCTTTTGGCACCAACTTTGCTGCTACACGACGGAAACCCAAATCATTAACCACAATGTCTTGGGCGGATCCATAGGCAATGTTCAAGTCCTCCGCTATTTCTCTGATGGTTAATTTGCGGTTATTGACCAACATTTCTTTTACTTTATCAATTTTTTCACCGACTTTCGATGTCGATGGTCTGCCACTGCGTTCATCATCTTCGATTGACTCACGACCACTTCTGAACCGCTCGTGCCACTGGTAAACGACCGTTTTTTTTAGAGAATCGTTGCCGAAACACTTTTCCAACATTTCCAACGTCCGTGCGCCACTAAATCCGTTTTTTACGCAAAATTTAATACAAGTTCGTTGTTGCAAATTTAAATCCATTTCTGCAATTGTAAAAAATCGCCAACACACACAGAGATAGATGTACTCTTGGCTACGTAACTTTTGCAAATGTCAAGTTATGACACTAAGATTTAAAGGGAATATCAACAACAGATGTACCAATTTAACAAAAACAACAGAACTCAAATCGGAACGATGGGAGCGCCACACGGTGGTTATTCCGGGAACTTTTTGATCAAGGTAGTATGTTAGGGAATAAATGAAAGACCTGTCGGTCTGAACCATTCAAAATATCATTACAGGGCTACAAATTGAGTAAAACATTTGTGTTATATTTTTCATCATATAATAAAGAGGCTGAATTGATCAAATGCATTCAAAAATATTTGTGGGCATTTGAAACCTTAGTTCTGCCAAGTTTCATGACATGCCCCCAAAAGGTGGATAAATTGGCTAAATAGCCTGCATATCAAATACAATAATACAATAGCTTTACATATGTCAACAGAGACTGTGTATGCAGCAATGTAGATACCTATACACAACTGGTTAACCACCCACTCAGCGTGGGTCACTGTAGCCATCAGCATAAGCACTTCATCCTGGCTGAATATAATTTTAAAAATCAATTAAATTGTGTTAATCACAGTTCATTTTAAATTAAAACTCCCAGAAAGTCATTCATTCTCATCACGATCTGCCTTCTCAGCTGAAACGTGGCTGAAAGAATCCCATCTGACCTTTCTCCTGTAATTTTGTTTCCTTAAAGAACTCATAACTCAAGGAGCATGTACAATGTATAGGAATTTCTATGCCAAAAACAAAATAAACCAAAATGGTAGTCAAAGATAAGGCTTAATTGAAAAGGAATCTCCTGAACCTATAACCTGGAGTTATAATCCGTGCTTTCGTTGAAATTTAGGTCCTAATTTACCCAAAAATGATGTGATTATGGCTGTAAACTGGACCGGTGTGTATGCTGTGGATGACCAGGAACAAGTTTTACTTGAGCTCTCCTTCCCAGAAATTACATCTGTGTCCAGTCATAAGTGAGTTATCACTAATATTATTACGTAGATATTATCTCTCATCATTCTTGTGCATATCTACTTTCACTCTAAAAATAGCCCAGCAAACTTCAGAAAATTAACTTTTTTATTACATTTCCAAATGGACTAATACTTATATTGAAGATTCATTTGTGCACCAGAACCCGTTTTATATCTTATGAATGCATTTCATTCTGAAATATAATTTGTTTCAATGTCTTTAGGACATTAAATCTGTATATTTCTTCAAAATTTATGTTTCCATGTGACAATCTAAATCTTTTAAGAGTGTAATGAACGTATTTTTTTCTCTGTAGGACAAATAAAGTGTTTGGCCAAACATTTACCCTGTCCACTGTCCGGGGAGAAGAATTTACTTTCCAGAGTACAAACGCAGAAGATATTAGAGACCTTGTGGTTTATTTCTTGGAAGGACTGAAAAAGCGATCCAAGTTTGTCATAGCTCTACAGGATTACAAGGCACCAGGTATGACTCAAGTCCAATGTATTTTTATCTACTGATTGAATTGTCCTTTTATACATATTTGCTCATCCTTTCTGTGTTTTATTTTTACACACATCTACATAACGTCATTAGGGCATGTGCCAGAGGACACCAGTCATGTATACACAACTTTTATATACATTTAACTAAGTAGCTATTATATATTACATTAGTTCATACATGTATTTGAATATGTATTAGCTCATCCACAAAAATTCTCATCTACATACATGCCTATGCAATAAATCATTGAATGTTAGATTTAAGTAAATATATATTCAATTTACATTTTGTTATGATTTCATTTCTTGCAAGGGAAGAACAAGTACTTGAATCTATCTGAGAAAATTTCTATTTTTCTCTTGTTTCATCCCAGTAGTCAAATCTGCCAATATAATTTTGGGGCCATAATAATTCTCTCTGTGTTACAAGAGTACTCATTTCTCCTGTACCTTTGTAAAAGTCTAGCCTACTCTCATGAATGAGTATCTATTCAACATAGCAATACCTCCCATAGTAAATACATCGTGAAAGACAAAAATTATCAACTTAGTCAATGTTCACATTCGGAATTCATAGATAGGTGTCCATTTAATGGAATTTCACTTCAAAAATGATGATAGCATACACTATTTTTCATATTTACAGTTCTCTTTCACCAATGACTGACTTTCCAGCAAAATATTTGAGATATAAAGCTGCCATTTATTACTCTGCCTAGGTTTCATAATCAACATTAATTAATGAAAAACCTGTTTGACCTGCATTGCATTTAGTCCAATCCAATGACGCATACCATTTTGGTGTGATCATTCTTTTATGATTGATGAAGTTCAGTTAGAAATGAGTGCAGAGATGGTTCATTGCCATCACAGTGCATGATAGCAATGGCTGGATACGTCACTAAAGTATAAATATCATGACAGCTTCATGTTTACCAATGTTAGATTTGGCATTATAAGATGGAAAAAAATAATTGAACATGAATTTGTTAAAAGTATGTGTGAGGAAAATAGGATATATTGAAAATATGTACAAGGGCAAAATTCTTCTGCCACATACTCTCAAGTGAAAGAGTAGAACATGAATAAATATACATGTATGAAATAAATGACTCTACTAATTACTTTAAATCAATTGGAGTCCTAAAAGTCATAATAACTCGTTGAGAGAGATATGTACTTCTGATTCCACTTGATTTTTTATTTGATTTTTTACCAAGTGCTGTCCATTCATGATGTCATCTCATGTGAAAAATATGCTTATTAGCAATAATTTCAATGTTTATCATATGTTGATGACCTCATTTCCATTTCATTCTGAATTAATCACATATCTGATTTACTGTATTTGCTGTTGCTGTAGGGTGACAAGATGATTTGAGTGAAATATTTTGCCCTGGAAATGTCAAGTGATCATTTTGGAATAGTCTCAAAAACATTTCAATGTACATAGTGATTTTTTTATATTAATCTGCAGTCGTACCAGAAGCAGCCATAAAAATCCATGACCTAAATTGCCTACACAACCTGTGTTGCCAGTTTTAAAGGTTTTTAGGGGGATAGCACAGCAAATTGGTGCAGTTAAAGCTTTGTTTGGGAATCCATTGCTGATTTGCAATAACACAACAACTAAATTTAATTCAGTACTCCTTTCTCTTCAGAAAAAAAACTGTGAGGTATGCATGCATCGTGAATGTTCGGTTCGATATGAGTTAAGTGGGAAGGAGTGGAAATGGATTTAACCAACAGAGAATTGATGTATGGAATGAATAGAGGTTAAAAAAAAGCTCTTTAGAGATTTAATAAGGAGAGAATTTCCTCAAAAGCCCAAGAGTCCTTCTTGTATTTGATTCTGACATATTTCTAGTTTTCTATATATAGGTGACCAGAAAGGCCAAAAGGTGGAAAAGCATGTGAAAAAATTAGAATTTTATTCACCACTAAAACATAATATTAAAAACTCATTTTTGTACCGATAAAGTGAAATAGCTGATCTTAAAATTTCAGGAGAGGGGTCATCATTCCTTAGTTTTCTCAAGGGTGAGCTGATTGTCCTTGAGGATGAAAGTGTTGGTGAAACAGTCATGAGTTCAGGATGGTGTGTAGGGAGGTGCGACAGGACTGGACAGAGGGGAGATTTCCCAGCTGAAGCTGTTTATGTCCTTCCATCACTCACAAAACCACCTATGGACATTTTGGTAAGAAACTAAGAGTTAAATTATGATTTATGTGCAACTATGTATTTCACATTGATGCAAAAATGATAATTTTCAAAAAAAATTGCTGGATAAATCTAATTTGATACTTAAATTAAACATATAAGACCCAAGGTTTGTTTAAAATACAAGGTGTGGTGAAATTTTCATTCATCTGTCTCTCTATGATAATTAAGCAGATGACTGTTTACTACCAAGTCTCTGTGTCATTTCCTGGTTATCTTATACAAGGGCATTCAATGCACTAAGTCCAGGTTTTAGACATTCTTTCTAACTGAAGGTTAACTTCAACCACCGGTAAAGGTCAAAACCCTGTTTAAATTCAAAACCAACCAAAGAACAGTTCAATTACTGACAGATGATATTAGGTGCTATGATTGCAATAGTCACATTCACTAATGAGCAATCTTATTTGCTTATAAAATCAGATTTGTCGGTAATCTCAATGTAAAGTTAACATTCACATTACCTAATAATTGGATTTAATGAGGCATTATAAAGGTTGGCGTAAATGGATTGATGAAGTGAAGTGTATATATCAATTTCCATTCAAGCCTACTTTGTAGAATAATTCCAGATTTTGATGGAATGAGGTACTCTTTGAGTTTTTATTTTTTCATGCATTGCTTGGAGAGAAATTCATTGAAAACATTGAGGTAAAAGAAATGAATTACTTGAAATGCAAAAAAAAATCATGTATAATAGATGGACATTATGCATTTTTGGTAATACATTCCAGCCAAATAGGATAATGGCTGCTTGATGACCAACTATAATTTATGGTTAGTCACCCTAAAATTGAAATAAGTGTAGAACATCAGAATATTAAAGCAATCACTTGCCATCAGGTTGAAACCCTTGGTTCATCTAACAGGCCGCAACTGAATTAGTAATGTGCTTGATTGCCCAGGAGAGTCTATATGAATTCCAGAAATGTGTGGTCAAACAACAGGGAACCTCATTGAACCATTTAGTTACATTTGTGTTGGTATTTACTGAGAAACTCACGGAAAAGCCCTGCAGGCTGAACGAAATATTAGTTTTCATTATGTTGGTGAGCTAATAAAAAAGTTAAATGAACCCAGTCCATGGAAAAGCTTGCCTAGTTTTAAGATATTACAGTTATTAAATAATAAATGTTGCCTCATTTTGGGGATTGCTGTGAAAAATATTGCAATAACTCTTAATTCTTTAAATGTATTTTCAGGGTCTCTTTGGTGCTGATACGAATGGAGAGGTGGGAAGTGGTGGCCGACGGCTGCAGGCACTGCATGCCATCGCACCTCAGCAAACAAATGGCATTGAGGGAGGAGAAAGGCCCCACACTTTGGCCGAGTATGCCCTTGATCATTTCAGGTAATCATTGTTTGTTCTTTAAAAAGCAATTAGGTAATTGAGTGACATTTAGACATCCAACATTCTCTTCATGACAAGAGCCTGTCATGATTTCCGGATAGAAAATGATTGATTCTAAAAAAAATATTCATTCCAAACACAATATGAAATTCAGCACTGCATTTGTACTTTGTAAATCTGAAATCTTTTACCCTGAGAAACTTACTGAAAAATTCAGTCATTATGTAAAGAGAGCCTGGATAAAGAAAGAGTGAAGTATTTCTCCCCAGGGCTGAATTGAACAAGATTATAATGATAATAATCTTTATTTAATCAGAATTGCTGATGACCAAATTTTAGTTTGTCAGTCAGCCAAGGGATTGCAAGCATTGCTGAGTGAATTGGAAATTCAGTGCGATAGATATGGGATGAGAGTATATGTCAATGACACAAAGGTTATGCAGTTTTCCAGAAAGAGAGAGGCTAATTTAAATATCAATATAGGAGTCAATAAAGTAGAGCAGGTGGAAGTTTACCTATATTGGAAGTGTTCTTGACTAAAATAGTCAAAATAGTATGGACATAAGACGAGGAATTGCATTAGGCAAAGAATCTTTCTCAACAAGGAGGGAATTGATGACAGGGATGTTGAGTGAGGATGTTAAGAAAAGGCTCATTAAAACTTTGATATGAAGCGTAGCTATGTACAGGATGGAAGCATGGTCATTGAAGTAGGATGATAGGTCTACATTGGAGACTTCTGAAATGTGGTTTTGGAGGATGGATGGAGAAGTGGAAAACGAAGGAGGAAGTGCTAGGTATGGTGGGGGAAGAGAGGGGAATTCTGGGAGAAACCCTAAGGAGAGGGGAACAATGGATGATAAGCATATCGATATGCAATGGGATATTGAAGGCTGTGATAGAGGGGAGAATGTTAGGTAAACAAGGAACGGGCAGGAATGAGATAGGAATGTTGGACGGAATGAAGAAAGTATGCAGAGATGAAGAGAGGCTAGTTGTAGAGTAGGATGTTGGGTTGTTTTTTTATTAGGAGAGACCAGATATTTATTAGATACTTGTGTCCATCCAAAAACCTACCTTAACCAGTAGATTACTTATCATAATCATCAATGTAATGAGATTGTCCATTAATATAACTTCTGTGAAATAAATCAAAAAGACTCCAAAATGGAAAAAGACATCCAAAATAATAGCTACACATAATGGTACATTCACATAGATATTATAATGTAATGTCCTGAAGGTTCATTTCATGTTATTCATCAATGGGATAAATAATATAATCACACAGTCATTTCTCATGAATCTTATTTTGAGCCTAAAATGGCTTTCTGAGCAATCATTAGGTGGAAATTAATAGAATAAAGTTGCCAGACTGATTGAAGGTCTTTGTAAACCTCAAGCTGTTAATTTCATTATTATTCTTGAGTCTAGTGTTGGGATTTGAGAGTAAGATCCAAACTTGTGCAGTGTTCAAAGAACTATGGGAGAGGGGAGATGCCGCTACAATATATTACTTTATAATGGAGTCATCTGCTAATGGGCATAAAATGCAAAAATTTCAAAGTGTAAAAATCATTCTCCTTGACCTAGATCTTGTTCTTTTAAAGCCCCTAAAATTTCCGAGTGTTAGAGGATGGTAGCTTAACTGCCTAAAGCACTTGGCCGTACATCAAGGGATTGGGGGTTCAAATCCCCGTCGAGGCAAAATGATTTTTACCTTTTTAAGTTGTTACATTTTACACAGCATTGTCCACCTCAATGCAATTGCAGTACATTCTCGATTATTTGTGCTAATGGATTCATGATGAAGTATGGATTATTGAAAAACAAAGATAATCAAAATACGTAGAAAATATGGCTGTGATATAAACAGATCCAAATTGTAAGAATCAAAATAGTTAAAAAAAGAAGTAACTTAGTTTAGGAATGAATTGAACTCTGCTTTCATTCCTTATTTATTATTCGTGTTTTTTAGCAATGGACATTGCAATAATTTTCCACTATTTATATAAGGGTTAAATTATAGTTTTACAAGAACCCAAAGAAATACCAACAAATAAATAGCAGAACCTATGGTCAGAAAGCTAAACCAATCACATAGCCAGGGAAAAACAAATGATTGGCATATGACTAATATTGACAAAGGATCGCTGATGTATGGATTCATATTCATCATCTGATACTGATTAAAATAATGCATTTGTAGATAATTAGTGACTTATTTGTTACATAATAAAACGTTATATTTGCCTGCCTGAACTGAGGGAAATATGGAATTCTCATGACTAATGAAATGAGAAAGAAAAAATAATGGTAATGTATGGATAGTACAAAAATTTTGAAGTTAAAACATTAAATACTACCGACAACTTTTGATTTTGTTGATCAAAATTTAAAACTTTTGAGGAGACTGAGGTATTTCAAATATGCGTGTTTTTAAAAAGTATTTAAAAGTTTCAAAGCATCCCATTCACTTCCTAATTGTGATATTTTACTAAAATTTTGTGGTGCTGGTTAGGTAGAATTACACAAGGTATTCTCAAAACGGATGATCTGCTCTCGGATAATTGAGAATTTACTGTTCATAAATTAAAATCAGATAGTTTTTTCCAATAATATTTTGGTCAAGAGGAAATAATTTTCGATATTTGCCTGTCAACGGCTTTATTCAAAATCGTTAGGGTTTGGAATTGTAAAACAGTCTTTGTTCAGTATAAATGATGTAAGCATTGGCCCAATTCAAGAGGCAAACATGAGGACATAGCAATAAAAAATGGCTTGTTCCAGTTTTGCTCCCTTCTCAGTCTCTCTAATCATTTAAACTACTTGATATACTTGATTTTTGTATACTCAATTGGAGATTAATTAAAAAATTTTTCCCATTCCCCTAAGATTCTTTGCCCTGAGTATTATTTTTTTAATCTTTTGCTTTTTTTCGCATTTTATTTTGACCATCTAATCCAACTTAATAAATGTTTACGGCAGGCCTCCACCTAAGCGAACTGTCTCAAGGACACTGACGTTGACATCAGCAAGGCGAGGTGGAGCAGATGAACTCTGGAGACATTCCCGGGAACCTCTCAAACAGCCCTTGCTTCGCAAGTTGGTGGGGAGGGATGAATTGGCAGAGGAGGCTTGCTACTCATCCTCAACTATCCTCAAGTACATGGGCGATTTGCCTTCCAGACGTCCCAGGCCATCAAATGAACTCACTGACCAAATATTTGAAGGCCCCCTCAAGCATGTAAGAACTGCAGAATTTGCCCACGCGTTGTCCCGCAAGCCTTTTAGAAGAATGCCATTTCTCTTTGTCACAGCAATGCCCCACTTTCAGCTTTTCTCTGATACCTTTCATATTTTCATGTAGCTCAGTATGTTTTCTTGATTACCATTTCAGGAAATATTAAGAGATGAAATTTATTGCCAAATTATGAAGCAACTTACTGACAACCCGAATAGGCTCAGCGAGGAAAGAGGTTGGGAACTGATGTGGCTATCTACTGGTTTGTTTGCCTGCAGTCATGCCCTTCTTAAGGTCAGTACAAAATGCTTTGCTCTTGAATGGTTCTTTTTTGATTGAAGAAAGTAATGCAGTAAAAGCTAATTAAATCACCATCTGATAAACTAGTGTAAACTTTTTGTGAAATGAATCAATTAAGTTCTAAAAGCAATTGTCCATTCATACTAATGTATGAAGCAGACTAAAGTGTCACTATATCAGGATCAATTATTGCAGATCTTGTGAAAGTTTCAATGAAACATTCTGAAGTACACTTTATCAACTGGGATTATTAAAAATGTGCTTCCCTTGCTATGTTTTGCATGATTTTTCCTTAAAGTTGGCACTTTCAACAAAGGCTCTCATGGGCTACTCTCCACTTGTGCTAAAAAATAATTCATTTGATTATGGAGATGTATTCCAGGTGTTAAGATGAACTGATAATTAAATGACTTAATCTTTTCTGATAATGTTAATTCAATAATACGTTTGTTAACCTTGGTCGATTTTGCTGGTATTGCTTTTATTATATTGCTCTGAAATGGGTTACCTATATACGTTATTATATAAGATATCAAGCATATGTTTAATGTATTAAAATGATTTCTTTTTGTATTCTCCCTCCTTTAGGAGCTCACATTGTTCCTTAGGACACGTCGTCATCCTGTGGCAGTAGATTCCTTACAGCGTCTTCACAGGACACTACGTCATGGACAGCGCAAATTCCCTCCTCATCAGGTAGAAGTAGAAGCCATCCAGCACAAGACAACACAAATATTCCACAAGGTCTACTTCCCTGATGACACTGATGAGGTTAGTGTTGAATTTGGTGAGGTGTAAGATGCTTTGACCATTGATCAAAAAACTCATATCTTATAGTCTTATTTTAACAAGGATAAACTTTAATTATCCCTTGCCACCTGATATGGAGAATTTTTTGTGTGTTCTGTGGGAAAATTGATCCAGAAAGTAGTGATATCTGATGTTTTCATGAGTGATTCAGTTTTGAGTGTGTAGTTGTAAATTTTTATGCATTTTTATTCATTAAAAGATTATGTATGTCCTCAATATTTTGGACTGTCACTTACAATTATTATGTTTCAAATTTTGCATGGAATTCCCTTTATTTGTGCTATATTTTTTCCTTCTCTAGTTCTTCATACTTCTAAATTGCCTTAATGGCATTTAAAAAGTCTACATGTTCTCTTAATTCCTCTAACCTGCTGATCTAATAGTCTCCCATCTATCACAACCTCTGGCATATCACCATCTTTCAATTTTTCCTCCATTCAATTCCTCTGCCTTTTGTGAAATTCTCTCAGCAACTTCCTCTCTCTTCCCACCCTCTTTAAAACTTCAGCAATTTGTCCTCCTCTCTGACCTACTTAGGTTTCTCAATTTTCCTCCATTCATGTATCTCAAAGGCCTCTAATCTATGTTACTCCTCTTGTCTCAAAGACCAGGTTTCATGTCCATTAGATTTTAATGTACATGAATCTGACCTCAAATTCCTTCTTCTTGCAAATTCTTCTTTGGCCAACACAATTCTCTTTCTAAGGTCTCAATTATTGCATCCATTTTCTCCCAAAATACTTCCCAGTATGTGGATTTCTTTACCAACTCTAGTTTATTTCCTCCTGCTTTAGTGCTTGATTTAGCCTTTCATATTTTTTTAGCATGTCATCTCTTTGGTTTTCTTGCAGTTTATTTTTATGTCATATTTTCCACCTCGGTCCTGAAAAAGTAATCGAAAACAACTGTATTCTCTCTTCTGACTATTGCTTGATCGTCTACAAATCTGATGTAATTATCTCATTACCCACTTCACTTTCAAACCCTTTCCATTCTATCCAAAAATTATTCCTCACCATACAAGTTGAAAAGCACCAAATACATGGATTTACCTTAATGCAACAAGATTTCAGGTGACAGTGGATAGAAATATTTTCGATGAAGTTAAAGACTTTTTTTTCATTGTAGATACGAGTTTGTATAATACTACCTTGATCAAAAAGTTCCCGGAATAACCACCGTGTGGCGCTCCCATCGTTCCGATTTGAGTTCTGTTTTTTTTGTTAAATTGGTACATCTGTTGTTGATATTCCCTTTAAATCTTAGTGTCATAACTTGACATTTGCAAAAGTTACGTAGCCAAGAGTACATCTATCTCTGTGTGTGTTGGCGATTTTTTACAATTGCAGAAATGGATTTAAATTTGCAACAACGAACTTGTATTAAATTTTGCGTAAAAAACGGATTTAGTGGCGCACGGACGTTGGAAATGTTGGAAAAGTGTTTCGGCAACGATTCTCTAAAAAAAACGGTCGTTTACCAGTGGCACGAGCGGTTCAGAAGTGGTCGTGAGTCAATCGAAGATGATGAACGCAGTGGCAGACCATCGACATCGAAAGTCGGTGAAAAAATTGATAAAGTAAAAGAAATGTTGGTCAATAACCGCAAATTAACCATCAGAGAAATAGCGGAGGACTTGAACATTGCCTATGGATCCGCCCAAGACATTGTGGTTAATGATTTGGGTTTCCGTCGTGTAGCAGCAAAGTTGGTGCCAAAAGACCTCAATTTCATGCAAAAAAGAGACCGTGTTGACGTCGCAAAAGACATGATTTGCGAGGCTGAATCCGATCCCACATTCATCAAAAGGATCATTACTGGAGACGAGACGTGGGTTTATGAGTACGACACGCAATCCAGACATCAGGCAAGTGAATGGCGTTCACCAAATGAGCCGAGACCAAAAAAACCACGTCGTTTTCAGTCAAAAAAGAAGGCAATGCTGACGGTTTTCATGGATTACAACGGTGTAGTGCATCATGAATTTTTGCCAGAAGGCCAGACAGTAAACAAAGAGTATTATTTGGGCGTTATGAGACGTTTGCGTGAAGCAATTCGCCGAAAGAGACCAGAAATGTGGGCAGAAAACTCGTGGATTTTGCACCATGATAACGCACCGTCGCACAGTGCTATCATTATTCGTAATTTTTTGACGAAAAATGCAACAAATACCATCCAACAGCCACCGAATTCACCTGATTTGGCTCCCTGTGACTTCTTTCTGTTCAATCGAGTTAAAAAACCATTACGGGGAACGCGTTTTAGCAGCCGAGAGGAAGTAATGGAAAAATCGCAGTAAGCACTGATGGACATACCGAAAACCGAATATAAAAAATGTTTCGAGGATTGGATCAAGCGCTGGCATAAGTGTGTTGCAGTCGATGGGGATTACTTTGAAGGGGACAATATAGATTTAGATGAATAAACTTGTATTTTTAATTTTCTGAATAAATTCCGGGAAATTTTTGATCAAGGTAGTATGCTCATGAAACCAATGGTAATTATTCCATAGTTATAAAATACAGTGACCAGTTTTTCCAACACATAAATGGATTCACATGATATAGGTACTTGCTACATTTCATTATGCAAATTAATGGAATGCATCATTTAGAGATATATGTGTCTTTAATATAATATACATTATTGTGATTTTACAAGCCCTTGAGGTCATAGTGATATCCATTCTTGATTTTGGTTAGACTTTCATTGTTTAAGTAGCTGAGATTTTATAGGTTTTGATGACTGATTTATCTGATCTTGCAATTGAGAATCATATTGTTAAGATCATGGCCAAGTTTTCCTTTTCATTATTTCTTTAAAGTATGAATATCAAATCTAAAACTACTGGAATATGCTGAATTAATCAAATGAAAATTTATCAAGAACTGAATGGCAATATTATCTAATCTAAATGAAATTGCTACGCTTTGGAAACCTCTAATCAGAATTTTTATTACCCCTCTTCCTGAAAAAAGTCTAGTTGAAGATGGATTCTTAACGTTTCCCTTTGGCAATGAATGGAAACCACTTCAGAAATTCGATTATGAATCAATATATCTAAAACAGATGTATGCATACAGATATAACCATCATACAGAAAATACCGGTATTGTTTCATTATTAATTGATAAACTTTGGCATCTATTTCAAGTAATTATGATACAGGGACAGTGTTGATATTTTAAGATATAACTTTTATGGTAACTCATGCCATAAATGATAGAAACTTAAGCCCATTCAATGGGTTTCTCCATCTAAGGTTGATTTTGCCTTTACTTGCCTTGATTCATGGCTGACAATTGTGAAGGGGACCTTAGGAATGAGACTCTCCGTATCACTCTTAGACTAATTCCCAAATCTTTATTTTCGTATGTTTTTGCATTGAAAATGGCTGTCAATTAAATCAAATTCTGGTTCAGAAAGTAAATAGTTCTGTGGAATATACATACAGGCGTACGATATGGACTAAGTCTCTGTTATATGAGGTATTCATAATTACAGTGAAATAAATGTAAAAGGTTAAAGTTATATTGGCATATCATCATCTCAGAATACCTTTAAACATTTGGGCATTCAGTTCCTCTGATTTTAACAAGTAAATGTTATCTTATTTATGCCCTCTGAACTTTCTGTCTTAATGATATGTTTTGTTTTGTTTATGGATATGATGATTTTCTGTTTTTTTTTAATTTAAGGCTTTTGAAGTAGACTCCTCTACAAGAGCAAAGGATTTCTGCCACAACATTTCACAGCGACTTAACCTTCGGTCCAGTGAAGGCTTCAGCCTCTTTGTTAAGATTGCTGATAAGGTCATCTCTGTGCCTGAGGGAGACTTCTTCTTTGACTTTGTTCGTCACCTAGCTGATTGGATCAAGAAAGCCAAACCTAACCGAGATGGTGCGTTCACTTGTGTTATTTAGAATGCATTTCTCTGTCCTCTGATTAAAACTATAATTGCTGAAATCAAAAAAATAAGTACTTATCAAGGAAATTGCATCAGGATTATCTATCACATGGCACATGCAAAAGATGCAAACCGTTTTAAAATGGAAATCATAGCATCAAAATAAATACTTAATTTAATACTTCGAAGATATATGTCGCTTATTTTTTGATAGAAAGTTCAAACTTAATTCCTTCATTCATCTTTATTTAATTTCCTTAAACCATCTGCCAAGATGTAGGATGTAGGAAAGGTGATTGCTTTTTTTCATACCTCTCTCCAGAAAAGGTTGGATTCTCACCAATGCATGTATTAGTTCATATTTGTATGGAAAATTTTGTTTATTTGAAATTGTATTTGCCAAGTTACATGCACGAGAATTGGTGCTGACTTTTAACTGTCATTCTCTGCTCAGGTGCTGGTCAGCACTTCACCTATCAAGTTTTCTTCATGAAGAAACTCTGGACAAACACAGTTCCTGGAAAAGATCGAAATGCTGACTTAATTTTCCACTACCACCAAGAACTCCCCAAGCTTCTGCGAGGCTATCACCGATGCTCAAAGGAAGAGGCCTCCAAGTTAGCCGCATTGGCATTCAGGGTTCGGCATGGAGAGAACAAACAGAAACTACAAGCGATTCCGTGAGTGGATCACATAGTTTTTCTTGCATTCTCCAAAGACTAGCATGATTAATGTAATTATTCATATGCGTATTGCCGATTGCTATAGCTTGTGAAACGTGATATTTTCAAAGAGACACTGAACTGTTTTCCTTTCCCTCTCATTGATAAATGATTAAAATGAATAACTAATGATCAATTCATGTTCAAACAGAAACATGCTGCGTGACCTCATACCCGGTGACTTGGTGAAACAAATGAGTAGCAATGACTGGAAGCGGAGCATAGTGGCAGCCTTTAACCAAGATGCCGGTAAGAGAAATTTGACTTTGGTTGGGCAACATGAAGAAAAAAGAAAGAGTCAAAGTTGTTCACATCCATTAGCTTGATAAATTTCAGTATAGGCATGGAAGTCTATTCCAATTAACATTTGCTGTATTTTTTTGTTTTCTAGGCATGAGTCCTGAAGATGCAAAGATAACTTTCTTGAAAATAATTTATCGATGGCCAACATTTGGATCTGCTTTCTTTGAAGTCAAACAAACAACCGAACCCAACTTCCCAGAGTTACTCTTGATTGCCATCAACAAGCATGGTGTTAGTCTTATTCACCCAACCACAAAGGTAAGGATTTGAAAGAAATTGATTAAATTACATGCATACATGTTTCTTCGATAGTAATAATAAGATTTATCTAAGAATCAAAAAGCTGTCAGTTACAGCAACAGATCTGTTCACATTCTCTGCTCAAGTGGTATTTTACTGTTAATGGAATATCATTATTTTTTTCTCCCCTTACCTCACTTCCCACATATGTTTCCCAGGAATATTTTCTCAATCCTCTCCCAACATACCCCATATGCATCTATAACTTTATAAGTTTGAATATGTATTTTACATTTAACACTTCTCACTTCAAACTTACGCTTCAAAAATCATTTCTTGAATAAAAAAATTAGTTTTTACATATCCATTTCCAAAGGTTCTATTCTATTAATTTATAAGGGTCCAAACAAGCCATCAGGCCTGCATTCCTCAATCAAGAGGGGTAACATTAGGGGGGAATGATTACTATGATGTGTCATTTTTTCAACGAGGAATTTTTAAAAAAGAAAACTACCGGCAAAATCAACACATACATGTAAAACTATACCCACAGTGGCATATAAGTACATTAATGCAAAAATCTTTTCATTCTACATGCATGCAAATACATATACTATCATCTAACCTTAGGATGCAGTATGAAATGTATCCAATAATGTGCAAGCTAGAATTTGATAAGTAAAAAGGTGAAATTCCACTACCACATGGATATACAACATACCACGGTCTCCTCCCCAAGGACACTGGTAGGGAATGTGACCCAATGCTGCAGGCAGTGGGAGGGTCTCCTCGCGAAGAGAGACGACGGATGGAAGGGGAAACTTAAAAACAGAAAAGGCAGAGCAAACAATACTGTATAGAGCGCTTCATTATTTAAAGGCATTCTAATGAGGTCATACGGAAAGAAAGGGTTTCGACAATAAAACACACGAGGTTTGCGAAAGTGCATGCAATTGAGTAGATCTAATTACTAGTATTCCCTAGTTGCCCTAGTTGCACTAGTATTCCCTAGTTGCTGTGAGTGGCGATTGAAATTTACTATCTAATGCTGTGTTATACACATTTCTGCAGATTTTCTTTCTTTAGTCTCAGTCATCCTCCATGAACTTCTTAACCTCGTCGGCCGATTCATTTTATTTCCAAATCAGCCACTTTTGTTGCCATTTTAATTATGTCTTGCTCTGCCATATACAGTATGTCCAGTAAACTTTTACGAGAGTATGAATGTAGATACAAAATTATGTATATTTGAAGCCAACTGATGTCCATATTTTTGGCCTTGATTCATGTCTTCCCATTTGCAATTTCCTTGATGCTGTAATGCATTATTCATTGCAACTGCAACATGTTAATTGGTGTATTATGTCTCTCTCAATATGTGTATGTTATTAATTACTCTTTGTCACAGGTACCAATGTAATTGAAAAATAATATATTTTGGGGTTCACTGCTGTCCACATTTATTTTATTTTTATATTCCCTGCAAGCCACCGCCAAGGTGTGTGGCAGGGGGTGAATACACTCCAGAATAATTTTAAACTCCGAACATGACCCTACCATAATCAAACAGTGTTTTTATGATCCCCGTATTGTTCGTGGAAAAAATGGCATCTTAAATCTATCTGTTCTAAACTTATTTTTGACCATCTTTATTGGATTTTGAAACTTATCAGCCTATGGGATAAAGGAAGGCTTCTCCACTTAAAATTGATAACTAAAAGACAAGAGGCAAGGAGCCTTTTTGGTCATCACCCCATTTTACTGTGCTCAATAATACTAACTCCATACTCCATTTTTAATATATTACTGCTCACCATCATGTTCATATAATACATATTTTATGCATACAAATACTACCAGGAAACAAAGTTATTATTTCTGTACTTATATTTTTTCTCTACATTTTTATCCCTGAAGTTTTCAGCTCTTACCTTGTTTTCCAACTCCAGCTCTGGAATATCACTTAGTTTGTGTAGTAACTCTTATGTTAAATCAACCATGAGTAGCCAATGAATGTCAATTTCTTTATACTCAAATGGCACATGAATGCACATAATCAGTTTTTGAGGAGACTTCTTTGAAAATATTTGTAACATATCTCTCTATTCAGTTGAAGTAAAATGCTGTTAGCTGTTCACTGCAGGGTTTTAATGGTGATTTTTAGCTTTTTGTTGGTTTCAAATACATTTAGATAAGTGGTATAGCTCTACTTAATCCCTCAACAGTGTTACTTATTGTTTGATATTGTTACTTTATATTTAAGATATATAATGAATCAACAAAGTGTAGCATTGTTATTTATTGTTGCTTTTGTTTTTCAGATATATGACAAAGTATAATTTTATGACATTGTTGCTTGGTGTTTGAGTTTTGCAACTGATAACAATTTGTAACATCATTACTTTTGCATTTGAGATATATAATGAAATACCACTCTACAATGTTGTTAATTTATATTTGAGATGCATAACAGAGTAACAATTTGTAACATCATTACTTTTGCATTTGAGATATATAATAAAATAACACTCTACAATGTTGTTAATTTATATTTGAGATGCATAACAGAGTAACAATTTATAACATTGTTACTTTGTTTTTGAGTTTGGGTCTATGACATGAATGTCCTTGGTAATATCAACATCAAAATATCCACTAGTGTTGATAATGTGAATTGAGTTCGAACTGTGCCCTAGAGTTCTGATAATTTCTCTTTCCTATATTCCATCTTTCTCTTTGCAAAAACAGGACATCCTCATCACTCATCCATTCACTCGAATATCCAACTGGTCCTCCGGGAACTCCTATTTCCACATGACCATTGGCAACCTTGTACGTGGCTCAAAGCTTCTATGTGAAACACCACTTGGCTACAAGATGGATGACCTGCTAACATCTTACATCGCTTTGATGCTCAGCAACATGAACAAACAGAGGAGCATTAGGGTCAAATGAATGTGAAACCGTGCGGCAGCAAGTTTTGCGAATCGAGCCAACTTTCGAATACGAGGATGGCACTGTTCAATTCCCACAAGTGACTTTGGACCAATGAGTTGACAGGGATAAGCTCTTTTTCAACTGGTTTGTATTTATCAGTGTGTGTAGTCCCAGTTGTGTTTGTCCCCCCTCCCCCCCCTCTTTTTATTTGTTAATCGTGAAGCATTACTTGGGAAAGACTCCCAAGTAACCACTATTATTGCGTATTTGGCTTACGCAATATTGTTTTTAACTGTGGGCCTCACTATTTTTTGTTAATTTTGTTGATACTCTGGTTTTCTCCCCATTCTCCCTCCCCTAATCTCAATGAAGCGTAAGAAAACCCGTAACCGTTTGAGAAATGATCATGATAATTCGTGAGCAAGAGTTTGCATGCTTTTTGGGGCCGTTAAAAAAAAAATAAATAAAAAAACTCATCACACATTTTTAATTGGATGGCTATTGTTTTAAAATAAAATTATTTTCGCATTTTATCCTGAGACAAAGATAGCCATTTACTCAGATTTCAAAGAATCTCTCTAAAAAAAAATGATGGTATGTTGGTAAAAAAAATGATCTTGGCTCAATCACATTGGTACTCTTTTAATCTCCGGAAGGGGTTCCGAAAATCCTTTTTTTTTGATAGATCTGAAATCCAAATTAATACTCCACCATAAGTCATCTACCTTAATATAATTATTCTTTTTCATTGTAAGATATGGTATGTAATGTATTTAATAAAACTGATAATTTTATGTCTTTTTTTTCAATGCTTTGGAATTATACCTTAAGCATAATATGAATAACTGATTGTAGCACTTTTCCACTTGATAAATTTTTTTATTTTACGACCAGGTTTCGATGTATTACATCATCATTGGGTCAGGTTACCTGATGATGATGTAATACATGGAAACCCGGTCGTAAAAAAAAATTTTATCTTGTGGAAAAGTTCTACGATCAGTTATTAATTATGTTCGATCACATCATGCCTGAAGCTACTCAATTCGTTTATACTTTAAGCAATTTTAATAATCAATTTAAAGTAATTTAGGTGAATGGTGATGAGAAAAATTAAGATTTATAAGTGTACTCAAGTGATTGTTAATTTTAAACAGCCTAATTTTATATGAAATTTGATTGCACTCATGTGAAACTGGTCCTAGCTGACTTTTACTATCAGCTTACTTCTAACTAAAAGATTAAGTCATTTGCATAAAGTAATTAATATCCCTAAAGAAAGAATGAAATTTTCCTTGTGGAAGCGAACAATGGCGCTTAAAAGAATTCCAGACGAAACAGACTAATTGTAATTTGTTTCAACCACGATCGTAATGTATTCTGTTTTTGAATTCCTCTGTTAAATTTCATTATTTTCCAACAATTTCAGACAATGCCATTTTTGTCATAGCTTCTGTAACTTTCTTAAGCTCAAAATTTCATTCTATGTCATTCAAATGCTTCAAAAACAATTAGATTCAAGGAATTTTAAGTAGGAGATCACCAGACACATTTTGGTAAGATGCACATGACCTTGATGAAACCTTGACCTTGGGGTGCACTCCCTGCTGTTACAAGTGATAAGAACAGTGTGCTTTTTCTGAGTCCAGCACAAGTGAACCCATTAAATTGAATGTATTAATTATATTCCTTAAACATTAAACCAAATACTAGTTATTCATCATCTATATTGAAAAATCTATTCCAATTGTAATTGTTCTTGGTATAACCGTTCAATATTTTTGTGATGGATGCAAGAATTTTAGCAGTTTTCATTGCATCTCTTGTCCCGACACAGTTAACTTGAATTCAAAAGTCTAGAAAGTAGCCTTAATTCATCCCTAAACCATTTCCAGAAGTAAAATTAAAGTAGATTGATGGATTTCATCTCATTGCTAGCATGCCAACATGAGGATTTTCATGATGCAGCAGAAATTTGTAAGCCACACTTTATGAAATGCTAGAATATCAATAAACAGTTTTGATAGGGATAAGATTTATCATACAAAAACTTGAGACCTTAAAATCATTCATTACTTTGGTCTGTGCCAGGAATTTAATTTGTCAGAATCGAATGCTGTGTTGTTTTTACTCCTAAAGGCGAAGGACTTTCGATAAGAAATTGACACCATTTTGGGATGAGGTATGAAGAAGAAGAGGTAAGGATCCAGTTTCACCATGCAAAGCCTGTGCAGCAGCCTGTACGATGGACCACTTACCCTTCCCCCCCCCCCTCACTATCTCACTATCATTTAATCTGGAGTGGATTTTGACATTTGTAGTGTTTGTGATTTACAGAGCAGTTAAAACTTACCTAAACCCTGAGGGAAATATGGCTTCAGTAATGATTCTTTCTCATTCCCAAATCGACCACCATATCATATAGCATTTTATTTCTTCATCTCACTAGGAAAAGAATCTCAAACTTCAGAATGCTGCAATGCATAGACCTTATAGATGATGATGACAATCTACATGAGGATGGACACAAAATGAGAAGCTTTTGAAATGTAGGCATGGAAAAACTACCTACATCTGTTGGGAAGAGTTTTTAAAATTTTATTTACATAGATAGTACTCTGCAAGCTACTGCGAAGGTGTGTGGCAGGGGGTGATTACACATCAAACTACTTTTGACCCAAAATACTTTTATCGCCTACTGAGGTCGGACAACATTATTCTATTTTTTTATCATTCCTGGGAAAAATAGTATTTTAGATCCATCTGTTCTATTGAAATCTCTTTAATTTTATTGATATGATCTCTCCTACCGTAATAGAATGGGGATAATAACCCATTTTCAACATCATTGCCGTAGAGACATACTTCCATAATTATTCAAGAAAGTTAATCTGTAATATAACCTTTGCTGCGTGAGTGAGCTAAGGGAGGCAGGCAATAAATGGGGAATGATTAATATTTGTATTCTACCATTTATGGTGGGTTTGGGATGAACATATACTATAATACAATGATACGTCCCTTTGTCACTCCAAATACAACCAACCATACATTAAGCATTACAATTAACTCATCTTCAATTCTGCATACTTCCTATCTCCCTTCAACCCATCCAATATGCCTATCCTATTCATACCCCTTCTGTATTTGCCTGTAATATTCTCCCCTCTATCGCAGTCCTCAATATCCCATCATTAATCAATGTTCAGAATCCATCTTTCCTGCATCCTTTGGATTTCTCCAAAAATCCCCTCTCCTCCTCACCATACCTAGCACTTCTTCGTTTGTCTTCCTTTCAGTCCTTTTAATCTTTTCCATTCTTCTCCACACTCACGTTTTAAAACTCTCCAATCTTTGCCTTACATCTTGCTTCAATGATCATGTTTCCATGTCATACAAAACCAAAATCAGTATTATCATTAGTTTTTCTTATCATCCTCAGACAGAATTCTTTCATCAATGCCCTCCTCGTCAGGGTTAGGTTGTAGAAGATTCCATAATCTCAATCTTGCCCCGAAATAAAGATGACTATCTATCTTTCTCCACCTTGTGAAAGCTTCTTTGCCTAATGTAATACTTTGCCTTATGTCTATCCTATCCTGTCTATACTTTCACCATTTTGGTCCAGAAAACCTCCTAGATGGGTAAACTGTCCCACATGCTCTCATATATGACCTCCTTATTTAATATATCTTTCTTCTTTCTCAAACATTGTATAACCTTTGTTTTTTTAACATTGATTCTCATTAAGTGGGGTAATATTTTTGACCTTAGTAAAATCAAACATAAATATTTCATAGACACCTTATTACTAATTTTAAACACGGATTCTCCTTCAAATGTATAATTATTTACGGCGTGTTGCATCTTGGCTCTGTCTAAAACAGTGTGATAAGTTTGAAATATCAAAAAAAATTTCAACCTTCCTTGCAGGAAAAAGTTTATTTAATTATTTTTCTTCTAGTGCGAAAATTTTTCTCTTACTCTATATTAGGTTTTCTAGGCTTGGAACTGTAAATGTTGGACGAAGTTTTAAAAAATAGTTGGAGGAGATAGAAATTTGTTTGGTGAAATCCAAAGAAGGCAGGAAAATTTGATCGTTGAACATTATATTGGCAGATAGCAGAACATTGTAGAGGTTGATTGAGGTGCTACTTTGTTAACCGAGGTATACATAGAGGAAGGAAGAGGAATTTTTGCTTGTATCAAGGTAAGTAAACAGGAAAAACGACTGAATGAGGAAACATTGCAGAAAAGACCACACAATACAGAGTAAATAACATCTGTAAGAGACCATCCAAGAGCCTACCTTTGATGGAAAGATTATCCATACTATACCGGCATTATGAACGTGGTGAATTTTTGCATCGACCTAGACGTTATATAGCGATTTAGCGACAATTCTGATGAAGGTAGAAAATTGCTGGAAATTTTTTAATTCAATATATATCTTCATGTTAAAAAAAAATCAGGACGCTCTAATTAGATGCCGAAATTCTTCACGACGTCGCATTCCCTGATCGTTTATTAGAAACGGAGTTAATTGAATTTGGCCCACGACTTCGTAAGGGTCGGTACAGATCGTACGCACGTTAGCGAATAGAGAGGGTGCGGCGCTTAAATCCGGACAAGCACGCGTTTCCTCGAATGTGAGATCCTCGTCGGGTTCGCGAAACCTCCACCGTACTTCTGCGAAGCATTAAATTAGCAACAATATCGTAAAAAGTTTATCTGGGGTACCAGAAGATTCGAACTATTTCGAAATATAACGCCCAGCGTGAGCCCTTCCGAAAATAATGGCTCTTCGAGTGTAATCCGCGCTTGCACGTAATATCTCGGCCATTTTGAAGTTATGACTGTTTACTAGATGCCTATAGCTTTCAAGAACGTCAATCGTGACCTCCGGTGGAACTGCGATATGGCGGGAAATTCAAATTGAAATTTGTGCATTTTTATTGTGCATTGAATTATTTTATTTGTGCATTAAATTCCTACGAAATGCACAGCGTCGCTTTTAGCGATTATTGTCGTGTACTTATTGGAAAAATGTGTTGGTTTTACTGAAATATCTAGTGTCTGTACCGGCCGAGACGGAGTCGTGGGCCAAGTTCAGCAAACAGCCCCTATCTCTCTCTCCGATCCAAGTCTGCCTTTCCCGCTAAACTGCCCGGATTCCCACATGACGACCCCGTCCCGCCTTGCCCCTCCCCTCTGGCAGGCGAAGGAGCTTATCCTCCCCGTCTCCACACACGCCTCCCCGCCAGACTTGCCTGGGCCCGCACAACCGCAGCCTACCCGGTCGGGTCGACCCTGCGGGAGGGGATGGATGGAGGGGAAGAGTCTTGGATATCCGTTCCTAGAGCGACCGACTCACAGCGCTGTCTCTCCCGCCCTCCCATTCCCCTCATCACACGTAAACACCCCACCCCTCCCTCTCCTTCTCCCCCCCCCTTCTCGGCGGATACGGGTAAGCAGATGGCGTGCGGGTATGACGCAGAAAATCGGTATCTCTCTTCCCGCCAGCGCGTGCTTCGTGCGCAGTTGTTGAGAGGAAACAAACACAGTGCGGTGTCCTGTATCGCTCCTGTCTACTACCACCACTTGTGAATTTTGTCGTGACTTCCGTCGCTCTCATGGAATCCGATAAACTTGGACGTTTTCTTTCGTAGAGTATCATTCGTTCTCGTGTGTGTGGACTTCTCCAAGCCATTCGTTGACCGGTGCAGCGGTCTTTGCGTTTACTGGTACCCTAGTGATCGGATGGGCCGGGTTCCATTCCTTGATATTTTAGTACGCTTTTGGTGGCTCAGGACATCATGGTCACATTCCTTCTCCACCCCACAGCTTAAGGAGGTAAGTTTTTTTTCGGCTTCAAGATTTTCCTTGTAAAACCACATACTTAATTGCACTGGTATCCCTGTTAACTTGAACGAGTGAAATTTCGCTCGCCGCACAGGGCATAACTAGAGAGAGAGGGGAGCTCTCTGCTCTCTTCACCTGTCAAACATACTTTGGGGTATGTTTGACTTACCTTGGGGTATGTTTGACAGGTGAACCCAGGTATTGCCGTGGTTTGGTCATCACAGTTGACCAGTTTGACCCCACATCTGCGTGCATGAAGTTACATCTGTGCTTGTTTCTCACTTGGTTAAGTGTGGTGTGGTGTTAGCTAATATCTTGTGAAGCAGTTAAGTTTGTGTTTGCGTGTTTTTTGCCAGTTTTGAATTGTATGGTGGTAATCTTAGTGGCTTGTAGTTATTTGTGTCCTCCTCAGATTGGTTATTGGTGAGTGCTAATTTTCTTTTCTTTTCCGCTGAGTAGCCGCGTAAGTTTCAGATTCCATTACAAATTGTAAACCGATTCTTGTGATTTGATTTATAGTGCCGCCTTTTAGAAATTTTTTGCATAGTTTATTTAGGTTAGCTCTTTTGGGAATTCGTTTGTTAAACTAGGATTGCTTCAACTAGGTACCCTGATGTCATGCTCATAAATGCTGGTGTATGCGCTGCTCTAAGGGCTCGTATCGCCACGTTAGAGAGAATGGTGCGGGAGCTCCGATCAAAGATCGACGGCCGGATGGCTTCTCTCAAGGGAGATGGAGCTGGGGCCGCTTCGCCAAAAGGACTGCGTTGTCGCTCCTTCGTAGATCGGACGATTGGAACGTTGTCTCTCGGGGTAAAGGGAAGGTAACTCTGCGGCGGGGATTGGACTCCGCAGAGGCAGTTCCGATCCCTGTCTCCAATAGGCACCAGGTGCTGTCGGATACTAGCGTATCGGCAGCTTCTACCCCTACTGTGAGGGCTCTGCCTACGATAAGACGTCAGTGGATGGGAAAGGAGGTAATTGTTATGATAGTTGGTTCTAATGTGCGCCGTGTTATGGTCCCGTTGATAGGAAAGAGCGCACCGCGTGGGCGTCAATCAACGGGTGACCGCATGGTGTATACCAGGTGGAGGACTTCCTCAGGTGACGAAGGGGATCGAGGCGGCGGTCAGGGGCACGAAGTGCTCTCCGCTACCGGTCGTGGCCCGTGTGGGCACCAACGACATCACGGACCGTGGATTCGAGGGTTTAGAGCTGGGTTTAACAGTCTGTAGCATTGCTCCGTGGGAGGATCGTGGGTCTCTGGTTTGGAGCCGACCGGAAGGAATAAGCCAGAGACTTGGGTGATTCCGCTAGGAGCCTCCTTCGTCGACCTAAGGCCAACTCTCCGATCCTGCAGGACTCCTTTGAACCGAAGAAGTAGTATTTAGAGAAGGCGACCGACAGCTGAGGTCATTTGCGCCATAGGAGATGGACAGGAAAGGATGAAGGGTGGATAGAAACCCGGCGTCGGCATTAGCCTGCTCTTTACGAAAGGTGCCAAGGGGTCCGCAGCTTAACGTCCCATCCGACGGACGGCGTACTCACTCAAAGTGCCCTCCACAAAGCACCTCAAGTAGGGATCGAGACACCTCTGAAAAATATTCAACACCGCCGGGATTCAAACCCGGGCCCTCTGGGTGGGAAGCCAGTGCGATAGCCACCGCACCATCTCGATCCCCCCCTGAACCGATCTGGGGTCCTGTACATGGCGGAGGCGGTGAGTAAGGTAGCGGATAGGATACTCGAACACTGAAGGCCTTTTTTAGGATAGAGAGTGGGCCAATGCGTTGTTCATTTAGTGGGTCGCTAATACAATCGTCACAGCTTACAAATTCGGAAAGAGATTCAAATAAGTTTAAAAAAAGTTGATTCGTAGTTTTAATTTTTCATTTGAAAATGAATGCTATAACGAAATCAGCGATAAAACGCATGGAAAACAAAACCAACACGAGAAAACAGACCCAGCAATCATTAAAGTGCATCATGTAAGGGAAAACCCTGTGTACACTCCTGGCGAACAAGCTGTACCGAAGTAAAGAAAGTATATGTCGAGAAACGGATCAAAATAATAATACTAAACTGTCCTAATATCAAAAACGAAAGAACCGAGGTTGAATATGAATTCCTAAGGTTAGATGAGGACATAGTTTTAGGAATGGAGAACTGGCTTACGGAGGATGGTAATGACGGTGGAGTTTTCCCTTTAGGTTACATTATACACATACGAGCCAGGGTTAACGGATACGGAGGAGTATTCAATGCCATTAAAAAACACTTTAAAAAGCTATGCGCAAAAATGTGATGACCAGATTGAGAGGGTTTGTTGCGCAACAGAGAAAAATAACAAGAAAAAAGTACACGTATCGCATGCTTATTTTACAGGCCACCCGATTCTACTTCAGATGCGATAGAGGCTTTAAATAACCGAATAACGCATTTTAACGAAAAGCGATATTATATTTGGGGATGATTTCAATATTCCTTCAATAGACTAATGGGCAAATACTGCATTAATACCGCTACCGCGATTCATGCGAGGCTACCCTTTAATATGCTCACCACCAACACAATTAGTGAAATAATAAGAACACTATTCAGGGGCGACAACATTCTAGATCTTTGCTTAAATGATCATCCCGAAATGGTCACTTATTGATACATAATAGTAGGAATAAGTGACCATACTGCAATTGTAATAGAATTATCTGTTTCGGTAAACAAAATCGTTTAAACCCAGACAAAAGGTAAACCTGTTTTTAGAAAAGTCACCTCAAGGACTTTGCCGCGTATCTTAGGAAAAGCCTACAATTACACATTACGAAAACTCTCAACGCTGGGACTATGGCTACATGGAAGCATTTCTTGGGATTAATTATACGCAGTGTAGGGACATATGTATGTCCCTACCAAATAGAAAAATAATCACGAACCGCGAGGGTAGAACAGTGAGGTTAGAAGGGTTTTTAAGATAACACAGGAAATCGCACTCGAAATACAAAAAAAAACCTTCGAAAAATAGCCAAGGAACGACTTCTGCTAGTGTACGAAAAAAATACTTATCGCATCGTCGGGAAACAAAGAAAGTTATGCAGAGCGCCTTAATAAATTTTAAAAGAAAGATTCTATGCGATTACTTGGAGAATTACCCTAAGGCAATCTGGTCTTACGTTAGGGGAAATCAGGGAAACGTCCAACAATTGAATCAGACGACATTTACATCTACAGGGAAATAGCGAATGACGGAGGTCGTGAATGACTAAAAATTGACTTAATAAACATTCAAAGATGGTGTGAAGGATCGTGGCTGGAATTAAATACGAAAAAATCACCGTCATGCATTTCTTAAAGAGTAGAAACCGCACCCAAACATTACCAACTTAAACACTCGAAGCAGATCCGATGAACTTCGCAGATGAAGTAAAATACTTGGGGGTGACCATTGGATCGGATCTTTCTTGGGGTAAACTTATAAATACAGGTACATGCTATTCGTGGAGGGGCACCCAAAAACGAATTCGTCAGACGTATAAGTCGGACGGTGTAGCGACGCAAATGTGAAGGAAACGTGATATTTTTCTTGAGTAAGGCCTCACATTTAGTTTGCGGCGAGCGTTTGGGATCTATTTCAAAAACATAAATTACAGAGGTGAATAGGGTACAGAGAAAGGCCTCTAGGTTTGTGAAAAACTCGTACCAAAGGACACAAAGTGTCGCACATTTAATGCAGTATCTGGGGTGGGAAACTTAGCTTAGCTGTCAGAATAATCCGAGGTGGTCTCGGGTTGTGTTCCCGTCGCCCTAGTGCAGACCACGTGCCTATTTATTCTTAGATCCCCAAACCAAAATAGCATCCGCATCCGCCTTGGAAACCGCAGAAGGCATTCCGGACCCCTCGTGTCCATCACCCGCGAACTCCTTGCGACGGGCCCCGCGCATCGACGCGGGTATCGGGCGGAGGAGCGCAAGTTTCGTGACAATCAAACACTGTTGTTGAGTCGACCGCAACACTGCACGTTTTGTCCTCAGTGCGCAAGGTTAAAATATTGGCTCTTTTGATAGAATTTAATGAGGTTTTTGCATGCGTGTAGAATGAAAGGATTTTTGTAAGAATGTATACGTTACGGTGGGTAAAGTTTTGCATGTATGTGTTGATTTTTCATGTGGTTTTGTTCCTTTTTACGGGTGGTGACCTAACATCCCCCACCACACGCCCTTGCGGCAGCTTGCGGGGTAGTATGTAGATGTGGATGAACTTCTAGCTGCTTTTTCATTCCGACTGAAAAAGCACGCGCTCTTCCTTCCGCTACCCCGCCTGCCTTCTATCACGTCAATTATCAACACGCCACCCTTTATCTCTCTTCATAATTCCTTCTTCCTCTCTTTTCTGCCTCCTCTTTTCTTCCAGAAGCTTGCTTCCTTCCCGTCCAAGACATTAAAAACTTCATCGCTTTGTCTTCCTCGCCGCTACAACATACTGTCTCCGCCAGGGAATGAAGACAAGCACCTTTCCCTGTGTTGGTTTTCCCAGAGAAATCTGGTGTCCGTAAAAAAATCTCAGAGCTTGGGTGAAGCTTGAGGGTGCCCAGGGGCGTCACCCTGAATCGAACCCGAGCCTTATGGTCAGGAGTCCATCACTCTAACCCACTGAGCCTACCACGCACCGACATTCCCCACGCATGTGTTCCAATTCAGTGCAATCAGTGATTCACAAACAACTATTTCTTATTATTAATAATTTTTTGAATAAGTAAGATAATTTTTTGACATCAATCATCATTGTCATAGGTAACCATATCATTAAAGGTACGTTTTAGACAGTGGCTAAGAATCACCATGTACTGCTTATGCCGTGAAGTTTCTTATCCTTAAAGGAAAATCTTCAAATGATTCCGCAATTAACTTTATCGCATTCCACTTGATGTATTTTCATGCAAACAATAATTTGAAAAATGGTTTGAATTCGTTAAAATACGAGTATTCGTAATTTGAATGGTTTGAGTAATATTTTAAATGAGATATCTTATGGCATGGAGCAAAGTTAAAAATTCTTCATTAGACCATTCCCTCTGTTTGCCCTGCCTTATTTCTTTCTTTATTTCTTCGTAATAACTTCAGTCCTTCCTTCATGCGGTCCGAATGAGCTACCACGCGCTTCCACTTGCCCATATCTTATCTCCTCCCCCTAATTTCTCAGTATTCTTCGAATTTCAGGCAGCAAAAGCCTCTCTCCCATTCAACAAATCCAAAATGAAAGAAAAAGAAACTTTTCCGTCTTCCTTTCAATCGAAATAATGGTCTCGAAGAAGAAAATCCTTAGAGCCTACAAAGCAACCACATCCGCACTGTCAAATGCCGTTTATTTTTCTCTTGTCTCCAATGCTTATGTTTGGTGAAGCAAAATGCTCTGCAGAGATCTTTCAAGAAGAGAAGAGTTGAGAAGAGAAAGAGCTTAAGACTATTTCACGAAGGTACGAGAGTGCTATTTGTTGCTCAAAAGAAAACTTGTTTCATTCGATCGAACTTTCGAAATTCGAGAGAATTTTCTATTTTCTCCTCCTATATCGTTGGAGTACAACACTGCCATAAAATCGGGAAATTTATCATGTACAATAATATTATAGGATCAAAGGACAGAAAATGGAAAATGTGTATAGAAAAATCCGTTCCTGAAACATGCCATCTTCTTTATTTGGAATAACTATAACATATTTGTTGTTTATAATTCAACATTTAAATAATATATGTACATATATATATATATATATTTATGTATGGGTCGCGGTAGTCCAGTGGGTAGAGCGTTGGACTGCTGACCGGAGGGGTCCGGGTTCGATTACCGGGCAAGGCACTCTGAGCACCTGCAGCTCCACCTATGTGATTTTTCGGGTACCAGGTCTTCCTGGGAAACCATAACCGGCACAGGGAAAGGAACTGGTCCCCCTGCCCTGATGTGTGTGAATTTCACACGCCGTATAGGGCTTATTAATGGGCGAACTCTACAATCACCTACCAAACCGACCTTCGGGTTGATTACTGTGTTTATAGTTATATATATATATATATATATATATATATATATATATATATATATATATATATATATGTATGTGTGTGTGTGTGTGTGTGTGTGTGGGATTAATATATAATTTGTTTGAGCGCAAATGACCTCAGCTGTCGGTCCTCTCCCCTCAAAACTACTACCCATAATTTTGTTTAATATAACAAAGTACAGAGGAAAGTTTTTATGAATGGAGAGCAACAGTTCTAATCCCATAAAGGAAACGAATAAACGGAACTTTTGGGAAGTTTTTATAAGCCTAACTTCACATCCCTCGTTTATTCAAATATACATTGAAAATGCCTTCTCCGAAACAGGCCATCTTGTTTATCTGCAGTATTAGTAGTTTTTAGGGGAGGCGACCGACAGCTAAGGTCATTTGCGCCATTAGGGATGGATGTCAAAGGAAGGGTGGGGAGAAACCCGGCGCCGGCATTAGCCTACTCTTGTCGAAAGGCGCCAAGGGGTCCGCAATTTAACGTCCCATCCGACGGACGTCGTACTCACTCAAAATGCTTGTCATTCAACCCTCCATTCTTTTTCTCTATTTAGTGTAACTTCCCTCGCCCCCTGATAGTTTCTCTGACTTAATTTATTTCCTATGCACGTGTCTCTTGGTCTTCCTCGCTGGATCTTTCCTTCAATTTGCCCTTTTATTATGTTTCTAATTAATCTGATGTACCTCAAGATGTTTCAAATCCGCCTAGTTCTCCACTGCCGTAGATTTCTCCATATTGTCCTTTCCTACTCTGCTCTTCTGAATATGCACTTCCTTGTACGTCATTTCGTCTGCCCATTTAATAGTCAGCATTTTCCTCCCGTACCATTTTTCTAAGAATATGTTTCCAGGTAAATCCTTTACGTAATTGTACACCTGGACTGAATTCCTATCCGTACACTTAACCAGGATTGCTGTGCTCGTCGGGAGCCGGTTCTTCCAAGTGCAAACTCCATATCCTTCCGCGTAGCTTCTTTTGCTCTATTTGTTACCCGTCTCAATTTATTGCAAAACTCTTTTCATTTCCTTCCACCTTACCATGTATTTGAGGCATTGTAACAATATCTGAAAAATTATATTTTCCCGATGCTTTTTAGACGAACCATGTTTAATCAAACTGCTACGTTGCTGTTTCCCGTGGCATGTTCCTGTGGCCTTATTTTTCGAAGATGATAGGAACAAGATCTCTAAGAATACTTTTAAGGAACTGAGTCCCAGTAAGTAATTTTTGCAAAAGGATAGACTCATTTCTTTTTATGGGATAGTTTGGGGGTGCATTAGTGTTTAAGATTTTTTTGTGCAAAATTGAGTCCGGATAGCCACTTTGGATGAGAGAGGAATGGAGTCTTGAGAGGAATTTATTTATATATTTATCTTTCTAATATTCTCAAATCCACCAGGTCTCTTTCTAAACCCGCTTCAATTCCCATAATTCCTCCGACTCTATTCAATCGTGTTAAAGGCAAAAACTTGCTCCATCCGTGCTCCATCCAAATCCCTTCCCATACAGAACTTCCCAAATAACTCCCGTCTCTCCCGACGCCTTCCTTTATTTCTAAATATGTCATATGCCTTCTACAATACACCCTCTGCCCACCTTCCTGTATTGGCCAATGTACCACGCCCTTCAATATTAGAATCAACTACTACAGGGCTTCCTGTAAACCCATCCTCCCCATTCGCCTACCTCCCAGTTCCTAGACACGTTGCTACCCACAGTGAAACTTCCGACAGCAGTCAATTATTAACAAGCATCCATCATTGCATCTCTCCCGCCAACAGTTTCACGTACAATAAAGGACTCTTTAAGAGTTAGCTTGTATCTATCTTTTTAAATCCTGCCACTCACTCCGAGGCTAAATTGTTCCCATTAACCCTTCCTTCATTTTTATTTACACATTTCGAATTTGACTACTCCAACAAGAGCTCTAGGGTTTTCCTCAAATGAAGAAAGGATTAATTACGTTTCCTTACACAGGGTTGAGGGGGAAGGATTCTGGTGTGCGGAAAAAAAAGAAATTTTAGCATTTTAAAGCGCATCATCGTTAATCTCATGAGAAGTTGTGTAGAATGTTCTACTGCGACCGACCAACTGAGGAATATAGGTATACCCCATTAAGGATAATGGTAAGTAATATGATCAAAATGATAATTGATAAGGGAATGCATCTAAAGAAATGGGGTGGAAAGAAAATCCCTGGCGTCGACATTAACTTACTCTAATAACGAAAGGCGCCTATGGGTCACATAATTTAACGTCCCATCCGACGGACGACGCACTCCACGTGAAGAGCTCTCTCCACATGGCACCCCAATTAGGGATCGGGATACCGGTGTGTTATTCGACCACCAAACCCGATATGCGAATCCTGGAACTCGTGGTGGAAAACCAGTACGCTATTCAATATACCAATCTTATCCTCGAAAGGGACCGAAACACGATGCCCTCAAATTATTTTACACGTGTTTGTATGGTGACAATAATCAGAGAGTGTTTTATGTGTTTTTTTTAGTGGCTGAAGTGGTACTTGTGATTCATTAAATGTTTTCGTTCTGTACTTATTTTTCTTCGGTGTCCAAGGTAACTTGAAAACTCACGTTTTACTTATTACCTAATAAATATGAGGTAAGCAAGTATAATGAATAGCGGATTCCAGAAATGAGTACTTCCAATTAATTGGAGAATCGTATTTGCTAAACGAAATTCGATGCAGAGGAATTTTTTTTCATTTCTTGGCTAATTTTTCATTGTATTTTTTATGTTTTTGACACGTGGAGAAACGCACGATTTTTTATGAGGATAGTTTCATCATAACACCCCCCGCCACACGCCCTTGCGGCGGCTTGCGGGGTATTATGTAGATGTAGATAGTTTTTTTGAGGTGGCGAAAAACCTTTGACTTAACTAATTTTGACGAAAGAATGTAAAGATTATTGGGAAAAATATATTAACGATGGAAAAACATTTGTTGGAATAGTAAATATATTGAAAATAATATTTGTTTGAAAAATATTTATATTGGCTAAAATATTTTTTGAAATTATATTCATGTTTAAAGAATCTTTATTGATAAATATTAATGTTGAAAAAATATTTGTCTGAGAAATAGTTATGTTGGCTAAAATATTTGTTGGATTAATGTTTACATTGAAAAAATATATTTGTTGAAAAACAATCGAGGTGAAATAAAATGTATATTCCTGGTATTTACCCTTCTAACATAAATAACATTTACCTGGTTATTTGCCCTGGGAAACGTGGCAATTATGATTTGAACACTTGCGATCGTTAAAATTCTGGTCCACACCGTCAAATCTGCGTGATTTCTGGAAATAAACAGAAAAATATTTGCTTCTATCCAATTCTCTATGAGCATTACGGTCGTTAATTTACAAAGCTTTGAAAATTGGAACTCGAACGTGAATATGATCGACATGAATTTGACCAATCAGTTCAAACGAATATACCCCAGCTGAACCCCCAACAGAAGGAAGAATATGATAAATTAACGAAGCTAATTGATGATGGAAATGGTGGCTTATCTTTCCTGGATGCCCCTGATAGAACTGGGAAGGCATTCCTCATATCATTGCTTTTGGCTACTGTTCTTGCAAAATCGGACTTTGTGGTAGCAGTTGCTCCTTCTGGCATAGCGGCCACATTATTGAAAGGATTCTGTACGGCTCATTCAGCGTTAAAGTTGCCGTTAAACCTACAAAATTCGGAACAAGTGACATGGAAAATTTCGAAACAGTCCACAATGGCCAAAATTTTAGTCGCATCAATCGTAAAATCATATGAGTCGAATGAGTCGAATGCACCGGACATTGAAAAATCTGCATAATTACTCGAAATGCTTTGGTGGCGTAATGATTTTACTGCCTACCGATTTACGCCAAACACTGGCAGTCATTCCAAGATCGACTGCTGCTGATGAAATAAACTCTTTCCTCAAATCATCAAATCTGTGGCGCAATGTGAAGAAACTTGAGATCTGAATTACTGAACGATCCATCAGCTGAAGATTTCTCGAAGCAATTGTTGGCTATCAGTAATGGCCGTGTTCCTGCCGACGAATCGAGCGGATTGATTTCATTTCCTTAGAATTTTTGCAATACTATTGATCGAAAGATGAGCTCATCAACAAAGTGTTCCCGATCATCATTGATAACCGCAATAATCACAGATGGTTGAGTGAGCGAGCAATTTTGGCGGCCAAGGACAAATATGTGGTTGACTTAAACTTCGTGATTCAGAATGAAATCGTTGGTACTCTGCATTCATTCAAATCTATTAACTCTGTAACAAACGAAGACGAAGTCACCAACTATCCATCTGACGTTTTAATCTCCTTGGATGTGGCTCGCTTACTACCGCACAATTTACAACTAGAGGTTGGCTCGGTGGTCATGATGCTTCGAAACCTAAACCACCAAGAACCCCGCAATGGAACGCGTTTGGTGATAAAAAAAATTGATGTTCAATGGGATTCATCTGAAAAATTCAAAGATGAGGAAGTTCTCATTCCGATGATTCCCATGGTCCCAACCGATATGCCCTTTGAGTTTAAACTAATTCAATTTCCAATTTGTGTTGCATTAGCAATGACGATTAACAAATCACGAGGCCAATTGTTGAGTATTTGTAGTCTGAATCTAGAAAACATATGTTTTTCTCATGGTGAATTAAAAGTGGCATGTTCACGTGTTGGTAAACCATCCATTTTATTTGTTCCAGCGCCTGGTAACAAAACAAACAATGATGTATAACAGAAGGTGCTTGACTCAAGAGAATAAACCCAAATGTATATATAGGTCGAATAAAGAAAATGTCTTTCCGACAAGCTATTGTAATACTTACTTTTGTAGTTTTATCGAATTTTTTCCCTTATATTATAATAAGAAGTCAAACATGATTAAAATCGGTACAGCCGGTCTTGATTTATAAATAGTGTGACTAAACTGTTCTTTGATTTTTGGCGATACGATGTTCGCCGGGTCAGCTAGTGTACGAGTAGCGTATTCGTCAGCTCATATATATATATATATATATATATGGGTCGTAGTAGTCCATGGGTAGAGAGTTGGAGTATTGACCGGAGGGTCAATTCTCCAAGAGAGAGTCGAGAGAGTCTCTGGGCATCTGAAGCTCCACCCAAGCTATATGATTTTTCTGGTACCAGATCTTCCTGGGAAACCATAAACGGCACAGAGAAAGGAACTGGCCCCCCTACCCTGTTGTGTGAATTTCACACGCCGTCGGGCTTAGTACTGGGTGATATCTACCATCACCGACCTAAGGGTTGATTACTCTGTTTATGGATATATATATATATATATATATATATATATATATATATATATATATAACCTTCTGATATTAACGCCTATACCAAAATCCGACCACCTTAATGCGTCAGGTATCCGCGACCCGTTCACATTATCACTAGTCTCTCTTCTATGTTTGTGAAATTTGTCTTTCGTAATGACTGTAAAATCCTGGTTAAACGGTAATATTGCGCTAATGTATAGTATGTTATGATGTCGGTATCATGGTGTTGCCACCAATATGGTTGATAATTTGTCTTGTAAAAGAAAAAAATTACTTTGGTTTACATGGCTAATTACTTACGAATTTTCATTTACTATGCTAGTAATAAAGAAGAGACAGTAATGCCATGGTGCGTATGTAATTTCTACATTAATTTTATTTGTCGTTCAGGTAAAGAGGGAGATCAGATTGATTTTACTATTTAGAGGAAAACATATAGAATGTATGTGACTTGTGCGGAGAACATTGAAGCTTCGTGTATTTCATATTTACCATTTTAAGTTTATGTTCTCTAAATTTGTGTGACATCACATGTCCTTCTCGCAAAACCATAAAATGATATTTTCCCCTGGGAATTGTCTGCCATCTTAGAAATAATTTTGTCGAAGATTCTTATTGTTAATGTTACCTTTGATCTCTACAAAATTGAACTCATGAAACTGAAGTCCTCATACACATTTTGATGCTTTTCCTTTTAGTTTTAAGAAATTAATGTTGGCCTAATGAAGTGCCCAAATTCCTTGTCAGGGAAATCAGGAGAATGATTCTATAAAAAATCTCTACCCTTCATTAATTTTTCGCCCGAGTATGTCATTTAATTACCCGTCTGTTCTTATTCCCCAAATCCTTCCTCAATTTCCTTCCCGCTTCCATTGTCTTAATCACCTCTCCTGTTAGTTAATCCATTGCTATCTGATTCTTTTCGTGTTCACCGTTCCTCTTTGCTTCCTGACGTCTCTCCTGTAATCCTCATTCTTATAAATGATTTTTTTCTACCGCCTTCCCTCTGCAGTTACTACCGTACTTTGTTCTCTCTCTCTCTTAGAACTCGAATCAACCGATTCGTAATATTCCAGTCTGTTAATTTCGGTTAAAGCTTTTACCACGTCTAGTCGCTCCCACTTTGGGATTTTAGGGTTATTGTCACTGACGTTACAAGCAGACAGACGAGCCCTGAGAATTAATTTGAAAATTATAGAAATTTATTTCACAAAATGAAACATATTTTCTGGCTTGAAGTGCGTCAAGCAAAATGCATTAAAATACTCCTGGTACTTCATGCAATGAAAGTAAAAAAATAAGCGGCAGGTTCCATCAATAAAGTCATAGAAATTGTTATATATATGTATATGTATATATATATGTATATATATATATATGTATATGTATATATATGTATATGTATATATATGTATATGTATATATATGTATATATATATATATATATATATATATATATATATATATATATATATATATATATATATATATATATATATATATATATATATATAATTCAAGCAATGGAACGGAATGGCGTCAGCCGACAAAAATGTAGAAAACGCATAAAAAAGGACACTCAAACGTATTCCAAATTTTCAGTGGCAAGAACACCTTCCTCTAGGGAAATAACAATGAGATTAGGCAGTTCCTTCTTTCCCCAGAGGAAGGTGTTCTTGCCACCAAAAATTTGGAATACGTGTGAATGCCCTTTTTAAAGAGTTATTCTATATATTTTTGGGCTAGCGCCATCTCGAATCCATATTTATACATACCGATATGTATGGAAGGAAAAGGAAAGAAAAAAACGAGAAACTGTTTGGCATAATGGGATAAGAGAGGATTGTTGCGAGAAATCAAAGAAGAGGCAGAGAAGTTGGATTCAGAACATCTTGATTGGCAATTGGATGTTGAGGATTGTGATAGAGGTTAGGTCTTTGGGAAGGCGATACAGGCGGAGGAATAGAACAGGGATGTGGGGGAATGAAGGGAGGAAGAAAGTATTAGGAACTGAAGAGGAGCCAAAAGTAGTGTTGTGTGTAAGGTTGTATTTTGTTAGGAGGGGGTAAGTAAATGTATCATTGCATAGTATATGTCCATCCCAAACGTACGGGAAATGATAGAATACCAATAATAATAATTCAATATTCTACAGCTTTCTTTTCTCTTACGCCTTTACATGCATGGTACTATGCAAGCCATGGCTAGGGTGTGTGGCAGGGGGTAATCACACACCAGATTACTTTTGGCACAGTATACTCCCCCCCCCCCTAGGGCAGTCTGGTAACGTCATCAGTCGCTAAAATTTCATTGAAATTACTTTTCTTAATCAAGGCGATGTATTGGAAGATGTTGAACTTTGTAAAAAGCAAAACGTCCTAGCTTAATGTAGGACAGTTTTTGTTTTTTTTTTCAAAACAAAAGTTTTTAATTTTAGCGGTGAAATATTTTTTTAAAGCCTCGTGTGCCTAAATATTTGAAATAACACGTTTTTTCCGAAGAAATCAGGGGAGAACTTTAGGAAGGCGAGGTAGTGGGAGAAAAAGAAAAGGCAATGTGGATGGAATTAAGGTAGGTAGACAAATCCATATCTTAAATGTACTTTATTGTATTATTATGATTAATTGAGGGTATTTTGTGCAATGGTAGTGGGGGCTTTAGTATTACTTTTGTGCGTAGTTCCATTGTTCAACAAAAAACCTGCCCTATTACGGTAGACTTGCTAGCATAACCGGCATCGGTCATTAGTTGCCAGGATGAACATGGTTTTTGTAGGGCACATAAAGGGAAAAAATGCTGTGAGAGCAGTTGTTTAACGCTGCTTGATACAATCCTCTTCCCAACTCTAATTAGGATATTGTCAGAGCATTTCATAAACCTTGGGTGTGCCCTAAAAGTTTTTGTAGTGTTTTTACAGAAAAAAAACTAGCATTGGTTATAATAGTTCATTCTTAAAATAGTGTTGAAGACATATCACGGAAAACCTTGGGAGGAAGAGCAATCATCACGTTCTCCAAATGATGACGATATATATGCAGAGATGATATTGTGACCTTTTCAGAACATAGGGAATAGTTAAACACGGTTGCGGGACCACCCTGAGAATATGTTGCTTTTACGCGTCGTGGTAACAGTGGTGTGTTTCTTGGATGTTTCTTGGTGAGCCCAGGAATGATTCAGTTTTTCTTCAATTTCAGATCCCCAAAATGAATGCAGTCGAGCTGAAGAAAAAAATCCTGACGGGGAAGTTCTCTCTGAGGGAGAAACAGAATGGCAAGTCGCCGATATGGGGCATCTTCCGCGAAATCCTTAACGAGAGCGGAGATCTCCTCCCCCAATGGGTGGCATGTCACTTCTGTCGAAACGTCTACGGTTACGACAATAGAAAACTTGGGACATCAAACCTGCTAAAGCACAAGTGCGGAAAGGGCAGGGTCCTGCCCAGGTCGGCCATCGACCTCCAGGACCGGGTCATCGACGGCTGCTTGAAGTTCGTGGCAAAAGACCTGAGGCCTTTCGACGTTGTCACCGGTAGCGGATTCATGGACTTGGCCGAGACGTTCGTCAAGGCTGGATCGGCGATGAAGACTACTTCCGACCTTGCCGAAGTGTTCCCGCGCCGGGAAAACTTCTATCCCCGCCTGGACTTCTTCGCCCAGAGGTGTCGCGAGCAGTTGGCGAACGAAATGACGCAGGAAGTGTGCGGGACAGGGGGTGGGATTGCACTCGAGACCTGGGAGAGCGAAGGGCAGACGTATCTGAGTGTGTCCGTCCACTACGTCAAAGACCTCGCGGTGGTCGCCCGCATGCTTAGCACGACAAAACTCGATCGGAACCTCCTGGATGAGGAAGATTACCTCCAAATCCAGACGATGCAGAAGAAGAGCGTGTTCGGGATCTCGGACTGGCTGAACAACTTTGTGTACGTCTCCACCCGCGGTTTGTTCATCCAAGCCGCCCTTAAGAACGTCCACAAGATAAACTGTGCCTCAACTCCCGTCAATGACGCCCTCAATTACGCGACTTCCTTTAGTCAGCCCGAGCTCTCCTCTCTGAAGTTGTGCAGGGACGTGGTGACGTATTTGTCCAGCATAAAGGTGTTTGAGAACCTCAAGATCCAGCTCCTGCTCGACGCGAAGAACCATTGGGAGTCCACCCTAGCCATGTGCGCGGCGGTTGTCGACAATCGGGGCACCTTCCAGAGATGTCTGCAAGACACGACCTGGGAGGACGTGATCGACAACCTCTTGGAAAAAGACATGGTGGACTTCATCGAGTACCTTAGCCCTTTCCAACAGGCGTTGTCGGAGATGAACGCTGAGAAGTACCCCACCCTCTACTTGGTTTACTTGTGGCACTTCAAGTTCCTCGACCACCTGGAGCCTCGTTCGTCGGACTCTCAGTTCATTAGCGTCCTCAAGGAAAGAGTGAAGGAGCGTTATCTTGATGAGGTGGAGATAGACCTCGTGCACAAGGTCGCCGTGTTCCTCCACCCTCTCCTCAAGAACTTGAGGATGGTGAGCAGCGAGAGGGAGAAGCTGGAGATCTACCAGTGGGTTAGGTCGAGGTTAGACGAGATAAAGAGGGTGTTTGGTTGTGACAAGGAAACTGAGAGCGAGAGGAGACCAACCGATTGTCCTCGGTCCTCAGTCCAGGGCGTCAGACGTCCCTCGATTTTGTCTGAGGCCCTGATCCACTTCATGGACACGGACAACGTGACGAACCACCGCGAGGAGGATGAATTGGAGCAGTACAAGAGGATGAAGCTTTCAGAGGTCGTCATCAACGGCTTCGACTTGCTGGATTGGTGGGAGCGCCAGAAACACCAGCTGCCGAACCTCTACGTCCTGGCGAAGCGCATATTCGCCGTGCCGGCTACCTCAGCCCACGTCTCGCATTGTTTCTCTCTACCCCAGCACGTCTTGCTGGAGAGGAGGAACCATTTGGATGTCTCGAACATGGACGAAATACTCTTCTTGAACAGTCACTACAAGTATACCTGAACTTGCTTCTGCTCAGTTAATGTTAACTATTTTTCCCACTTTTCCGACAGATAAAAAAAGAAGTTCTGGTAAGTTGTTTTCTATTTAAAACGACGAAACTGACACCTTGAAAGATTGTTACCTTTGAAGTGCGTTTAATAAGATTAAACATTTGAATCAAGTTTATTTTTAACAACCCGATCTTTTTTGTGTCATAAATGGCAGTTTCCACGTAGTTTGAATGACATTTTGATTTATTTTCCCGTTGTATTCTTAACTTATATTCTCAGGCGTCTATAGTTATGTATAGGATATAGGCCATAATTTTAACACACGAAAAAATGATGAATTTGCAAACGGTTTTGTTATTGGATTAACGTTAGCAAAGCAAATTTTTGCAGAGTGGCATTCTAGTGAGCAGATCGGTCTACTACTGAATGGAGAGCGCGGGTTCTAGCAAGGCTGGCGCATCTGGACAATCTAGGCTTCACCATAACAATAGGGATTGGAATGATGTGGTTGGTAATGCACTGGCTTCTCAACCCGAGGGCGCGGGTTCGAATCCAGGTGGTGGACGGATTTTGCAGTGGTATTCCGATCCCTACTTGAGGTACTTTGTGGAGAGTACTTTGAGTGAGTACGCCGTCCGTCGGATGGGACGTTAAACTGCGAACCCCTTTCTGCGCCTTTCGTTAAGAGTAGGCTTATTCCGACGACGGGTTTCTCTTCCCATATCGAAATCCATCGTCATTTGAATGAGGTACATATGCTATGTTTTTTATGAAATTTACGTTCGTTAGTGTATGACAGTTCAAATATGGCCAAACGTTGTAGTGTGACAATGAATCGAAGCAGTCACTGACAAGTCGGTTTTCCAAATGGGCAAAAGGGACCCCATAATAATCGTTTTCTGTGGTTGTCGAATCATGGGGTCGACGTTTTAAAAAATGTTTGTCTCTAGTGAGATTTCGTTAGGAAGTAACCGAAGTTTCTACTTATGCTGTAAGATGTTCGTCAGAAGAAAACCAGGGTATCTCAGAGCTTGAGCACTTCTAGTAAGAAGCGTTTTTTTTTAACGCTTCTTACTAGGAGCGTTCAAGATCAAGATAGATTCACTGAGTAAATTTTTATCCGTAGAATTTTGTAATGTATTTTTATATCCAGGTTTGTTATTTTTCCGTAAGTATTTTGTTTCCAATTGTCATTGCACTTAATGTCTTGGGTTAATACATAATACTCTCAATTCAGTGGGAAATATTCATGTGTGTAAAAAATAATGAATTTTTGGACGACGAATTGAATGAGAAATGTTCTGTCCTTTGTTAGGATTATTTGTATTGGTAAGGAATGTAACAATATTCTGAACTCAAAGGAAGTTGTTGGTGTTATGCAAAACGATGAGGATCCCATAAGTTTAGAAAAGGACAGGTAAGTAATTACTGGTAGGTATACTCTTTTGTGGGCTAAATCAACTGCTCTTTCATTGAAATGCCTAGCTAAAAAATTTCACTTTGGAATTGGGTTGGTTCTGTCTGTGCCATTCAAATTGTATGATTCAACAAACTTTCATGATTTTCTGAAATTATTTTTTTTGGATTTCATTCAGGGTGTTCGATGAATCTTTAGGGGTACTATTTGTATTGTTAAACTTATTATGATATTGTAACATTCACTTTGATGCTTTATAGGACGGTGGCCGTTACCATCAGGCACGTCGAGGGTCTAAGTCGTCGATGTTCTCCTCTGAAGTTGCTGACATCCCCGATAGATAGGAGATTGAGACTGCTTGATATTTTTAGCGATCTACTCTATGTATATCGGTTGCTTCAAATTCCAGAGTCAGTCTGGGAACTGCAAATAGTCGCACACCTTCGAGGTAAGCTCGAAAAGTAACGGGAATATGTAAATTTCGCACGCAAAATTATTCTTAAGTGGGCGGTGGGAGTAATCTGAAACCTGTACTAGAAGCAATAGGAAGAGCATGGTTTTGGATATACTTGAGATGTAAGTTTGAGAAAGAATTGAGGAAATAAGTTGGACGGAGAAGAAGACAAAGGAGTGAGGAGTTTTTTAAAAAGTATTTTGGTCGAAGAGAGGAATTATCAGGGAGAAATCCAAAGAATTCAGGTAAAGTTGTCGGAGGAAATTATGAACGGTCATGAGTACAATGTGCAGGACCGCGGTAGAAGGCAGAAAACGTTTGGTAAGCGGAGTGAATTGAGGAAGAGGATAGGCTCTTTTGGAGGGATTGAAGGCAGTTATATGTTCAGAGGAAATGAAGTTAACAGTGCATGGATAAAAGAGGAAATTCTCCCGATGCGTAGAATATATTATTCGTTAGGTACTGTCCAAAACCTACCTTTAATAAATAGAATGCATTTAATGAATGAGAATAAAAAGTATTACCTTCATGTTTTATTCAATTTTCGTGTTTCAGTTCGAGAAGACAAGAGAATTCAATGGAAATGTGACCTGCGTATTTTAGTGCACCTCCACGATTACGGGTCGGCTCGCATTGGACATCGCGTACGCGGATTTTTATCGATGTAGTCTTTGCGACCAAAGAAGAGATAAAGACGAATTCGCAACAATTATGTCCGTAGGGGATTACTCTTAAGGTGGAAATTCAAATAATAATGATTGGACCAAAAACTTTTAATGGGAATAGCTAGATTTATAAAACGTTGCTATGATAAACTGAGTAGTGTATGAAAATTGATAGAGGAACTATGTTGGGAATCACGGAGCGAAGGTTAAATTACAGTCGGAAAAGAAATACGAGGGTCATCCGGAAAGTAGTACCCGTTCGTGAAATAAAGACACAAAAGTAAATATTAACAAACATAAAAAATTTTATTTGAAAGAGGATACTTTAAACTACTTCTCAACATAATCTCCAAGCAAATTAAGGCATTTGTCATAACGTGTGACAAGTTTCTGTATTCCTGCTGCATAGTCCTTCGCCGCCAGCTCATTGAGATACGCGAGGGACCCATCTTGCACAAATTTTTGCATAATGCAGATGGTGTTTAACAATTTCATGAACAATTGTTCGAGAAACATTGGGAAAATGCTCACAGATGTCATCAATTGTGACGCGCCGATCGTTCCTCACGAATTCGTCAACTGAGCTCACCAGTTGGTCTGTAATGACAGACGGTCTCTCCGAACGCTCATCGTCGTGTGTGTTCCCCCTCCCCATGTTGAAGTTGCGACACCACCGCCGAACAGACGACTCGTCCATTACATTGTCTCCATACACCTCCTTTAATTGGCGATGAATATCACATGGGCGAACGTTTCTTGCATTGAGGAATTTAATCACTGCCCTCACTTCACAACTGGCGGCGTTCTCAATTTTTTTAAACATTGTAAACAATCACAGAAACAACACAGGCAATGCTAGCGTCACGCAACTTGGCTCAGAGAAGGCAGACAAGCCACTGAAGCTATCTGACCTCGTCCAGCGGCTACTCGCGTCGTCAGCACTTCATGCGGCACAAACGGGTACTACTTTCCGGATGACCCTCGTACTTAGTTATTCCGCATATATTTTATTATACAAGACCTAGGTTTCAACTTAAAAAGTCATCATCAGGTGAGTAAGTCGAAACCCAGGTCGTGTTTAATAAAATGTATGTGGAATAGCTAAGTATTTTCTTTTCCGATATGAATCACTTCCACAAAGTGACGCCTCAAACCATTTCTATTTTTTAAATTGCATATGAAATCTCTTGCATAAATTGGAAGTTGGTCTCTTTAGCGATGATGTTGAAAATGTATTATTATCAGCATCGCATTACGGTAGGAGAGATCAATAAAATGAAAGAGATTGAGTGCAGAACAGAAAGGCTTTAAATTACGTTTGTCCGACAGCGCTAGGAGGGAAAGGTGTTTTTGGTCAGGGATAGTATGGCGTGTAATCATCCCCTGCCACACACCCCAGCGGTGTCTTCCAGGGTGCTATGAAATGTAAAAAAAATATGGTCTTATTACTTCTTGATAGGTGCGGTGAAACTTATTTTGGACTGATTATGAGGCGAAATACGTTGAAATTATGCTATTTGAGGATATTTTTCCCACAAATTAAAAATACCATTTAAACAAAGGAGGCTAGATGTCACTATGTTGACACTTTTACAACTCGTATAGCTATCGGTTAAAAAACTGATAGAATTGCGCAATTTCAGTCAGTTTGTCGCGTCAATTACAGGCATTTTTGCTCCATTAATCTATAATACTTCTAAAGGTATTCCTCCAGAGAATGTATAAAATCAATCGCGGATATTCGATATGAACTACTGTAAAACAAACTTGTCATGACTCTATTTTGGCATTGCCATTTGATAGAGCGAACTCAAAATTCTACAAATACGTAAAACCTAATATATATATATATATATATATATATATATATATATATATATATATATATAAATACATGCATAAAAATTACATGTTTTTGGCACCTCGACCCAACCTCATTGAGTACGTACTTCGTTGAATGCCACTCATCGCCTCTAAGCTCAGAGCTATCGAGCGTCATACAGATCCCACTTCAAAGCATATGGTCCACAATAGAAAGACGGAAGAAGGGATTTTATTTCGTATGGAAGAGGCTTCATTGCATCTTTTTAGGAAAATGAAAAGGTCTTAGATTCGAGGTTGTTGAGATTTGGGTGTGGAGAAGAGCTTCCTAAAAATCGGGAACAAGCAAGGAAGTAAGTTGGAGTGAGAGGTGAAGCAGTTACGTAGTTTTAAATGTCTTCGGAAGGAGAGAGGGAGTTACTGGAATAGGTGGGCGAATAAATGATTGAGAGGTAGAGGGATGTTGAATGTCGTGATAGAAGCAGGGTTGTTGGGCAAGCGGGTCAAAGGAAGGAAGAGAATTGGCATTTTCAGATGGCTTTTAAGCAGGTAGGAAAACATATTTAAGTGAAACAGTAACTTTGGGCAAACGATAATTCCATGCGACGCGTGGAAGGTAAGAATTGGGGACTATCGAGGAAGAAAAATGGGAATACATCATAGAAGGGATATTGAGGGACGCAAATTAAAAGATAGGAACTGTTTATAGTAAAAAAAAACAAGGAAACCATGGATTACAAACGAGATGATTAGAAGAATTGACGACAGAAGGAAATGGGACAAGGGTTAGGTAGGAGGAAGAATAAAGATTTAAATGTTAAACAGAGGCGAGTAGCAAATAGAGCAAAAGAAGCATGGTGGAAGACGCAGGGCGAGGATATGGAAAGTCTAGAGAGGAAGGGTGGAAATGGTGGGCGAATAAGAAAGAAAAATTGTTTTATATAATCGAAGATTAGTTAGGAAAAATATTAGATGGACAAGACTAAAATCTAGGAGTATATAAAAGGGATACATTTCAGAATTGGATGGTTTAGATATTAGACCAGCATTTTTTGATATACTAAGATAACATGACGTAGATGAAGATAGACTAACTCGATGACGAAGTAGACGGGTTGAAATTGAATAAGGCCAGTTATGGTCTATTACATGATGTGCATAAAAACTCACATCGGAGTTGTTCATGCGAAATTTTTCATTATTATTCTTCACTCTTCCTTGAGTGAAACGACGTCTTGAACTGAGATAAATAAACTCCAATATAACCAATTTTAAATATTCTCTTCTTCTCCTTGATGGTCACATGAAGATAGCAAGGCTGGATAAGTGGTCCAGAATTTTCAGAAGAACTAATTGTAATCTTAACGCACTTATGCGAACTCACCACATTCAACTGTACTCATATAATAAATGTCGTTTGCTGTGCTAACTCCCGCCTCCTAGCGTAGTCACCTCCGCGGCGGTAACCCGCAGGGAATACCTGTATGAACTTCTGGTAGAACTTTCTCGTCATTTCACTTTGTTCGTTGCGAATACCTCTCGAAGGGAATGTCACTGCTCCTCGTTTAATAAAAACAAATCTCGACTACCTCCCTCAGATATATAAACCCCTTGTTATCCACGTCTCCCAAGAGAAAAGCGAACCCAACTTGGTCGTTCACCCCAGGACTCGATTGAAAACCGTATTCCTGGAAATTCGCACGGCTTCTAGCGGGCTGTATTGCTTTACATGCGTCTAGCGTTCCTCCATTACTTTGTAGATATATTTAGGAAATCAATATTTTTCCACTCGTTCTTATGTTGCATTAAAATGCTATTCAAACGGACGGTTGGATTCTGATTCTGATTATTTGTAATGCGACGTGGATGGTGGTCAGCGGGTGTGATTCAATACAGGGGAACGAGGTGAATTGTTGAGAAAAACGGCATTTTCCACTGGATGAGGCAATACTACCTTGATCAAAAAGTTCCCGGAATAACCACCGTGTGGCGCTCCCATCGTTCCGATTTGAGTTATGTTTTTTTTTGTTAAATTGGTACATCTGTTGTTGATATTCCCTTTAAATCTTAGTGTCATAACTTGACATTTGAAAAAGTTACGTAGCCAAGAGTACATCTATCTCTGTGTGTGTTGGCGATTTTTTACAATTTCAGAAATGGATTTAAATTTGCAACAACGAACTTGTATTAAATTTTGCGTAAAAAACGGATTTAGTGGCGCACGGACGTTGGAAATGTTGGAAAAGTGTTTCGGCAACGATTCTCTAAAAAAAACGGTCGTTTACCAGTGGCACGAGCGGTTCAGAAGTGGTCGTGAGTCAATCGAAGATGATGAACGCAGTGGCAGACCATCGACATCGAAAGTCGGTGAAAGTAAAAGAAATGTTGGTCAATAACCGCAAATTAACCATCAGAGAAATAGCGGAGGACTTGAACATTGCCTATGGATCCGCCCAAGACATTGTGGTTAATGATTTGGGTTTCCGTCGTGTAGCAGCAAAGTTGGTGCCAAAAGACCTCAATTTCATGCAAAAAAGAGACCGTGTTGACGTCGCAAAAGACATGATTTGCGAGGCTGAATCCGATCCCACATTCATCAAAAGGATCATTACTGGAGACGAGACGTGGGTTTATGAGTACGACACGCAATCCAGACATCAGGCAAGTGAATGGCGTTCACCAAATGAGCCGAGACCAAAAAAACCACGTCGTTTTCAGTCAAAAAAGAAGGCAATGCTGACGGTTTTCATGGATTACAACGGTGTAGTGCATCATGAATTTTTGCCAGAAGGCCAGACAGTAAACAAAGAGTATTATTTGGGCGTTATGAGACGTTTGCGTGAAGCAATTCGCCGAAAGAGACCAGAAATGTGGGCAGAAAACTCGTGGATTTTGCACCATGATAACGCACCGTCGCACAGTGCTATCATTATTCGTAATTTTTTGACGAAAAATGCAACAAATACCATCCAACAGCCACCGAATCCACCTGATTTGGCTCCCTGTGACTTCTTTCTGTTCAATCGAGTTAAAAAACCATTACGGGGAACGCGTTTTAGCAGCCGAGAGGAAGTAATGGAAAAATCGCAGGAAGCACTGATGGACATACCGAAAACCGAATATAAAAAATGTTTCGAGGATTGGATCAAGCGCTGGCATAAGTGTGTTGCAGTCGATGGGGATTACTTTGAAGGGGACAATATAGATTTAGATGAATAAACTTGTATTTTTAATTTTCTGAATAAATTCCGGGAAATTTTTGATCAAGGTAGTATATTAATAAAGAACGTTTTAGGAAGATGACAGACAGGGTTTACGGTTTGACATTTCTTTAAGTTTGTTTATCTCGATCCGAAAATCTTTCAATAATAATAAAATAAATAATCGTAAATAAAACAGTTTATGGCGTGACTTGGTGGAAAATCTTCGTATTTAAATTGAAAAATAAACAAATTGACTTTTCTACATAGAAATTTTTATTTTATTAGTTATTGTATAATTTAATTTATGATTTATTTTATTATTTTTTTCATTATTTATTTTATTAATTTTATTATTAATTTTATTATATATTTTATTATTTATTTTATTATTTATTTTATTATTTATGTTATTATTTATGTTATTATTTATTTTATTATTTATTTTATTATTATATATTTTATTATTCATTTTATTATTTATTTTATTATTTATTTTATTATTTATTTTATTATTTATTTTATTATTTATTTTATTATTTATTTTATTATTTATTTTATTATTTATTTTATTATTTATTTTATTATTAATTTTATTATTCATTTTATTATTTATTTTTTATGTATTTTATTATTTATTTTATTATTCATTTTATTATTCATTTTATTATTTATTTATTTATTTATTATTTATTTATTTTATTAATTATTTTATTATTTATTTCATTATTTATTTTATTATTTTTGTATTATTTATTCTATTGTTTATTTTATTCTTTATTTTATTTTTTGTTTAACCTAGGTCGTAAATAAAAATGTCTATGTGGAAAAGCCAAGTTGTTTATTTTTCAATTTAAGTAACGATCGTATTTTTATAAGATTTTAGTGCGGGAAGTCAAGGGCACAAATCAACAACGTTTATCAACATATCGCAAGACGCAGAAATTATTTTTAATTTGGCAGACATGCGATTCTCAAGGTTAATAAAGGAGTCTGCTCCTCTTCCTGTCTCTTTCCCATTGCATGAATTCACTGACTGAAATCATTAAATCGCTCTCCTCTGCAAGTCTAGCTCTCAGCCCCGCAAAAGTAATAATCACACCCTTCTTCACCTATTTCCTCGTTTCCAAAGTTTTGTTGACATTCTTCCACTTGATATATCATGGACGAGTCCTTCATTTCACGTTATGTCGTTTATAAGACCCTGAAATCCAACAACAAATCCCTGCGATGATGAGTTTCTAGATGATTATCTCAAAGCAATCTGCGGAAATATATGAACACATTAAACATTTCGTTTGCATACCGCGATCGTCAGGTAGTCTGTGGCGCTCGCCTGCCGGTCTCAAGGTCGCAAATTCGTAATTTCGTTTCGTACGTGTCTATGCATGTGGCTGACCTAAGGAAATAATTAGTTAAATGATAGGACGTGATTTTAACCTATTACCATGCACGCCTGAAGCTAACTGAAATGTCTCAGCCTAACATGCATCTGTTCGGCTGTTGAAAATCAAACCGTCTGAAATCGTTACATTGGGATGGATACGAAGGAAAGAAGGAAGGACAAGTCAAATCCTACCTGGACGCCACAATAACTTGGGATGCCAAGAAGCCCGATTCACCTTAAAAACGAAGAATGCCTCATTGTCTCCGGAGAGGCAACGCAATATGTGGTAACAACTACGAGAACTACATGTTCAAGAAACCTGAGGTTCTTTGAACATGTACTTTTGAAGAACGTGCGTGTTGATTTTGACTGTACCGTAACCAATGTTTATCTCAGCGTAAACCTGTGTCGTTAGGTACACTTAGAAAGCAAAACAAGTTATATGCAACTACCAACCTCGTTCTTTTTCGCCGCGTCGCAATAGGCAGGGCACCCTACCACGAGTTTCGAGCGCGCAGACTAAAACTCCTTTAAAATAAATTTCCCACAAAAACAAATCCAACAAAATTTCATTGCGTTAAAAATTAAAGACAAGATTTTACATTGAAATTTAATTTTTACAGGGTAAATGTGATGAATAGGTCAAAGAGAAATGTTATCTTCCGCTCTTTAGGCCTCATTTAGAATATTCTGCAAGTAAATGGGATCCTCACGAAGTTGGATTGATTGCCGAATTGGATCGCGTCCAGAGTAGAGGAGCTAGATTCGCAAAACGTTGTTATGATAAAATTATTAGCGTATCTAAAATATTAGAGCAGCTAGGCTGGGAATCACTCACGGAGCGAAGGTTAAATTACAGTTTAAATCTATTGCATAAATTGGAAAGGCGTTTCTTTAGCAGTGATTTTGATAATGTATTATAAACCCCATCGTACTAAAGTAGGAGAGATCATGTCCATAAATTTAGAGATATACTACCTTGATCAAAAAGTTCCCGGAATAACCACCGTGTGGCGCTCCCATCGTTCCGATTTGAGTTCTGTTTTTTTGTTAAATTGGTACATCTGTTGTTGATATTCCCTTTAAATCTTAGTGTCATAACTTGACATTTGCAAAAGTTACGTAGCCAAGAGTACATCTATCTCTGTGTGTGTTGGCGATTTTTTACAATTTCAGAAATGGATTTAAATTTGCAACAACGAACTTGTATTAAATTTTGCGTAAAAAACGGATTTAGTGGCTCACGGACGTTGGAAATGTTGGAAAAGTGTTTCGGCAACGATTCTCTAAAAAAAACGGTCGTTTACCAGTGGCACGAGCGGTTCAGAAGTGGTCGTGAGTCAATCGAAGATGATGAACGCAGTGGCAGACCATCGACATCGAAAGTCGGTGAAAGTAAAAGAAATGTTGGTCAATAACCGCAAATTAACCATCAGAGAAATAGCGGAGGACTTGAACATTGCCTATGGATCCGCCCAAGACATTGTGGTTAATGATTTGGGTTTCCGTCGTGTAGCAGCAAAGTTGGTGCCAAAAGACCTCAATTTCATGCAAAAAAGAGACCGTGTTGACGTCGCAAAAGACATGATTTGCGAGGCTGAATCCGATCCCACATTCATCAAAAGGATCATTACTGGAGACGAGACGTGGGTTTATGAGTACGACACGCAATCCAGACATCAGGCAAGTGAATGGCGTTCACCAAATGAGCCGAGACCAAAAAAACCACGTCGTTTTCAGTCAAAAAAGAAGGCAATGCTGACGGTTTTCATGGATTACAACGGTGTAGTGCATCATGAATTTTTGCCAGAAGGCCAGACAGTAAACAAAGAGTATTATTTGGGCGTTATGAGACGTTTGCGTGAAGCAATTCGCCGAAAGAGACCAGAAATGTGGGCAGAAAACTCGTGGATTTTGCACCATGATAACGCACCGTCGCACAGTGCTATCATTATTCGTAATTTTTTGACGAAAAATGCAACAAATACCATCCAACAGCCACCGAATTCACCTGATTTGGCTCCCTGTGACTTCTTTCTGCTCAATCGAGTTAAAAAACCATTACGGGGAACGCGTTTTAGCAGCCGAGAGGAAGTAATGGAAAAATCGCAGGAAGCACTGATGGACATACCGAAAACCGAATATAAAAAATGTTTCGAGGATTGGATCAAGCGCTGGCATAAGTGTGTTGCAGTCGATGGGGATTACTTTGAAGGGGACAATATAGATTTAGATGAATAAACTTGTATTTTTAATTTTCTGAATAAATTCCGGGAAATTTTTGATCAAGGTAGTATATTATAGAATAGATAGATTTATGATGTCATTTTTTCCACGAACGATAGGGGATCATAATAACATTTTTCGACCGAGGTAGGGTCATGTTCGGGTAAAATTATTCAGGTGTGTATTCACCTCCTGCCACACACCCTAGCAGTGACTTGCAGGGTGATTAAATAAATAAAATTTCAATGAATTCTATTTCAGGAAATACTTTTCCAAATTTCCACTATTGTTTGCAAATTTTAAATTTATTTTTAAGTATATTTATTGCGTACTATGCGACACTCATATCTGTAAAGAAACTATTTCTTTGTTTTTTTTGTCATGTCTAATAATGGAGTTATATCTGATCATTTGCGGCCTTGTAGGCAATTCCAATCGTTCGAAAACTGTGCAAATATTTTTTTTTCTAATTGACGAAACTCTTTTGTGGGGAGGGGGTGATTTTTTAATAGGTATCAATTAAAGCGTACATTTTTGAGAAAGAAGCCTTTGGGAATACTGCAAGATTGTTTGTTGAGTTGACGTAGAATGATTCGTGTAAAACATGGGCTTCTGCTAGTCTGATCAATCATAAAATAGCGAGTAATTTTAAAATACGCACCAGTATGTTTCAATTGTCATTTAACATTTAAAGTGTACATGGATCTGTCCGTTCTATATTCAAACTGTCAGCGATGGTTTTTTTATTTTTTCCACGGAGGCAGATATTTTTTACCCGGGTATGAGCACGCATAAAAATAAGCACGGAATAAATACTCTTCTCTAACTTACTCTCACCCAGTTTTTTTAACCATTCAAATCACTCAGTTTCCCGTATGAAAAATATTCACACGATCGGATATGGATCGTCTTTTGGGTCACATATCCTCTGCGCGTACTGTTTTCTTCCATGTTTATACAGAAGAAATTCCCATTGCGTCGCTGTGTAAATCCCATCAATGTCGTTGGAAGCAGGGATTCTACGCTTGAACCCCCTTCCTATCGCTCCAGGAAAATGGAAGAGAAGCGGTCGGAGATTGAAACGCCGAATGAAAATGACTAGAGTCGCGAAATTGGTTCCATTAAAATTTTGATCGCATTAACATTTCACCGCGATTGCCGTCCCTGCGCGGGAAATAGTCGAGTGAGAAAAGAGTGTAAACAAGGAAGAAACGTCGAGCGAAAATGTAAACTTCGTAAGGCTAGATACATACACATCAAAGTTTATTTACTTCTTCCCTTTGTTGAAATCTCACAGAGGATAACGAATTGTGTACAAAAATCAATTGAATTTGTTTTTTTTTTAAACGGTACGTCCATTTGTTTCATATTTACTGTTGTAAAATTACAACTTAAATCTAATTGAAAAAATTGATTATAATTTTGTCTTCATAAATTAAATTTTATAAACAGTCATTAGTTCACCTAATTATGGAGTGTTTAATAAGTGGATGGACAAAGTACTAAGTGAATTAAAAGAATACTTGTGATAGTTAAATATTTTACGAAATGTAAGGAGTTGATAAAGGGAAACTTAAGTTGGTAAAGAGTTAAATAATAAAGGCGAGATGAATAATGAGAGGGGAAACAAATAATAGCAAATAATGAAACAGGAACAAAAGAATCGTGATATAACACTCATTGCGAGAATATGGAATGTTTACTAAGGTAGCGCGAAATAGATGCACTATAAAGAAAGAATATAGCACTGTCTGAAGTGAGAAAGTAAAATCCGACCAAAAAATGAAAGATGAGGAAGGAATGAATGAACCAGGGAAGATTCAAGAGAAGTGGATGAAATATGTAGAAGAACTGTATGGTGAAGAACTTAGGCCAACAAAGTTAGACATAGAGAAGGAACATGACGTAGAGGAAGATAGCTTAGGTCCAGGAATACTACACGAAGAGATAGACAGGGCATTATGGGAGATGAAACTAAATAAGGCCGTGGGGGTGGATAACATTCCCGCGGAACTATTGAAATGTTTAGGAAAATGTGGGAGGAAGAGGCTCTATGGGCTGATTCGTAGTATCTATGTGGAAGGAATCTGGCCGGAAGATTTTGTGAGATCAGTTTTAGTTCCTATTCCGAAAAAGGTAAAGGCTACATCATGTGAGGACTACAGGACAATAAGTTTGATATTCCACGCAGATAAAGTTGTTCTCAGGATCATAAACAAAAGGATAGAGAGTAGGGCAAATGATTACTTAGGGGATGATCAGTTTGGGTTTAGGAAGGGGAGAGGTACGCGTGATGCCATTGCAGTAATGAGATCACTGATCGAGAGGAATATAGAATAAAATTAGGACGTATTTGCCTGTTTCTTAGATTTAAAAAAAGCGTTTCATAGAATGAATGGGATAGAATTAATGCATTGCGGAATATTATAGTAGCATGGAGAAATAGGAGACTTATCGGAAATCTGTTCGTCCGTTAACTGCTCAGGTGCCCTTGGTGGATAAAATTTGGAATCGGCAATGTTAGGAATAAAGCAGGGGTGTCCATTTTTCCGTTATCACATGTGCCAGGATGGAAACGGTGGAATGAGTGGAAAGGGAAACAAACGAGGAAGTACTAGGTATGGAGGAGAGGTGAATGTTAGAAGTTATCCTAAGGAGTCAGGAAAGATGAATTCAAAGAGTTACTATTGGTGAAGGGATTCTAAACATTGTGATATATGGGGAAATTTCAGTCAAGCGAGGAAAAGGTAGGAATAAGGTAGCCATGTGACTGAATGAAGGGCGGGAGGAAACATGTGGAAATGAAGAACAGTTTATTCTACTTTCAGTTGACAGGAAAGTCTAAGAAATTTATGTGTGCTCAGCGTTTGCTCATCCAAAACCTAGTACCTAATGAAAATAATCACCTAAGGAGTTTCATGAAATACATGGTAACTTCTCCAAAATTTTTGTGAAGTAAGTGATGATTATTGTCTATCGTATGTCATTTTACAAATACATATCTGCTAGCCTTCCCTTTTAAATCTTTGAAATTTAAAGCGACCACTCCTTTATGGGTTGCACGGAGCGGTTTAAAAAAACACAGCAATACCACAATTCACAATTTAATACCACTCGACCATGGTTTCGCTGCCGTGCGGCATTGCAAGGATCATCTCTGGATGTTTTTGTTCACCATTCCTGCAATATGGAGAAATTCCACGGAGTGAAGCCGGAAGCAGTGTCTTACATCCATAACCTCATCTAATTTCATCGAGGAAATGATCAAATCGGGGCATCGTAAATTGTTTAAATAGCACCAGGGTAAACTAAATACCTTGAAATCAAAATTTCCGATGCAAATGAGACCGGTTGGCGACGTCGCCATTTCGAATCGACCGCGCTTTTTCAATATTCATTTGAGATTTGCGCGATTCGATGCTCAAAATTCGTCAGAGCATCGGCGTCGTGGCAGTGTGTCCTTCGGATGGCGGCAGCGCACGTGTCTGCCGGCGAGCACGTGGCTGTAAAGCGAGAAAATAATGACCAGAGGATCCTAACGCTTCGCTCGTCATTCGGACGTTCTAGAGACGCAGACAGTGCTGACCTCTGCTTTTGTAAGTAGTCATCATTGTATTTTCTATCATCCGAAGAAGTGATATTGATAATAATTTTTAGTTAGATTACTCTACCCAAGGGATTCATCTGGAGGCTCACCCATTTAGAGGAACGTGAATTGAGATTGATAATAACTTCCTATTCAAGGATTGTACGATAGCATGCATGTGCATTATTTTTATGAGTTGAAGTTCGTCATAGTCAACTAATTCAAAAGCTTCCAATTTACGTCCATCATCCGGCGCCATACATAACCACGCTTCATATTAAAGTTTTAACGAGCCATTTCATAACCTCCTTAGTCAACGTCCCTGTCATCAACTCCCTCCTCCTTGTGAAAGCCTCTTTGCCTAGCGCAATTCTCCTCCTTATATCTCTACTACTTTGACCATTTTATTCCAAAACACTTCCGAGATACGTAAACTGTTCTACCTGCTCTAGTTTTTTCCCTTCAATTTTAATGCAAACCTTGGGCTTTCTCTTTCGCGAAAATCGCATAGCCTTTGTTTTATTAATATTGATTTTCATCCCATACCTGTCGCACTGAATTTCCAATTCACTAAGCAATGCTTGCAACCCCTTGGCTGACTGACAAATTAAAGCTTGGTAATCAGCAAACCTAACTGATTTTACGAATTCCCCGCCCACTTTCATTCCTACCTCCAGTTCTTTCCCATGCCTCTTTGATCATTTCCTCTGCATACAGGTTGAACAGCAACGGTGATAATGGGCAACCCTGCCTTACACCCCTTCCTAACACTGCCCATCCTGTCTCCCCGTTTCCCACCCGCACCTGAGCAGTCTGAGACATGTACAGGTTGCAGATTAGCCTCGTGTCCCTCCAATTTATTCCTATTTTCTGCGATATACCCATTAGTTTTTCCCAATTCACTCTATCTTACGCCTTTTCAAAATATGCGAAACAGGCAAATACCTAAAGGAGATAGCTTCAGGCGTCACTTTGTGGAAACGATACATATTGCAAAGGAAACACTTGGTTTTTCCACATAAAATATTTATTCACGACCTAGGTTTCGACGCTCAGCGTCATCTTCAGGTGAAATACAGGCCAAAATCTTTCTTTATATAACAGAAGGAATGGGGAGGTGGGGGGGGGGTGTGTATGGATGTAAGAAAGGAAGAGGAGATGGTGGGGGAGGGAAAGGAGCGGGATTGGGGTATTACTGAGAAGGAGGAGTCAAGGTTAGTCTCCGGGGGGGGGGAGAAGGGGGGGGGGAGAAGGGGGGGGGGAGGTTAAGGAAGCATGGTAGGGAAAGGGTTGCCTGGCGGGGGTCCGCCTTGGGGTTAGTGGAGATAGGACAAAGAGTTTGGGAGTTTAAGGTTGAGGAGGGGTGACCGGGAGTTACATAGCACGTCGTTCACTATATTACAGGAAGAATTTGCTCTTTCCAATATCTCCATATTTTCCAAAATGTCCAACCGGGGGCCTTTTCTTTCGAAATGGAGAAACTCCACGCTGAAATCACTCTTATGGTTCTGGTCAATCAAATGCTTGGCAAATTGAGATTTTCCATTACCGTTCTTCAGGCAGGCCTGGTGCTCCTTCACACGTTCTCGGAACTTCCTTCCCGTCTGGCCTACGTAGACGGCGGAGCATTCACAGGTTAGCTTGTACACTCCGCTCCTTTCCGATTTTGGGATTTCGTCTTTGTTATTTGCGAGGATGTTTCGCAAGTTGCGTCTATTGTAAAAGGCTGGCTTTATCCGTTTTTTTGGTAACACTTTAGCGACCGAGAGAGACAACTGTCCTAGGAAGGGAAGCCTGCGCCACTTGGCTTCTGAAAAAACATTATGATTGAAACCATATATTAACAGCGTGCTTAGTTTTTTTCTTTTACACTGGTATAAACGGTCAATTAATTGGGGCGTGTAACCATTGCTGTGCGCTATCTGTTTAATAATAGACAGTTCTTTCGCAATATTGCGCGAAGACATGGGCACGTTAATTACTCTATTAATCATTGCATGAAAAGAAGACAGTTTTTGAGAAAAGTGGTGCCTGGATGTGGCATGGATTACTTGATCTGTGTAAGATTTTTTTCTGTAGATTGCAAATTCCAATTTCTGATTGACTCTAGTTACTACTAAGTCTAGAAAATTAAGAGAGCCATTGCTCTCCTTTTCTAAAGTGAATTTAATGGATTTGTTGATTGAGTTAATGAACATTAAAAAATTGTCAAGTTGTCTCTCCGATCCTGACCATATACAAAAAACGTCGTCGACATAACGGAACCAGCGATAGACGTTATTCACTAAGGAGTTGTGGTGAGCAAAAATGTCTCTTTCCACCTGACACATAAAGATATCGGCTAATAATGGAGATAGGGGTGACCCCATCGCCAGCCCTTTTGGTTGTTCATATATTCTCCCGTTGAATTTAAAATAATTTTGCGCAACGCATGTTTTTAGACCTGAGCACACATATTGCAAAGGAAACACTTGGTTTTTCCACATAAAATATTTATTCACGACCTAGGTTTCGACGCTCAGCGTCATCTTCAGGTGCAATTTAAACCAGGCGAAACAGCCATGTTGGAGAAAGGGTTGAAATACGTCCCCAACCTCCCTATTACGGTCAACGAGGTGAAGAGCCTTGCAGTGGACTGTGAAGTAGCTCTCAGTAAAGAAAACCTGGGTGAGAAACAACTGGTGGCGCGTGAAATAGAAAAATGTTTGCAAAAATCCCGGTCTAGGAAAGGAAAAAATTTCCCTTCCGATTTAACGGCACTAAAATCAATCAGACGTAGTTTAGCTACGAATAATCTGATTGTCCAAAAAGCGGATAAGGGCAACGCAGTAGTGGTGATGGAGCAGAATAGCTACAACAGGAAGTGCGAAGAGTTCATCAAGGAAAATAATATCATAGAATTACCTAAGGATCCAACTACCCAATTCCAAAGGTATTGTAGGGACACCATCAAATCCTGCCAGCTTTTGTTTAAACCGAGTGATGTATATAAATTAGTGCAAATGAATCCCTCTGTTCCCCGGTTCTTCGGACTACCTAAAGTGCATAAACCTGATGTGCCCATAAGGCCAGTAGTTTCAAACGTTACAGCCCCGAACCATCTCCTAGCTAGGAAACTCAATGACATCTTTAGGCAGCACTCCAAATTCTCCCCCAAACATGGGGTAGTCAACTCCTCAGATTTAGCCAACCGTTTATCCTCATTGGTCCTCCCTCCTAAATGCATCCTGGTTTCCTTTGACGTGGTGAATCTGTTTCCCAGTGTTCCTGTGAAAGAAGCCGTTCAGCTCGCCGAAGACCTCCTCATACAGAAGGCGGTTCCGTTCCCCATTATAAGTGAAGTGTGCTCAGGTCTAAAAACATGCGTTGCGCAAAATTATTTTAAATTCAACGGGAGAATATATGAACAACCAAAAGGGCTGGCGATGGGGTCACCCCTATCTCCATTATTAGCCGATATCTTTATGTGTCAGGTGGAAAGAGACATTTTTGCTCACCACAACTCCTTAGTGAATAACGTCTATCGCTGGTTCCGTTATGTCGACGACGTTTTTTGTATATGGTCAGGATCGGAGAGACAACTTGACAATTTTTTAATGTTCATTAACTCAATCAACAAATCCATTAAATTCACTTTAGAAAAGGAGAGCAATGGCTCTCTTAATTTTCTAGACTTAGTAGTAACTAGAGTCAATCAGAAATTGGAATTTGCAATCTACAGAAAAAAATCTTACACAGATCAAGTAATCCATGCCACATCCAGGCACCACTTTTCTCAAAAACTGTCTTCTTTTCATGCAATGATTAATAGAGTAATTAACGTGCCCATGTCTTCGCGCAATATTGCGAAAGAACTGTCTATTATTAAACAGATAGCGCACAGCAATGGTTACACGCCCCAATTAATTGACCGTTTATACCAGTGTAAAAGAAAAAAACTAAGCACGCTGTTAATATATGGTTTCAATCATAATGTTTTTTCAGAAGCCAAGTGGCGCAGGCTTCCCTTCCTAGGACAGTTGTCTCTCTCGGTCGCTAAAGTGTTACCAAAAAAACGGATAAAGCCAGCCTTTTACAATAGACGCAACTTGCGAAACATCCTCGCAAATAACAAAGACGAAATCCCAAAATCGGAAAGGAGCGGAGTGTACAAGCTAACCTGTGAATGCTCCGCCGTCTACGTAGGCCAGACGGGAAGGAAGTTCCGAGAACGTGTGAAGGAGCACCAGGCCTGCCTGAAGAACGGTAATGGAAAATCTCAATTTGCCAAGCATTTGATTGACCAGAACCATAAGAGTGATTTCAGCGTGGAGTTTCTCCATTTCGAAAGAAAAGGCCCCCGGTTGGACATTTTGGAAAATATGGAGATATTGGAAAGAGCAAATTCTTCCTGTAATATAGTGAACGACGTGCTATGTAACTCCCGGTCACCCCTCCTCAACCTTAAACTCCCAAACTCTTTGTCCTATCTCCACTAACCCCAAGGCGGACCCCCGCCAGGCAACCCTTTCCCTACCATGCTTCCTTAACCTCCCCCCCCCCTCTCCCCCCCCCCTTCTCCCCCCCCCCCGGAGACTAACCTTGACTCCTCCTTCTCAGTAATACCCCAATCCCGCTCCTTTCCCTCCCCCACCATCTCCTCTTCCTTTCTTACATCCATACACACCCCCCCCCCACCTCCCCATTCCTTCTGTTATATAAAGAAAGATTTTGGCCTGTATTTCACCTGAAGATGACGCTGAGCGTCGAAACCTAGGTCGTGAATAAATATTTTATGTGGAAAAACCAAGTGTTTCCTTTGCAAAAGGCAAATACCTCCTGGTTGTATTCTATATTCCTCTCGATTAATAATCTCATTACTGCAATGGCATCACGCGTACCTCTCCCCTTCCTAAACCCAAACTCATCATCCCCCAAGTAATCATTTGACCTACTCTCTATCCTTTTGTTTATGATCCAGAGAACAATTTTAGCTGCGTGGGATATCCAACTTATTGTCCTGTAATTCACTGATGATGTAGCATTCACCTTACAACCCCTAAGGATCGAGTGGTTGTAAGTTTGTTTTATTTTTTATTGTTTATTTTGCCTTTGTTGTGTGTGATTGAGGTAACGTGGGTCACTGTTTCTTTAACACACCCGAGTGACCTATTGTGTCATCCTTACCCTTCCCCTTACTTTGTTTTATTCCACCCCTTTAAAACTTAGTGCTTATCCATTTTATGGTCTCGGCTACCTCGTTTTCATTGCTTCACGACCGTAGATACGTTTATTTTATATTTACATATTGCTCGTATATCTGAGATTGCAATGGAAAAATATCTGCTGATCTGCATTTTGCTATTAAACCTACGCTAGCGTATGTATTGTAATGGTGGTCCAAATCATGTCATCGTATCCTAGAAAATACCCTTCATACTCTTTATTTAATTTATTCCAGGAGTAATTATAAGTAGGGCGAAGAAATGGTCAGGGGTCTGGTTCCGAGCAGGTATCACAAGTATTGGTTTATAAAACTGCAACCAACAAATTTGACAGCAGTTCGAACTTTCCTAACGAAGACTTCAAGAGGTTGAGGCCGTATTCAACTAATATCTTTACTACAGTCGCTTATTCAGGAATAGTGACGCAAGAAGAACTACAGGTATGTATGCTTTTACATAGTATATGCTTTTATTACACACTTCTTCGAAGGAAAGCCTCTGGTGTTATCTATTTTTTTTAATCTATGGCCAAGGAAGGGAAAAAAATTCCCAGTTGGTCTCCTACATCTACATCTACATCTACTCAATACCCCGCAAGCCGCCGCAAGGGCGTGTGGCGGGGGGTGCTAGGACACCACCCATAATTTAGAAAAGAAAAATAATAAAAAAAAAAAATCGCATGCAATAACGACAAAATCATATAAAAAAAAAAAAAAACATGGCATACATTTGGTCTCTGGTCTCCTCCAGAGAAACGAATTTTTTTGATTAAATGAACATTTGAAAAAATATATATTTCGCATTTTTGAATCTTAATCGCTTCCGTATGGGTGTGAATCATTTTAATGTAAACTTCGGTTCCTTATGAATGTCAGATCTAGTTATTGAGGCAAGATGATGAGCGTAGATTGGAGGATTTTGTGATGTAGGTTTGGCTGATAATGGATAGAAAACGAGATGGGTCCTGATGGTAAACATACGCTTAGGTTTTAATTATGGTTGGCGAAAAGAGAAAGTTACTGGTGATAAATCGAAAAAAAATACAGAGAAGATAAGATGAAGGAAATATTGAACCGTGGTTGATTATTGAAGACTGTGATAGAAGGGAAAACATTGCAAAAGTGGACTAGATAAAATAAGCCAAAAGGATTAATATGAATACCGTCCAGAAAGTAACTTACGATTCGGCTTGGCGTGGCGGTGGGTAGGGCTAGAACCACAATCGTGAACGGAGACAGAACAATGAGTGGGCCGCGGTGTTCAGCCCATCCTTGTGACAGATCAACTGACGGATGTTCAGTTCTTGGACATCATGGACATTTGTCCGTTACCCGTTAAACGAACAACACCACTGACGCATAACACTGTCACTCATCACTTAGTCGGTGAACAGAACAAATTTCCCGATTAATGTCAGCAGCTTTGATGTTATTCGCCGATAATAACCTTCTCACTAAACGGATATTACATTCTGCGGAATTTCCAATTGTATTGCTCATTATGAATCGCTACTGTAAACAAAAGATAAGGCCTTCCAAGCACTGCAGCTCGAGGTGTACTGCCCTAGTGTGTGTCAATAAAGCAAACATTCGGCTCCTCCCACTCCTTTGCTAGCTACAAGCATACGTAAGTTACTCACTGGACAGCCATCGTAGATACTATTATGAAGAAAGTTAGAAATTACAAAGAAACGAGGGAAGAAATGTTGAAGAAATGAAAAAACTCCTTTTACCGTAAACAGTTTACCATTTAAAACAAAGTACAAATGAGATTAGTTGGCTAATGTCACAAGTCAAAGGATGGAGTAAAGGGTAAAATAAAGGGAATGGAATGAGAAAGGTGAATACGAATACGCGTATTTCGGCAACAAAGTAGCCCTCTTCAGCGTACTGAAGGTGAATTGTCAAGACAACACAAATTGAAGGAAGAAATAATTTAGGACAAATAAATAGGATGCCTCTCGCTATAATCAAAAGTAAATGGTCGCCATAGACCTTGCAAAAATCACCCTTGACCCAGATAGAATTGTTTAATTGAGAAACGAACATTTGAAAAATTGACCACAGATCTGTCGACATAATTCTGAGGATGTAAATAGGGTGGGCGAAGAAATGAAGCTACTGGGGTAAATTCAAAGGAGGTAGAGGAAGTGGGCGAGGAAATTGTGAAAATTAGAATTATATTGGATAATAGCGTGATATAGGGTAGAACGTTGAATAAACTGAGTGGAGGTAGGAAGGAAATAGACTTAACAGATAGTATGAAGGGAAGTAGAAATTACGAAGAAATGAAGAAGGAAATATGGCAAAGAAAGAGGAAGTTCTCGTGATACGTAGCAGATACTAGATTTTAGAGCCCGTCCAACATACTGTAGGGCGAATACTTTGTATGGAATGATCTATTTGGGGATTACCCGACTAGAGAAAGAGAGAATGGATTTGACAGAGAAATCTCGACTGATTGCGGCATCAAAACTACCACGGAAGTTTCCATGTCAACCTCATCGATGTCCGAAGCTCGGTTCTAATACTTACCGGTCTATTTTACAAGTCCTTATTTTTTTGTCATGCGCGGACAATTGATGACGATAATTCTACATCTGTTTGCATCTATTTAGAACCGTAAAATGCACCACTAGGGTGTGTGGCAGGGATTGATCACACATGATAACACAAAAAATAAGTTTTTCTTAATTTTTAGTTACAATATATAAGCATAAAATATTTCAAATATTGTTGGTCATGATGATGACAAGTTCATGCATTAAGGTATCAAAGCAAGCTCTGCTTCTCTATACATACAAGACGAGCTGTTATTTATTAAAAGGGTAATAACCATTGGTTAGATAAATTATTGAAAACAAGAGTTACTTCGCATGCAAAAAGACTGAAGACCCCCCCCCCTATGCGGTCGGGTAGTGTTCCTCTGATCGCTTATTGCCTCTGGCAAAAATGGTATCTTATCTTGAATCCTTCTGCCCCATAATTGAATTTTATAAATTTAATGATGTGATATCTCCTCGGAATTCGGAGATGTGGTCTTGGCCGACACGACAAGGTCAGGAAGAGGATTATGAAGGGAGAAAGTATTGTCAAATAGCTCGGAAGGTAATTTCTGATTCGTTCGAAGTTTTTTGAAGGGCTGGAGCAAAGATGAGAAGGGGAGGGTGAGAGAAAGTGGGCACCTTCGGAGAATTGGAAATGGTGTATAGAGGATCGGCTCACAGAGTTGTTGGGGGAGGTTGGAAAGTCAAGGACAGCACAGAAGTGAGCGTTCTTACTACACCATTTGAGCTCCTGCTACCTGAGTATCGATTAAGTTTATAGTTAGAAATAAAAATATCTCATGGCCTTAATAATATTGACAACAAGCGTTGAAAACGATGGAGGGTAGCGAGGATCTCAATCCGTCGCCGGAGATCAAAAAACGCAGTGATACACCCTATCAAACGAATATCCAACAATAAAAGTGTTGTGAAGGGGATACGTGGTCATTAATAAATTTTTTATTACTTTAAGACTCTCTTTTATTCTCAAACAGTTCCAAGAAGAGTCAGAAATAAGAAACCTAAAAAAATTACTTGTTTAAAGAAAGGGCCATAATGGCCTAAAATGCGTGCTACAGAGTCAATTTGCAAATATTAAAGAAATATAGTAATCACAGAAATACTGAGGATACGTGGAATCATTATTGGGATCATGCGCTCAGCAGTCAACAAGTTCATTCCCAGTAAATTCATAAAAGATAACACGGAACCTAGATGGTACAACGCGGAAGTAAGAAAAGCATTGCGACGACAAAGGCTATGTCACGTCAAGATGAAAAAAAAAATATTAGGGACGGTATCTCTAGCGACAAAAGTAATGAGATCACATATGATCACAAGATATCTATAGCGAATGCCAAGACTGAATTTCTGAAAGCTTTAAGTGAATTCAGAAGGTAAAGGTTAGCGGAAAATTTGAAAGATAATCCGAAAGCATGTTGTTAATACGCCAGAGAAGTTCATGACAATAAGTCAACCGTTAATTCACTCAGAAATGAAATGAATGCGAATGAGTAAACAACTGTTTGGAAAAGGCTAACTTAGTTAATTCCTTCTTTCTAAGCGACTTCACCAATGTCTCACCGAATGTCTCCAATAGCTTACCAAATCGTGCCGGCGAACCGATGCCCAAAATTGAAATCTCATATAATGTAAGTGTGTTGAAAAATATTTAGTCTAATAAATATTCCAAGCCCAATACCATCTCTTATATTTGAGGAGTATTTCACCCTGATGTGTGAATTTCATGTCCTGCTGGGCTTAGTACTGGGTGGACTCTACCATCACCTACCAAACCGACCTTCGGGTTGATTACTGTGTTTATAGTTTTATATTTAAGGAACTAGCGTCGGAAATTGCGCCTTATCTGGAAATCATATTTAAGAAATCGCTGGTAGAGCACAAAAATAGCAGTGTTTCCGAAAAGGTAGATCTTGCGAGACACAACTTGCGCTTTTTGTCAATTGTATTCTTATTTCAGGAGAGAGCAATTTTCCAGTGGACGCTATTTTTCTTGATTTTAAGAAAGCCTTCGATAAAGTACCTTAACTACTCGCAAAGCCGGAGGCATGTGGCATAGGTAAAAATATCCGGGGTTGGATCAAAGACTTTTTGAATGGTCGAGTACAATGAGTTGTGATAGATGGAGTTAGCTCAGTTGCAGAAGAAGTTACTTCAGATGTTCCCCGGGGAAGTGTTATCTGACCCCTTTTACGTCAACAACATTCTGTCTGTAGTCACTAGTAAGATACATTTATTTGCCGTGGTTTACCGTGATATCTGTAATCATGAGAGCACACCAACTTCATCAGATGACATTCATGCTATACAACGCTTGTGCGACACTTGACAATTAGATTAAACATAAAAAAGTGCATAGTGATGAATTTTTGGAAAAAAAGCAATTCCCTCCCGAACGCCCACTGCATCGGCTACACCAAAATAGAATGCGTACACTCGGTTAAATACGTAGTCGTTACCCTCACTCGCGACCTCTCCTGGTTTAAACACATACGGGGAATATGTGAACAAGTTAACAAAAATTAGGATTTATTAGAAGATGGTTAACGTACTGGCTTCCCACTCAGAGGGCCCGTGTTCGAATCCCGGCGGTGGCAGATATTTTCCGTGGTATCCCGTTCCATACTTGAGGTACTTTGTGGAGAGCACTTTGCACAGTGAGTACACCGTCCGTCGGATGGGACGTAAAGCTGCGGACCCCTTGGCGCCTTTCGTTAAGAGTAGGTCAATGCCGACGCTGGGTCCATTCCTAATGGCGCAAATGACCTCAGCTGTCGGTCGTCTCCCCTAAAACTACTACTACTTGTAAGAGTTTGGGAAATATGATGAAAAGGTGACAGAGAAATATTAAATTTTAGATCTTAGATCTTATTTAGAATATGCTCCTAGTATATGGGATCCTCATGGGCAATTAAATATTAAGAATATCTTAATTTTTGATTTTTCATGCCAGGTGTATAATCACCTCCCACCACGCACTCTAGAGGTGGTTTTCAAGGTGCCATGTTCATAGATAAATAACCTATCTGTTGCTCAAATGATCGCGGAGCGGTGAACAAAAAACAACCTGGAATCAGAATGGGCGCATCGGAAAACGTATTTGCAGTAGTATAGGATACCAACTGATATTTGGGGTCCTTCGCGTTTTATTACGAATGATAAATTTGGATGACGTTACTTTGTAAGGTGCGGGCGAGAGTGAAATTCACGGTATCGGCCGCAGTACTGCGATGTAGCGCGTAGGTTACACGAACACGTTTCGAGGGTTTAGCATAGCTGGTAGGCAAGAGCGTAGGTCATATATTGGGAAAAATAAAGTAGAATCCAGCGCTTTTTGTCAATTCAGTTCAGGTAATGCCTCTCATATCCCCAAAAAAATTGAACAAACAAATACTTGCGTTAAAACAACATATAACTCACGTAAATTTAATAAAATTGGTACCTCTACATACATAACAGATAGCAATGCAAGTGAATGTAATTCTTTTGTCTCTGTTCACCACGAATCGTCTCAAAACAGTTTTGTTAGCGTACATAAAAACGAAAAACAAGAAGTTATTAGCCATATTAAAATTATAACATTAAACTGCCGTAGCATTAGAAACAAAATATCGGATATTGAACATATTTTTGTCAGTACAAACGCAGACATAGTAGTTGGAACAGAAAGTTGGCTCACGGGAGATATAGCAAACAATGAGGTTTTTCCAAACGGTTTCACAATTTACAGAAGGGACAGACCAAATAGGTTGGGTGGGGGAGTATTCATTGCAGTAAAGTCACATCTTAGTAGCCAACGATATGAATGCGACGTAGATGACATAGAAAGCGTTTGGTGCAACATTAAGGACTACAACGGCAGAAGCCTATACGTGTGTTCATTTTATAGACCCCCAGATTCTAACACAGATGTCCTACACAAGCTCGACGAACAAATATCCACTATCAGCAGCAGACAAAGCAACAGTATTACTATAATCGCTGGTGACACAAATCTACCGTCAATTGACTGGGACAACTACTGCGTAGGAAAATCTGCCAAAAACAGAGATTCATGCCAAGAACTCCTTCATATATTCACAAAACACTCCTTAGAACAAATTGTTAAATCACCAACACGGGGCCAAAGCATACTAGACATCTTTGCGACTTCTATGCCCGAAATCATTACTAACATTGAAATAATAGACGGAATCAGTGACCATAAGGCTATTCTTGTAGAGTTAAAAACTAAGTTCGCCAAAATAAACAAAGAAAAGCGTAAAATATACCTATACAACAAGGCAAATTTTAACGGACTAAGAGAATATTTAAACATAAAAATACCAGAATACAAGACAAAAACACTGACAAAAAATACAGAGAACACTTGGAATTATTTCTTAAATATTTTACTCGAAGGAATAAAGACGTACATCCCGTCCAAACTCAAATGCGACAGTAAGGAACCTAGATGGTACAACGGGGAAGTCAGATCGGCATTAAGAAGGCAAAGAAAGCTACAGTCAAATTGTAAAAAGAGTTTAAAGAGTGACGATATAATTTATATGAATACAACCAAACAGCAACTAAAAGAATGTCGTAGTAAGACGAAAAGTATTATGCGAACAGCACTACACTCTTTTAAATCTAAAATGCTAAGCGAATATCTTGAGGAAAATCCAAAGTCATTCTGGTCCTATGTTAGGGAAATACAGGGTAAACGTCCCACTGTTCACTCTTTGAGGACGGAAAATGGGGAAATCATTACAGATAGCGTGGAAAAGGCAAATATGTTAAACCATTTTTTCCAGAGCGTCTACAACAAAAACACAAACGCACCAAACGATCCTCCACACCCACCCGGGGAACACATGAGCGATCTTACACTGACCAAGAAGGGAATAGTACATATGCTCCGTAGTATCAAAGCACACAAGGCACCTGGTCCGGAAGAAATACCTGCTAGAATATTAAAGGAATTAGCTGACGACATTGCCCCATTTTTACATATTGTTTTTCTAAAATCGATAGAAAAAGGCTCAGTGCCTCGCGACTGGAAGCTAGCCCATATAACTCCCATCTATAAAGGCGGCGATAGGGATAAACCAACCAATTACCGACCCATTTCTTTAACATCGATCTCTTGTAAAATATTGGAACACATTATTGTCACTAACATTATGAGATATATTGATAGTAGGGAAATACTAATCCACAACCAGCACGGATTTAGGAAAAGCAGATCTTGCGAAACACAACTTGGTCTCTTCATTCACGATATACTTAGATCGGGAGAAAACAACACACAAGTCCATGCAGTATTCCTGGATTTCAAAAAAGCCTTCGACAAAGTCCCACACAATAAATTGTTACATAAACTTAAATACTATGGGATCAATGAGAAAATAATTAATTGGATTAGAGACTTCTTGTCAAACCGCAAACAAATAGTAGTCATAGATGGGTTGTGCTCAACGGAGAGAGATGTAACTTCGGGCGTCCCCCAGGGAAGTGTAATAGGGCCTCTTCTGTTCTTAATATACATAAATGACTTAAGCACACACGTTAGTAGCAATCTAAGGTTATTTGCTGACGACACGGTGATATACAGGGAAATAAGGAGCCAACTAGATCGCGAGCTACTCTCTAGAGACTTAGACAATATCTCGGAATGGTGCAATAAATGGGGATTAACACTTAATATAGATAAATGTGCAGTTTTGAAATTTTGGAATAAAGGAAGCGAGGAACAGGATATAAACTACAAAATAGAGGGTTCAGTATTGACTACGCCCAATCAAGTTAAATATTTGGGGGTTGTTCTAACACCACGCCTTTCATGGGGAGCACATATCAGGACAATATGCGGATCAGCTTTAAAGAAACTTGGCTTCATAAAACGGGTGGTGGGGAAATGTAATGAAAAAGTTAAAGAGAGGTGTTATTTTGCTCTAGTTAGACCTCATTTGGAATATGCCGCAAGTATTTGGGATCCGTGGGAGAAAATTTGGCAAAAAGAATTAGATAAAGTCCAGAGAAAATCCGCTAGATTCGTTAAAAATTGTTATGATAAAAACACAAGTGTGACAGGTCTCTTAGGGGATTTAGGCTGGGAACCACTTGAAGTGCGGAGAGAACAAGCGAGGCTTAGACTTTTAGAAAGGTTCAGAACAAACGAGTTTAACTATGACACTGAAGGAATTATAATGGCCCCACACTACTTAGGTAGATCAGACCACAAAGATAAACTAAGGGAGATAGATTCCAAGACAGATAGGTACAAATACTCATTCTTTCCCCGAACAATCAGAAATCATAATAGCAAGAAACCGAAGTCACTTTAGAAATATTAAAAATGTTGAATTTACAAGTCGGAACAAAATTAAACACTATAGAGATGTTAGGTATACTTTCAGGTGCATGTGTATGTTAGTTGGTAGTTTGAGTGTTTGCATGTGTGTGGGGTGTAAGTGTTCATGCATGAATGTATGCCATGTTTTTTTTATATTTTTTTGTGGTTATTGCATGCGGTTTTTTTTTCTTTTTCTTTTCTAAATTACGGGTGGTGTCCTAGCACCCCCCGCCACACGCCCTTGCGGCGGCTTGCGGGGTATTAAGTAGATGTAGATGTAGATGTGGAAGGCAACGGGAAATCACCACATTAATCTCCCTAGAATATGCAGCCTTGTATTCAAATGGAGCAGAATGTAGTATCTGCATTAAACCAATCCTAGGATTGAAATACCGATGATGAGCTTTTTCAGGGAATGGTGGGAGAACGGGTGAGGAGAAACTAGGCGTCGGCGTTCGCCTGCTCTAATAGCGTAAGACGCCAATGTGTCACAAGATTTGGCATCCTATCCGCAGCACTAGAATACGGATCGCGGTATCCATGAAAACATTTTGCCATGGAAACGAACTCGGATCCCAAGTTTCGGAAGCCGGCAGTGCGATAGCAACCACCTCGCGGCAAACGTCGTGAAGTTACATCTGTCGAAACGGTAATCTCCCAGCCTTGAATCCGCCTCCCTCTTTTGTTCAAATTCTCCCGAAGTGGATAGAGGAAAAAACAATTGACTCGCGTCGTGCGAAGAAGTGCGCATCTAGAAACTCGTTGACCAGAGCGAATGCGTCCACGCGCGCCTCGACTGCGGTTACCCCGACCTTCATGTACCCCAGGGTCCCCTCTCCCCCCCCCCCCACCGTCCCATCAGAACTACCCCTCGAGAGTGAGAGAAAACACACAACCCTACCCCAAATGCAGAAAACCCCCATTCTCTCTCTCTCTCTCTCTCTTCCCGCCCCCTCCCCGCCCCTCCAAGGCCTTCTTTCTTCAGAGCCATCTTCTCCACCTCTCCTAAGCACGGGAACGGTGGATAGGGACGTCGTAGGGGGAGGGGTTGCTCGGCAGGACGGGCAGGGGGAGGGGGGGAGGGAGAGATGTGGATCGTGGGCAAAATCCGGAGAAATCATTTGATTACAAAAATGTTTGACGCATGCGGGGAACGCCTTGGCTAGGAGGAGGGGAGGGTTGTTGAGGTTGGGGGTAGGTGGGAATAAGGGTGGGGGGAGAGTTTCGGTCCCTCGGCCGTTGCCGGAGCAACGCGTGGAGGCTGCCGGCGCCGCTCCCGTTGTCGGGACGCGGGGGGGGGGAGACGCACCCGCACACACACACACACACACACGTAAGAGAGACAGGCAGACACAGACAGAGCCAGCCAGCCAGCCGTCCTTGCCTGCACGCAAGCGAGAGACGGCGCCCGTCTCGTATCCCGTCTCATATGCCGCTCGTCCCTCCTCCTCCTGCACCCCGTTCGTCTCGCGGGTCCCATGTTTGGCGACGGCAGCGGTGCCGCTTCCCCTTGCCCGAGGTCCGCCTGCTCCCGCGGGCGGAGAGGAGGTTGTTGCCGGTCGGTGGCTGCAGTGGCGGCGTCCGGACGCCACAGGTGGAACCCCATGGACTCCGGGAGCCTCTTCCCATCACGGCACCTCTACGACGAGATAGACGCCATGGATTTCCAGAGGTAAGCGGGGCAGGTCACTATTACAATTGCAGGGAGGGTCGCGGGGGAAGTGTCGCCGACCTGACCCCCATATCTATCCTCGCCGTGAGGCGGTTTTCAATCCTGGAAGACGTATTGGCGAAAAGAACTTGATAGGAATCCGTTCCTGCTGCTACCAGACCCCATTCAATTTTAATTTTGTACCTTCAGCGTGGACATATTTCTCTCCCCTAAGTAAACGTTTGCCGTTAGCCATCCAAGTCCCCTACACCAGATGAATGCGAGTATGTTAATTGGCAGATTTCTCTCTCCATACGATCAGCCATTTTTCAAAATTGTTAAGTTATTGATTACGAGAGCATTTTCTCCTTGAGGGCATTTTAGATATTTTAGTACCCTGAAAGCCAGGGCTAGGGTGTGTGGCAGGGGGTGAATACACAACAGATTAATTTTGACCCGAATATGACTACCGCGGTCGGACAATGTTATTCTGATCCCTTATCGTTCGTTTTGAGTTAATATTTTTCAGAAAATATTCCATTTCACCTAATGAAATTTCATTTGTGTTTATCGGTTGGCGGGTACGATTTGGTAAGCTATCGGAAACATTCGGTGAGGCATTGGTGAAGATGCTTTGAAGGAAGGAAGGAATTTAATAAGTTGGCCTTTTCCAAACTGCTGGTTACTCTTTCGCCATTATCGTTTTTGAGTGAATTACCTGAAGATTAATTTCCCTAACCTCAGTGACCTTTTTCTGATCAACCTGATCAACCTTTTTCTGGATTCTCTTTTAAATTTTTAGGCTATGTTTTGTTTTTGAATTCGCTTAACGAATGCCTACTTGGCATTTGCCCTAGATATCTTATAGTCGTAAAAGTTCTAACTCCGTTTGTCACTAGAGATATCGTACCTTGATTTTATCACCTTTGTGTGGCACAGCCTTCGATTTTATAACAATTTTCTAACGCCCTATTTGTCCAATTAGGTTCCGAGTTATCTTATATAAATTTACTTTAAATGAACCTGTTAGAATGCTGAGCGCGATCAACGAAGCGATTCCACGTATCCTCAATATTTCGGTGTTTACTATCTTCCTTAAAAATTGAAAGTGAAATCTATAACACGCACTATAAGCCATTATAGTTCTCTTTGTTAAACAACTAATATTTATTTTCCTTTGCGCATCTTATTATTGATCTTGCATAAGGAAAAGGTAGCGTTTACTGCTCTGTGTTCGCTAATTCCTTTAATGATCACTATATTTAAGATATTTTTTATATGTTCGTTGCTAACAAATGAAGAATATTATCACCTCCAGTTGGCACAGAGACAAGTTGATTCATTGAGTTCAACGAAAAAGAATGTAGTAGGGACTCGCAGGTATCTTTGCTCTTTCCCCCAGTTTTAAAACTATACATATAAGTGCTCCAAATCAATAGATGGGACATTGAAATTTCCATTGATTGTATCGATCGTTTTTTCTTGGGATGAGGAACATTTGATCTGCTGATCTAGTTCTTGTATTAAAGTATCTTTGTCGTGCCGAGACTTGTAAGATACGCATAAATAGCCTATACACATACGTAAAATACGAATAAAGTTCCATTGGATTTAAGGCTTTTAATTGAACACCAAACACTTTCCAAACCATTATCTAGAATTACTTCAGCCCTGCAGACGCAAGATTTGTTAGCAACTACAATAATAAAATAAACAGACCGCCCACGTTTCAAGTCACTCTGTCATTTCTGTAAAAGGAAAAGGATTTTGGCAAAATTTCACTGCCGGTGATATCAGTGGATAACCAACTTTCATTTCCAATAGTTATATCTGGGCCTGTGCTTTGAATAATTTCATAAGGTTTTTATTTTAAACTTAAACATTAAACTAATAATGCAGATAATGGCTCCTTGACATTACGGTAACGTTGCCTGAATATTTAACTGGGATCATTTTCTAATTACTTGATTAATTCCCTAACAAAAGTTCCTGTTCGATGCCATTTTATTCGTAATAAGTGCCCTATTGGATACATCTATAGCACTGACCCTCACTTTATTTAAAGCTCAATTGTTTGTCCTTGAGATACCCAGCATTTGACTCACTTTGATCTAAATAGCCTCGCAGACCTCGAATATCCTACCTGCTACATATTCGGTGGTTTCAGGCCTGTGATGTAAACCGGAGTGGTTCAGTGGGTTCCTACACGATTGGAGGTCAATGATGAAGGCCCCAATATCCCTACGGACATGACACAACCTCTGATTGATGCTTTCAACTCGGCTCCAACCAGAGGTCCACGATAAAGTGGAGCAGGTGTACAGATCGCGAGCGTCACATCAACAACCTCGATGGCACTCACTCGCTTCACTTCAGACTCCAATTCCATTGAGGGAAATAGAATCACCTCAGGTCCACGGCACCTTTGACGCCTGAGTGAGCTAAGCCCGCAGCGCCGCCACTTAGGATGCACCAGGCCGTTAGTCGTGGGACTACATGCTAATGGTCTGCCCTTTCGCGCAATAGGGTCATCACACGTTTGACGTTGCTACTTCCTAACACTAAAAATCCTGTCTTCCCAATCAGACGGTTTCACCTGGGAATCACACTCAGAGGAGCGAAGGTAGGAGTTGCAGATACCGAAGGGCTATCATCTGCTAGTACCTGATACCTGTTGGTGATGGGAATGGGGTTTGATCACGCATCTCTCAACCTTCTCTGCAGCGTTATCTTTCCACCGTTACTGCGTGAAGCAAGCTGTCAATATTCCGGTTCACAGATTGGCGCCTATCCATCATCAAAAGACCGGACCCTGGGCAGCTTTTCGATCACTCTGCCGCTTCCTTCATTCGGTCGAAACGATTCTGGTCCGATTTCTCCCAGAGACATGTCTTTCTGCAGAAGAGTAATACCCACTTCAAACCTTCCGTCGAAGCTTAGAATTCACACATCAGGGTAGGGGGGCCAGTCCTTTCCCTGTGCCGGCTATGGTTTCCCAGGATCTGGTACCCGAAAAAACACAAAGCTTGAGTGGGGCTGCAGGTGCCCAGAGTGCCTTTTCCGGGAATCGAACCCGGTACCCTCCGGTCAGCAGTCCAACGCCCTACCCCCTTGACTACTGCGACCCATATATATATATATATATATATATATATATATATATATTATTAGGTAATCTACCGGTTAAGGTAGGTTTTTGGATGGACTAAACAGATAAATAAATAAATATGCTGTGACTCCCAACAAAACACAAAATCCAGCATCCTATTCTACATTAGGTCCCTCTTTATCGCTGAGTACTTTCTTCCTCCCTTCATCCCGTCCAACATCCCTATCCTGTACCTTCCCTTTACTCGTTTGCCTAACATTTTCCCTTCAATTACAGTCTTCAACATCCCGCTGCCGGTCAATACCCCCTTCATCCACTTTTCCTGCCTCCATAGGATTTCTCCCAACAAACCCCTCTCTTCGCCAACCATACCAAGTACTTCCTCATTTGTTTTCTTCTCTGTGCATTTCACCTTCTCCATTCTTCTCCACACCCACATTTCAAAAGCCTCCAGTCTACATCTATCCTCCTGCTTCAATGACCACGTTTCCGCGCCGTACATAGCTACTCTCCATATCAAAATTTTCACGAGTCTTTTCTTAATATCCTTACTCAACGTCCCTCTCATCAATTCCCTCCTCCTTGTGAAAGCCTCTTTGCCTAGCGTAATTCTTCTCCTTAGGTCCCTACTACTTTGACCGGTTTGGTCCAAAACATTTCCGAGATACGTAAACTGTTCTACCTGATGAATATACATTCAAACACGAAATCCCGGCATACGGCGAACAAATATATATTCAAATGGAAATAGATATTAGGAAAACCGGGACCGGTCAGAAAATATTTTTAATCTTGTGATCCGTTCAATTCCGCCTTCCCCACCTCTACTGTGTTCGTCCTTTATGTTTGTTTCTATCCGTTTTCCTTATTCCTATTTCCATTCATTTGTGAATGAATAAATATATATATATTATATTTATATATATAATATATATATAATATTTATATATATAATATATATATATATATTATATTTATATATATAATATATTATATTTATATATATAATATATTTATATATATATATATTATATTTATATATATAATATATATATATATACTCATTTTTATTTAAACAGATATAAGGAAAAGGGATAGGAACTTCTGTTTTTATATAAATGAGTATTTGTTCGCCGTTTGGCGGGATTTCGTGTTTGAATGTGTGTGTATATATATATATATATATATATATATATATATATATATATATATATATACATACATAAATTTTGAAATAAACCATGAAGTTGATTACTTTCGAACCCTGGGACTCGCCCACACGGTGGCGGTGATTTTCTGTATCTCTTCCCGCCCTCCAGGGATGCACTGGAGCCGCGAAACTCCTCTCTGGGAAGAACGGCGGGAAAGAGGAAGAGGCGAGAAGGAAAAACAAAAGAGCGATGCGAGGGCGAACCATCCTGGGGACGCGTGAAGGCGACCGATCGTTGTCGGGTGAGGGGAGAGGTCTGCACTGGGTAGGGGCGGTAATTGGACTATAACAGATCCAATTTTAAACCGCTCACTTTTGTGTTTGTAATATAACAACCTGCCATCTCCAGATACCTACCGCCGTTATCCAGTCATCGAAAAACCTAGAGGCGACTTTGTTGATGATTAATGGAGTTAGTTATGCCCCCAGTCGTACGTACTAAAAAGGTTGGATGTTGACTGCTAGGACGAAAGTGTCACATTAGTTACGTTTACCAATATAATGGGTTTGGCCCAGTATTGAAGAAAACACAGATAATGTTGCTGGCTGTGTTTCTGTAAACTTTGCATTGGTTTAGTATATAATAGGTTTAAATATAAATAGATTATGCAGTAGCTACGAAAAGCAGACTAATCTAGCCAGTTTACAGGGAATGAGAATTCTCGTGAGAATTTGTTGTTACTAATTTGCGATCTGAAGTAGCAATTATTGGCAGTCACCATATAAGAAAGACTATGAATGGGCACTTATATATCTTTATATATATAGTATGTGAGTGAGTGTGTTTGTACATGGCCAAGTATGAAAGTAATGCGCATGATTTTATTTTGACGCGACTATCCATTGTAGCGCGGTAAAATCGGTCGGGATTGTGGTGGGGGGTCTGCCCTTCCAACGCAGCCGGTGGCAAGGTTACTCCGAATAGTCTGAGTGGAAAGACGTGCCTCTGCGTGAAGTGTGTTTTTCGACTCTGTAACACGTCGCGATGGAGCGTTCGTTTGAACACCGTAGGCCATTAGGTTTTGCGTGCATCTTGGAAAGAATGTAACCGAAACATTCTAGATACTTCAAGAGGCCTTAAAGTCCGGGAGGTGGCTCAAGACGATCAAGGAGGGCCGGGAGGATGTCGCCGACGAACCCCATTCTAGACGGCCAACAACGGCCAGAACCGACGAAAACGTGAATCGTGTACACGAAGTTTTGCGTTTGAACCGTCGATTCAGTATCCAGCAAATTGCTGACAACTTACACATTTGCGGTACATGGGATTGTGACCGAGGATATGGAAATTCACAATGCCTGCGCGAAGCTTATGCTGAAAGTGTTGACTGAAGAACTTCGAGTTTCGCGTTGTCAAGAATTGTCGGCTTCAAATTTGCTTCAAAATGAGCCGGACTTTCTTAACTCTGTCGTAACCGGAGACGAATCCTGGATGCTCGAGTGCGACCCAGAATAGAAAAGGCAGAGTAGCGAGTGGAACACAAAATCATCCTCCCACCCAAAGAAAGCGTGAATGAGCAAGTCTCGCATCAAAACGAAGCTCATCATATTCTCTGACGTCTGAGGAATCGTCCATTTTGGGTTTGTACCGCAGGGAGAAACTTTCAACTCAGCCTTTTACCTGGAGGGGCTCAAGAGATTGAAACGCCAGGTCGCGCTCGTGAGGGCTGGCATCAAGGACACTGTCAAGCTCTACCATGACAATGCCCCCAGCCACACGCCCTTCATCGTTACAAACTTTGTGGCCCGGAGCAGGTGGCCCCCTTAGAGTCCCAACTTGGCTCCGTGCGCCTTTTTCTGTTTCCCCGACCGAAGAGGAAAGCATTGGGAAACCGTGGACTACATCCAAAAGCAAGTTACAACGTTCCTGAGAGACATTCCCGTCGAGGAGTTACAAGGAAAACCTCGGATACCACAAATTGTGTGCAAGGTGGTTACCGAAGCACTGCTGCCAAAACCAATAAAAAAATTCAAGATTTTCGTTGGTAACTCTTTGACCACCAACCGCACAGTCGTGGCCTTGACCCTAGCGACTAATTCCTCTTCTTGCACTTGAAACTGTCTCGGTGGACACCGTTTCGAAACCGAAGAGGAACTCGTTAACTCAACGGCGTTGTCAATTGGTTCAACTCTCATGCGGCGAGCTTCTATGTTGGGGGGTTAAAGAAGCTGGTGCAACGGTACGAAAAATGCTTAGAAGTGAACGGCGATTATGTAGAGAAGTGAAGTAGGGTTTTAGCTAAATAAAAGTGCCAATAAAATGTGTTTCATATGCGTATATTTTTTCCTGTGACCAAACGATCCTTACTTTATGAGCATGCCTCGTGTGTATGTGTGTAGATAGATAGCTTCGTCTCTAAGACTAATAAACTGGCATCGGGCGCTACAGTAAACCCTTATTCGATTCCTCATACATCCATCCTGTCCAACATGAACGTCCTATTCCTGCCCCATCCTCCCCTTTAAAGTACTCCCCTATAAGACGGTATTCAACCTACGTTTAATCGCCTCTCAAAACGCTTCGCATCCATCTATTCTGCCCCCTTTGAATTTTTGCTAACAGTCCTCTCTCTTTACCAACCATGCCTAGCACTTCTTGATTTGTTTTGCTTTCAGTCCTCTTCACCATTTCAATCCTTTCTCAACCATACCCACATCGCAAAAATCTACTACAATCTACTCCGATTATCTTGATTCAACGTCCGTGTTTCCGCACCGTTCAAAAACACGTTCCATATCAAAGTTTTGACGATGATTTCCTTATTCAACCTCATTCATTTCCTTCTCTTTGTGAAAGCGTCTATGCCTGAGGAAAATTTTCTATTTATGTCACTATTATTCCCAATCGAGATGATGCGGGGGCTAACGTTATGGCTTCCCACCTTGAGAGCTCGGGTTCAAATCCCGGCGGTGTTGAATATTTTTCAGAGGTCGCTCGATCCCTACTTGAGGTGTTTTGTGGAGGGCTAATGCCGACGCCGGGTTTCTCTCCACCCTTCATCCTTTCCTGTCCATCCCCTACGGCGCAAATGACCTCAGCTGTCGGTCGCCTCCCCTAAATACTACTACTACTCGTATCCCAAGCACTTCCGAGATAGGCATACAATTTCACCTGTTGGTAGGAAATTCCTATTTTTAGGAAAAAGGAATCTAATTTTTAAAGGGAAATATTTATTCTGTTCAAACGTACGAGTAAGGTATAATGAATCGTATAAGGAAATCCATGGGACACACAAAATATTAAAAATGTAACATAATTTCCTTATTCTGCTAGGTCGACTCGGTCGCGACTCTGGATCTGTACGAAACCGCCGTGCGCTTGCGCGAGCTAACCACCTGTGGCGACCCGACGGGTAAACCTCGATGGTTTGGAAGATAGGAATGCGATGCTCACTTCGCTTGCCGCATACTCGCATTCAATTTTTCCCCGTATTTCCCTCCCACCCTCCTCTCTTTCTCTCTCTCACTGTCCCTCCTTGGAACGTTATGGCGCCGGTTGGAACTCGCTATCTCTTCCATTCCGCCGTATAATTCGTTTTCGGAATTCGAACGGAATTGTTTGTGCGGAAATATGCGGAAGAGCCCTGTGATTGAGTGGTGATGGGGTTAATTAATGCAACGGCCCACCTGTAAGCAATTACATACGTACAGTCACTGGGGATTATAGACATAACGTAAAGGGGCGATGGTGTTTCGCAACGCTTTTTTCAGCTGTCTCTCCATTGCGTCCGAACTGAGAGTATTTTAAAGTGTATTTGTTTGTGGCATTATTTTATGATACCTGAGCAGCAAAGAGGTATTTTTTTAGTTTTTATAATAATGAGTATGGCACTTAAATGCTTTAGACCAGGGATCCCCAAAGAACTGGGGATCGTTTACCTCAAGGGTGCGATTCGGGGTCAGTAGTCGTAAAATATGAAACTAAAAATCACTAATTTAATAAAAACCCATTAACTGTTGGTCTAATAATTGTTGTATCATCATCAGTATTTAAATCCTAAGATTAGTCTTTTTATTTTTTACATTCATCTCGAAGTAGTGTTAATTCCTTCACACCCTGACAATTTATCTGTTGTCCAATCTTGACTTACTTTGCAGGAACTCAACTGAATTATTCCCTCCTATTGCGTTTCCAAGTAATCCTTTGAGACTCAAGTGTGTCCAATGCATCTAGTTCTTCTTTGTCGTAAAGCACTCCTTTTGGTCCTTTCAATTTCTGTACTTCAGTATGTAATCACGTTCCTCATTCGGTCTGTACATTCACTTTGTGAGTCCGGAATAATCAATGAATGCGGGCGCCCACAATGGACTAACCCTTGATCTGGGCTTGTGCGTTATGTTGACCCATCGAGCTGTACAGGAGGGAGCAACGTTATTTGCTCCTGGGAGTGCCAGATAGGTCAAAGGGTAGGATCCTGACGGAAGGTAGTCCCCGCAGCGTCTGTTTCTCAGTGATGTGGCTGCAAAGGCGTCTGACCCCAGTGGGTCAGCCATTGAATGATGGTGTCACGTTAAAAACACTATTCAAGAAGGTTTCGGGAAACAACCTCAATTATGTGCCCCAAGACTTTTTTATGGCGAACACCATTGTGAAAATGAGTCCTGGCAACTACGGGACTCGACTCAATCGGCCGTGTGTCTTGACCGGCAGCTTGGAAGGCAAGGTTTTCACGGTCGTCATCTCACGAAACCCTTGCAAAGTAAAACCGACGGAAGTAGCGCAGAAGATATAGAAGAGGACCGAATTATTTATAATTAAGAGTTGTATTGCTAGAACAATTATGATGGCAGGGAAATTAGAGAATATAAAGCGAGAGATGGAGATGGAAAATGTTGATGAATTAGGGCTGTGCGAGGTGAGATGGAAGAATAGTGGGGCTTGTTGGAGTGAAATAGAGGTAATTACAGCAGTGGGGAAGAATGCCAGCGAGGGGTGTCAATAAGACTGAATGAAAAGGTATGAAGAAGCGTATTTAACATAGAATAAGCGATGTATAGAATATGACCAACAGCAGTAAAAGTTGAGTCAAAGAAATTGGTAATTTCCAGGTTTACATATATGCCACCAAGAAACCAAAGGAAGGATGATATTTACAAAGTACTATATACGATCAGTCAGAGGATAAAACGCGAAAGTTTCCGGAAGGAAACTTTGTAGTGATAGGAGATTGTAATTTCTTAGGCATTCAGGCTGGTATCCGTTAGACTATACTATGGTTAGGTACAGATTTATAAACAGAGAGATCAATTTGCACGATTACCTGCGTGTGGATTAAGACTATTTATAATTTAGTAAAAATGCAATGTAGATTCTGATTCAAAAAGATAAAATAACAATGACGTTTTACGAAATGGAATTTAGCGGAAGCATTAACGGGAAGGACAAGTAATGTGGATCAGCAGGCTGTAGAAAAAATGATGTGTGAGAAAAGAGAGCTGGGAGTCATGTAAGAAAACTGCGAGCATATCAAAGAAGGCATATCGAAAGCCACAAACAAAAATGTGGGAAAAGTAAAAAGAGATAGGATTTTTTAAAAATGTACAACAATTCAAACATTACAAGGATTTCGAAAAAAGAGGAAGACTATACTAAATATCAAAATAGGAGTCCAAAATTGGACCAGACGGAATTTTACCTATTCCAAAAGTGTTTTCGAACCAAAATAATCGAAGTAGTAGGAACTCATTAAGAAAAATTGAATAAAGCCAAGAAATTTTCGCAAGGATGAGGGAATTGATGAAGGGGACAGGGTTGGGGAAGTTAAAACATTAAGAAATGTCTCGTCAAAGCTATGATATAGAGTTTGATTTTGTACGGCGCGGAAACATGGTTTTTGAGATGTGATGATATGCGTAAATTGTAGGCTTTTGAAATGTGAGGAATTTACAAAGTGAAGTAGGCATGGTGAGGGATGAGAGGGAATTGTTGGGAGAAATCAAAGGGGCAAGAATGGGTGGTTGAAGAAAGTTATGATTTGGTGATGGAGTGTTGAGGACAGGAATAGGATAGGCATGTTGGACGGAATGAAGACAGGAAGGAACGAGGTATGTGGAATTGAAGAGAGGTGTCATATGACAGGTTGTTTCGTTAGAAGAGGCATTTATTGGTGTACAATTGCATAGGCTGTGTCCATCCAAATCCTACCTTATCCGGTGGAGTACCAATATTAATAATACAAATTATATTTATGTATATATATATATAAATAAATAAACCATAAACACAGTAATCAACCCGAAGGTCGGTTTAGTAGTTGATGGTAGAGAACACCCAGTACTAAGCCCTATACGGCGTGTAAAAATTCACACATCAGGGTAGGGGGGCCAGTTCCTTTCCCTGTGCCGGTTATGGTTTCCCAGGAAGACCTGGTACCCGAAAAATCACTTTAGCTTGGGTGGAGCTGTAGGTGCTCAGGGTGCCTTGACCGGAAATCGAACCCTCCGGTCAGCAGTCCAACGCTCTACCCACTGGACTAAGGAAAAGGGATAGGAACACATATAAAGGACGAACACAGGAGAGGTGGGGTAGGCGTAATCAGGCAAATCATGAGTGTAAAAATATTTCCTTGACCGGGACTTGAACTCCGGAGCTTTGCACTTGACGGGCGGATGCTCTGAAACACTTGAGCTATCCAGGAAACGCAATTTACACTGAGATCTGCGATGCTTTATGCAACCCAGTGTCCCGATTCTTTGGCTAAGAGATGGGGTTAGGGAGCTGTTTCACCCACCAAAGGAGAAATAGACAACACACGAGAGGACAGGAATTTAGTTTAGCAATCATACAACATCATAAAGGATAAGAGAACAGGACAAGAGAGGGATTAGCGCCAAGTGGGAAATGATTCCCGGGTGGGGATGAGGTTCCTTTGTTTCTCTGATTAATAATAATTGCATTAATTATGTGTACAGTTGCAGCTGGGACTGATTTTTTTTCAGTTTTGTCTTTTCTCCGAAAATACGTGTAACGTTTTTAATTGAAAAAAACTCAAAATTATTACATTTTCAAGGTTATACAGGAAGAATGATCACCACTGGTTTTCTATTTATTTTCTCGCAACTATTTTAGTTAAATTCAATTATTGATTTAATTTATATTTTTCTCTTTCATGATGGAATGGAAGCTCTTCATTTTGGCATATTTGTCCACTTTGGCGCCTTTCATGTGTTTCGTTTCCCAGTCAATCCACCTGCTTCAAGAGTCTTCTTTTTTAATCATAATTGTGTTTCGCTAAAGTTCTTGTGTACCGAGTTTGAAGTGCATACCAATCCTGTATTTATATCTGGGTGGATTTTAATTTTTATGGAATGTCTGCTGTGGGATTCATCCCTTGCGAGATAATAATTAGGGGATTTCGTATATCGTCTGAAATCCGTTGCTTTTGTGTTTTAAAAGTATCCTTATGTTATATCTCGAGCTTTAGTTTAAAACATCCCTTCATTTGCCTTTTAAGGATTTCGTGCCTCACCAATAATTTTCCATTGGTTTTCGGTTTTCCGTGTCGCTTCTGAGAATTATATTTGCAACTACGTAAGAGCTTATGAATGGGGTGAAGTCATCTGGAGAGAGTTATTAAATTCTTTCGCATATATATCTGAAAATAATTCCTCCAGAATTGAGGAGATATCGGAAATCAGAAATCTTTCCTAGTGCTTATATGGTTTCTGGGCATTAAAAATGTTGACTTTTCAATTAATAATACAACATCGACAAAAAAATTTCTAAGACATATCTTATTTTTCTTTTTATTAGCCATAATCAATGGAAGCTTAAAATAAACAATAATATTGGGGAACGAAAACTGGAATATTTTAAACAGTTCACCAATATGGGAAGTGCCTTCGTTCAGGGTGGGCCGAGTGCTGGAGACATTGAAAAAATAATTGAGTTTGTTAAGGAAGCGTTTACTAAGAGGATGCAGTTGATGACAGGCACTTTAAATAAAGATGTAAAGAACAGTCGAGGGAAAATTTTAATAAGTAGCGTCATTTGGTATGGCTCAGAAACTTGGTCGTTGAGGCAAGAGAACAAATTGAGATTGGAGGTATGTGAGATGTGGGTACGGAGAAGAATGTAAAAAATAAAAAGGACGAAAATAAAATTGGACAATGAAGTTCTAGGCATGGTAAGATGGGAAGAGGAAAGGTTGTTGGGAGAAATTCGAAGAGTTCAGGACAATTGGAAGTAAAAGATACTGAGGGGCAATAGGATGCTGAGGATGAGTCATTCAAGCAGACGGGGAAATGCTGAGAAAGCGAGGTTTGGATGCGATAAAGAGAGGTAGGCAGGGTTGAAGATTGAATGATCATAACATGGGGTTGAAGAATTATATGTGCCCTCATTCATGTAGCTCCTGCGAAACCCAATTAGGATTATTTACACATGATTTACTTTTATCGGGTGAGAGAGGTAGGCAAGTGGATGCCATCTTCTTAGATTTTCAAAAGGCATTTGATAAGGTCCCACATGGTAAACTCATTCATAAATTAAAGGTCGCGGGTATAAACAAGGGCGCCATAAGTTGGGTTAAAGATTTTCTTTCAGAGCGGGAACAGAGGGTAGTCCTTGATGGCGCTAGTTCCGACAGCGTTCGAGTCACGTCGGGGGTACCTCAGGGAAGTGTGATCGGGCCGTTGCTTTTCTTGATTTTTGTTAACGATTTGAACCGCGAAGTGAAAAGTAAAATTAGGATGTTCGCGGATGACACGGTGATCTATCGGGAGATATCTGGGGATGAGTATCGTTTTATTCTAGAGCAGGATTTAGGTTGCATTACTAAATGGTGTTCTAACTGGGGATTGACTCTAAATTATAATAAATGTTCAGTGGTAAATTTCTTTAAAAGATCAACGGGATTTGCTTACAAATTAGCTGGAGGTGACCTGGCAGTAGTTGATACGGTAAAATACCTAGGTGTCACATTCACAAAAGACTTAACTTGGGGGACTCACATACGTAAAGTCTGCGGTCAAGCATATAAAAAATTGGGATTCATTAGACGCATTGTCGGCAAAAGTGACTCGAAGGTCAAGGAACGTTGTTACCACGCTCTTGTAAGGCCTCATTTAGAATACGCATGCAGCGTGTGGGATCCGAGTGAAAAAGGTCTCATTCGGGAAATTGAGAAGGTTCAACGCCGGGCAGCCCGTTTTGTAAAAAATTCCTACGATAAAACGCAAAGCGTCACCGAAATGCTCATGGATTTGGGGTGGGAATCATTGGCTGAGAGACGATTCAATGCAAGATTGAAATTATTAAATAAATTTAGATCCGCATGTTTCAGCACCGAGGTCTCGCAAATTATTCGTACTCCTACATACATTGGTCGCTTGGATCATGCATATAAAATTCGGGAAATAGATGCCAGAACTAGCCGACTCAAGGACTCCTTCTTCCCACGGACAATACGGGATAGCAACTGCAGGGTTATAGATAGCAAAAATTCCACTTGCCACCCTCAGCGTCTAAAAAATAATTAGTTGTATTTAAATGCATGCTCTTCCACTAACCTTATGTGTTTTGTTATATTAACACATTCTTCCCGAATGACCTCATTCATGTTCTGTTCATCTGTTTTTAAGTTTCCCTTTCAATCCCTCGTCCCTCTCCGCGGGGGGAAATTCCTGCTACCTGCAACGTTGGGTCGCATTCCCTGCCTTTTAAAGACTCTTTGGGGGCAGAGTGTTTCGTGGTGCATTTTCATGTGGTGTTTCAATTTCTTGCTTGTTGTGTCCTGGCTTCCGTGTTGTAGGATGGCTTTCGTGCCGCATCATGGGGTGCAGTTTTTTAGTTGTTTTGCGGTATATGTGTTTGCATGAGTATTGGATGAAGGGATTTTTGCATGAGTGTGTGCGCTGCTGTGGGTGTAATTTTCCGTGTTGTTTTTTTGCATGTGGTATTTTTCTTTTTTACGGTTGGTGACCTAACACCCCCCGCCACACGCCCTTGCGGTGGCTTGCGGGGTATTATGTAGATGTAGATGTAGATGTAGTTATGGCAGAAGAATACGTTAATGTGTACTCCCTGGGTTTATCAAAAAGCTTAACTGAACCGCTAGACTACTGTTAATTATAATAAAATTCATAATTCAAGTATTTAAAACGTTACAGCTTTTCATTCAGAGACGATGATTCTTTGGTTCCTCAGATATAATTTCCATATAAAAAATTAGATCCTATTAGCAATCCCGATATTCAGCCGAAAACTATGTAAATTAAATCGTGATTATTATTTGCTAACTTTCCAATGCATATCAGAGGTCGTAGGATATCGTAGAAATGAAATATCTTAGAATATAATTGTCGTTGAAATGAAATGTTGAGACCTTGAAATGTCGTGACACAGATATGACGTAGGACTGAAATGTCGTCTGACTGAAATGTCGTGGGACTTAAATTAAGCAGGTGTGAAAATTCGTAGAATGGAAAGTTCGCAGGACTGAAATGTTTTAGGGATGAAATATCGTACAAATGCCATACCTTAGGGATAACATGTCGTTGACGTGAAGTGATTCTAAAGTAACGAAAGCTTTACGATTGTCAGGGTGATTTTTTTTAATTAATCTTTATTATTTCCAAAAAATTCTTAAAATTTAATAACGGGATCGTTTTAAGTCATTCGCACTTCGGGCAAACTATTGATTTGGTTCTCCAATTAAAAAAAAACTGTGAAAGAAAATTGTATATCATCCAAATTACGCTACAATAATTTTTTTTCGAAAACATTTAATGTATAAACTAAAATTTATCATCTTCATAATCATCCTAGCCGGTGCTAATTGATTCCGTTTTGCTCTCAAAACATCTCATATACTCAACTAATTTGAGGTAAAATATATTCCGTGGTTTGAGATAATAAATCAGTTCTGTACATTTCCATTTTCGATTGCAATTAGTGAAATGGGCTTTCACTTTCACTTCATACCTCTGCCGCTTCGTCATCGGCAGAGGCCGTATATTTACCAGGATACCCGAGGCAAAGAAAAAAAAACGCAATCGTATTCAGAATTTAAGTCCGAAGAAGAAAGAAGGAAGGAAGACGGTTGAAATCAGAATAAAATTATTTCCGACGTTCGAACGCAAGCAGTCTGTCCGATCGGCCTGCTGCTCTTTAACGGCGGAAGCCAATCAAATCTCATTTCGGTCTCCATAATTCATTTCTTGACCCATCAAAACGCGCACAAACTCCCATTCAATTGCTGCGTTTGAGTCATCATTTTCATTGCTATTACTGCAGGCCTTCCGTTCCATCAATTATATCCTTCCTTAATGGGATATTCTCTCATAAACCTAAACCCGTTTCAAGAGCGACGACCTGCCACGACAACTCATTAGTTTTGTGGCGGAACAGCCATTAACATAACATGTCTCACAGTCGAAACGAAAATGTAAAAAATGACTTGTTTTTTTTTCAGATGTATACATGGTTTTATTAGGTTTATGATATTCCCATACACCACTGCACTCGCAAGCCCTAAACTAACATTTCTCAAAATGTCCTTAGACCCTCCGAAACGTATTATAATAGCTCGTTCCTTAGCTCTATATACGTGGTCTATGCAATAAAGCCGCGAACTGGTGCAATCTGGTGGCCATGACGCGGACTATAGCCCCGTCCACTAGCAGCGCTGACGGACGGCCGTAAGTCGTCTGTGGCAGATCGTCGAGCTGTGCGTATGGTGCCAGTGATGTTAGTTTCTGTTGTCCTTGTTTTTACTGTTTGTCGAAAGTTAAAATTTACGAAATCACGGGGCAACGAATCAACATCACGTTTTTGGTGAAGTGTGGTAAAGGTTATCAAGGAATTACCGATATGTTGACAGCTGTTTACGGTGATAATGCTTTGAAGAAAATGTGCGTTTTCAAGTGGATTAAGCGTTTTAAAAATGGCCGATGGCCACGGATAATGCAAGGCCGGGACAACCTTCAACCATCTATGTTGACGATAACATTGATCGTGTGCGGTCCCTTATCCTTACCGATCGTCGAAAAACTGTCAGAATGACTGCTGATGAACTGAATTTAGGAAAATCAACAGTGTACACTGCTTCAACCGAAGATTTGGGCTTTAAAATATGTGTGCAAAAATCGTGCCCATTCAGCATTGATTATTTGCCATATTTTGGCAAAAAATTCAATCACCATCCTTGACCATCTTCCTTATTCGCCAGATTTCACCCCCTGCGACTTTTTCCTATTCCCAAAATGCAAAAATGTGATGTTTCATTCATGCCTCCAGTTCTTCCCATGCGTCTTAATTCATTTCCTCTACATACAGGTTGAAAAGCAACAGTGATAATGGGCAACCCAGCCTTACACCTCTTCCTAACACTGCCCATCCGTCTCCTTGTTCCCCACTCGCACCTGAGCAGTCTGGTGATCTCGAGAGCAAGTTTAGCTGCGTGGGATATCAAACTTATTGTTCAGTAGTCCTCACATGCTGTAGCCTTTACCTTTTTCAGAATTCAGAACTAATACTGATCTCACAAAGTCTTCCGGCCAGATTCCTTCCTCGTAGATAATACGAATCAGTCCATATCGAGTCTTCCTCCCACATTTTTCCAAACATTTCAGTTGTTCTGCATGAATGTTATCCACCCGCACGACTTTAGTGTCATCTCCCTTAATGCCCCTTCTGTCTCATCGTCGAGTACGTCTCGACCTAAGTTATCTTCATCTACGATATGTTCCTTTTCTATGTCTAACCTTGTTGGCCTAAGTTCTTTACCATGCAATGCGTCTATATGTTCCTTCAATCTTTCTTGGATTTTTACTGTGTCATCTATTACCCAACCCCTTTTGTCTATTTTCTTACCCGTGTATCTATTATCTTACCCGTCTTCTATTATATTACCCATCTACAAGGGTCATCCGGAAAGTAGTACCCGTTCGTGAAATAAAGACACAAAAGTAAATATTAACAAACATAAAAAATTTTATTTGAAAGAGGATACTTTAAACTACTTCTCAACATAATCTCCAAGCAAATTAAGGCATTTGTCATAACGTGTGACAAGTTTCTGTATTCCTGCTGCATAGTCCTTCGCCGCCAGCTCATTGAGATACGCGAGGGACCCATCTTGCACAAATTTTTGCATAATGCAGATGGTGTTTAACAATTTCATGAACAATTGTTCGAGAAACATTGGGAAAATGCTCACAGATGTCATCAATTGTGACGCGCCGATCGTTCCTCACGAATTCGTCAACTGAGCTCACCAGTTGGTCTGTAATGACAGACGGTCTCCCCGAACGCTCATCGTCGTGTGTGTTCCCCCTCCCCATGTTGAAGTTGCGACACCACCGCCGAACAGACGACTCGTCCATTACATTGTCTCCATACACCTCCTTTAATTGGCGATGAATATCACATGGGCGAACGTTTCTTGCATTGAGGAATTTAATCACTGCCCTCACTTCACAACTGGCGGCGTTCTCAATTTTTTTAAACATTGTAAACAATCACAGAAACAACACAGGCAATGCTAGCGTCACGCAACTTGGCTCAGAGAAGGCAGACAAGCCACTGAAGCTATCTGACCTCGTCCAGCGGCTACTCGCGTCGTCAGCACTTCATGCGGCACGAACGGGTACTACTTTCCGGATGACCCTCGTATTATCTTACCCGCCTTAACTGTCAGCACAGATCTTCCCTTCTTACTTCCCGATAGTGATTTAACCTTGCCGCATTTCACCCTTCCTCTGCAAACGTTCCATATCCTCGCGCTACGTTTTCCACCATGCTTCTTTGGCTTTATTTGTTGCCTACATCAATTTATTATTTGACTCTTTGTACTTCATTTTGCCTAACTCTGTGTTTATATTGTTCCATTTTCTTCTCTCATCCATCTTTGTAACCGTCACCTCTGTGATCCAATATAAATGTATATATATTGGATCACGGTATATACACACACATTTAAACACGAAACCCGCCATAATGCGAACAAATATTTATTCACATGGAAATAGGGATAAGGAAAAGTGATAGGAACACATTAAAGACGAACACAAGAGAGAGGTGGGGATGGAGGAGTCGAGCAGGTCACAAGTTCAAAAATATTTCCTTGACCGGGGCTTGAACCACGGCGGCGAGCTTCTATGCAGAGGGGTAAAGAAGCTGGTGCAGCGGTACGAAAAATGCTCAGAAGTGAACGGCGATTATGTAGAGAAGTGAAGTAGGTTTGTAGCTAACTAAAAGTGCCAATAAAATGTGTTTCACATGAGTATTTTTTTCCTGTGACCAAACTGCCCTTACATGAGCATGCCTCGTGTGATATATTATATATACGAAAGTATATATATATATATATATATATATATATATATATATATATATATATATATATGTATATATATGTATGTATGTATGTATATATATATACATATATAATTCTGGTTATGATAGGTTTATAATATTAATGTCTCATAATTATGTATAAAAATGAGGCGTGGTAGTCCGGTGGGTAGAGCCTTGGGCTACTGACTGTAGGGTCTGGGTTTGATTCCTAGATGACACTTTGGAACAACCTCATCTTAACTCAAACTGTACTTTGTTGGGTACCCGTTTTTCCCGGAAAACCGCGGGTTTTTTAGGGAAATAACCTGCCCCCCACTCGCCCGACCTGATGTGTGATTTCATAAGCCGTATTGGGTTTTGTATCACATGAACTTGTACCCTCTCCTATCAGAACCCCTTCAAATTGATAGCTGTGCTATATGCATGAATGGCTGGTGGTCAACACATCCCGCCATACCCTATCGCGGTTGCTTGTGAGCAAATGTGCATCTGTACACGTTTTGCGTTCGAAACCAGTTGAATCCCTCAGCGTGTTTGTCAGTCACGAAACACAGTGCACGGCAAAATACGCCTAAAATAGCCTCGTTGGCCGCCGTAAACGTAGGGCCGTTGATTTGGTCTTTGATACCCCTCAGTGGGTGTCCCATGAATGTATTGACCCACTAACAAATATTTATTCCTACGCTCTCACTACAGGACTCGGTATCTCTCTTGAAGAAACCTTTTGATCCGTCCGCGCTCTTCTCCATTCAGTTGTTTTCCCTCAAATGCCTTCCAAACAATAACGCCCTCCTGAGCGTTCCCGCGCTAATCAATATCACTTCCCCTTAACATCCGTGTTGGACTATAGACTCACCTGCGCAGTTGGCTACTGAGCGTCGTCCGGTTTATTCCCGTAGGGTCTATACTGTCTTGTTAGTATTTATGGCTTTCAGCAACGCTTTCTCACATTAATTTTTTAATTTCTATTTGAGTATCGTGATTTGAAATAAATGTATTAAATAGTGCATAAAATTGATTAAAAAATCTTGGAATTAGTATTAAAAACACACTATACATATCGAATAAGTCAATGTGAAATATCCAAACGTGGTCGATGCATCGTAATATCCCTCGATAACCACAGCCCTCGTAGGATGTACAACATTTCCGAAGTCGTGCTTTTATGTGTTCCTGAAGCGAGGTAAGAATGAATGCGTAGTTGTAGAGTAAAGAGGGATTGATGAAATAGAATAGCATTTACGTAAAGGTGAATAAAAGAATGTTCAAGACTTCAGCTGGGATCGGAGTTATTGTGGATCAGTTACGCGGTCATCGAGGAAAAAGGAGTAAGCTAAATAGGATAGAAACAAAATGAAAGCCGTGGAGAGGGAAAATAGAGCGATTCGCAAGAAACAAGAAGATCGGCGGAGGAATGCTGGATAGGTTCGTGAAAGATAGGTCAGTCTTCAATCCGCCAAGATTAGCGTATGGCAAGGGGTGATAGTTCATTACCCACTAGGGGAATTGTGATCAGTCTAACATTTCTCATCGACATATTTTCAGGGTTTTTGAATTCTTGCACGCGATGGCTTGGATTGTTGTGGTCACGAATTGCACGAATGAGAAAGAGGACAAGTTTCTCATTACTATCATTACTAGGTAAGGACCCTTTACGAGGAGAGGAAATTCACTTAGCTGAGGATATTGAAGACATTACAAGACCCGTCTTAATATGGTATGTAGATCAGAGCACACACTTAAAACCAGGGTGGTGGATTTTCGAGCGGATAGATTTAAAATCGATTTTTCCTCGTACGATTAGAGATCAAAATAGATAGGATCGCCGGTGCGAAGAGGAAATTTATTATTGGTAGAGTACAGATATTTTCTTTCGTTATCGTATGTACATCTTAAATATGTGTGCCCACTTCGATGACATTGTTCCGACATGATTTCATTATTTTATTCATACTGAATATTCTTGCATGTAAGTAGTTTCTTGCGTACTAATTTAATTTTTGGACCCATTTGACCAATGGTTTCCTGGGCCCACTTTTATTTTACTTCACAGTTAGTTGGGGATTCCTTTGAATCTTAGTTCCCCTTTTTACAGACAATAATCAGACATAAGGAAACAGCATAAGTTATTCTAAAATGTTTAACATCTATAGGTGCTTATATATGTTAGGAGTTAAACTAATGATAAACAATTCAAGAAAAAAATCACACAATAGACATAGAGAATACATTGCTACATTTTACACAAAATATTTCCCAGTAAGTTCACTTGTTGTGGTTCAGTATTTGCCGGTTTTCTTATTGCAAATTTTCCAAGCAGCTTATTCTTGTTCTTTGGGCATAATGTAATCATTTCTCTAATGGTTGTTAGCTTCTCTTCCATGCTGTTCTATAAGAGTTGTCGCTCTGTCTCATAGAATACACAGTCCTCCACTCTATGTTCTGCTGTGTCTTCTTTTCCACAGTTACACAGAGGGGTAAAACATTTCCCTATGAAGTGTAAGTAGGAGTTGAAGTTCCCATGTCCGGTTAGCACTTGTGTGCTTGCTGAGGAGTGTTTAATATTTAATTTTATCCGGTCATCTATGTTCGGAAATATACGGTGGGTTTTCCTTCCCTTTTCTGTTCTGTTCCATTCGTCGTTCCATTCTCTATATGTTTCCTGTCTCAGTAGTATTTTTAATTTTGATATTTGTACTGCATTTTCTGCATCTAACGAGAGGTTGAAATACTCTACATTTAATTTTTTCCTCCATTTGTTTTGAGCAATTCTTTCCCAAATTCGGTATTTTAGAGGTGGAGTTGCAGCCACTATACAGAGTGCGTCGCAGCTCACGGTGGAATAGCTGTTGCACATCGCTATCAAGCAGGCTCGCTGTGTCTCCTTTAGCTTTCTCTCGAATCTTGCGAGATTGACTCTATGGGACCAAATTTCGCACCCATAAGTGACTATGGGTATTACTACTCCCTCATAAATGTTTTACATCGGTTTGAGGCCATATGTACAACGGCAAAGCCTTCTTATGGCACCAAAGATAGTCTTAACCTTCGAGCAAGTGTAGTTCACGTGAGGTTGGAAGGTAAGTTTATCGTCTATGTGTATGCCGAGGTATTTAAAGGTCTTCGTTCTCTTTAGCTGTTTCCCGTTGATTTTACATGCCGGGTTTCTTAATATATTTGCTCCTAGGGTCATGTATTGGCTTTTTTCTATGGATGACATCAGTTTGTTACTTTTTGCCCAGGTTTATAGGATAAGTAGAGTTTTTTCCGCCAACATTTCCAGCTCTTTTCTGCTGTTTCCAGGGATAGTTACTGCGATGCCATCCGCATATGCGATAATATCGCACCTATCCGGGAGTTCTTCTCTTAAAAGCGGATTGGTTAAGAGGTTCCACAAGGTTGGGCCAAGAACCGAACCCTGTGGGCACCCCTTCGTGGCTACTTTAGAGAACTTGAGGTGTTTGCTGGAGTATTCTATCACGCAGTTGGTAAAATAATGTTTGACTAATTTTATTAGGTTGTTTGAGACCCTTAAATATTTTAGTTCTTTAATTACGGATGGCCACCAGACGGAATCAAATCGCCTTTTATATCTATAGAAACCACCAAGGTGTATTTGCAATCGTTGGTAGTTAGTCTCAGCAGTTAAGTTATGGCATCAATTGTGCTTCTCCCTGGAGTAAACCCGTATTGCTTTGGCTAACTTTGCTCGATTTTATGCTCGGGCCTGACCTGTGTGAATTTAATGATTGTGAATGTATGGCTGGTGACCAAAGACCTCGCGCCATACACTCTTGCGGGGTGTAATGTAGATGAAGAATATCTGATATTATCATTTGGGAGGCATTGGAAGCATGAAGATTTATAGCACCGCTTCAACTTTTAGATAAAAGCAAATCTTATGAGTTGAACATTGGGCATACAAGGGGTATTTTTATTTCCATGTTACGTTGGTTGCCGAAGACACCAAGAGGAAGTGAAAGTGTGAAGTCGGACTAACTGCCGAAGAGATCGATTTGAATGAATCTTTTATCCCTCGATCAATTCGTGAAAGTAGCAGTCAGAGGTTCACGAGGGAACGGTGAAATTTCGCTAAAATAAAGCCTAATTAAACACTAATGAACACCAAATTACACTAATTTCTAATTGCTTTCTAACTATTATCCCCTGCCATATGGCTCCTTGGCAGCCTGCAGGACGTATTGTAGGTGCATCCATTTCACAAGCCTTTAAGGGCTTATTACGAAGTCAGCTCTTCCCTCACCTGCTAAACCGACCTAGGGGTTAATTGTTATAATTTTGGTATAAGATTTCATGTGACATAGAAACTTGTGAGGAAAATGTCGAAATTGGTAAGAAATAGGAAATAGAAAGGAATTGGTTAAGATAGGTATTCTTTTCCAAGTTTTCCATTTAAAGGTGCGTGCCATGGAACGCACTGTTCCTATGCTTTATGACGTTGTATGATTTCTTACCTACTGTCCTCTCTTCTAGTGTGTCGTCTATTTTTCCTTTGTTGGGTAAAAAGGCACCCTTACGCCATCTCTTGCCCAAATAATCGGGGTACTTGGTTGCTAAAAGACCCGCAGATCTCAGTGTAAATTACGTTTCCTCGATAGCTCAAGTGGTTAATGCATCGCCCCGGCAAGTTGAAAGATACGGTGTTCAAGTCTCGCTCAAGGAAATATATTTGCGCTTGTGATCTGCTGGATTCCACCTCCCCCACTTCTCCTGTGTTTGTCTTTCATGTGTCTTTTATATGGGTTCCTTTTCCTTATCTCTATTCCCTTATGAATGAATATTTTGTCGCATATGGCGGGGTTTTGTGTTTGAATGTGTGTATATATCTATATGTATATATATATATATATATATATATATATATATATATATATATATATATATATATATACACATACACACCCTGATGTGTGAATTTCACGCCTTTGGGCTAAGTACTGGGGGAACTCTACCATCACCCACCAAACCGACCTTCGAGTTGGTTAATGTGTTTATGGTTTTATTGATATATATATATATATATATAAAGAAATATATATATATATATATACACGAGTATATATATATATATATATACTACCTTGATCAAAAAGTTCCCGGAATAACCACCGTGTGGCGCTCCCATCGTTCCGATTTGAGTTCTGTTTTTTTGTTAAATTGGTACATCTGTTGTTGATATTCCCTTTAAATCTTAGTGTCATAACTTGACATTTGCAAAAGTTACGTAGCCAAGAGTACATCTATCTCTGTGTGTGTTGGCGATTTTTTACAATTTCAGAAATGGATGTAAATTTGCAACAACGAACTTGTATTAAATTTTGCGTAAAAAACGGATTTAGTGGCGCACGGACGTTGGAAATGTTGGAAAAGTGTTTCGGCAACGATTCTCTAAAAAAAAACGGTCGTTTACCAGTGGCACGAGCGGTTCAGAAGTGGTCGTGAGTCAATCGAAGATGATGAACGCAGTGGCAGACCATCGACATCGAAAGTCGGTGAAAAAATTGATAAAGTAAAAGAAATGTTGGTCAATAACCGCAAATTAACCATCAGAGAAATAGCGGAGGACTTGAACATTGCCTATGGATCCGCCCAAGACATTGTGGTTAATGATTTGGGTTTCCGTCGTGTAGCAGCAAAGTTGGCCTCAATTTCATGCAAAAAAGAGACCGTGTTGACGTCGCAAAAGACATGATTTGCGAGGCTGAATCCGATCCCACATTCATCAAAAGGATCATTACTGGAGACGAGACGTGGGTTTATGAGTACGACACGCAATCCAGACATCAGGCAAGTGAATGGCGTTCACCAAATGAGCCGAGACCAAAAAAACCACGTCGTTTTCAGTCAAAAAAGAAGGCAATGCTGACGGTTTTCATGGATTACAACGGTGTAGTGCATCATGAATTTTTGCCAGAAGGCCAGACAGTAAACAAAGAGTATTATTTGGGCGTTATGAGACGTTTGCGTGAAGCAATTCGCCGAAAGAGACCAGAAATGTGGGCAGAAAACTCGTGGATTTTGCACCAATGATAACGCACCGTCGCACAGTGCTATCATTATTCGTAATTTTTTGACGAAAAATGCAACAAATACCATCCAACAGCCACCGAATTCACCTGATTTGGCTCCCTGTGACTTCTTTCTGTTCAATCGAGTTAAAAAACCATTACGGGGAACGCGTTTTAGCAGCCGAGAGGAAGTAATGGAAAAATCGCAGGAAGCACTGATGGACATACCGAAAACCGACCGTAACTTTTGCAAATGTCAAGTTATGACACTAAGATTTAAAGGGAATATCAACAACAGATGTACCAATTTAACAAAAAAAACAGAACTCAAATCGGAACGATGGGAGCGCCACACGGTGGTTATTCCGGGAACTTTTTGATCAAGGTAGTATATACGCGCAAACACGCTCGCAGCACATGCACTAAACGTTATTTCAACAAACAACCTGAAAAATTAGAAAAACAGGAATTTTAATATTTATTAAGCATTAAAAAAGCGTGTAAAAAAATAGCGTTAATATTTAAAAAATTGAATGTTTAAATAACGTGAATTTTTCCCTCCAAACTTCACTTTTGGTCATCATCTCTTCTGTTGATTCTCCAATTTTTTTCGATGGAATATGTTCCCTGGTCTGCGAAGAGTGGCGGCAAATGGACTTCGATACTCCAGCGAATTCGCATCACGGCAGATGGCTCCCGATGTATATTCGATACGACACGGACGAAAGAGCTATCACACCAATCATTTTGACGTAAATAGTTCGCAGCCCGCTCTGTCGGAATTTGTAGGTCACAACGCCGTGTGGACGTTGCCATACTACGGTCTATCGCGCGCGAAAATATTCGTTCTAAATCGAGTTTAATTTTGAAACTTGGATCAAAACTGACCATAGAGCTTAGAATTTCGATCCCAAAATTAACCCTCTTGAATGATGCAGATAAGAATGGAAAATTATTATGTGATAAAAATAAATGTAAATTTTAATGTGTTTGTCTAGTGTGTGTGTCCCAATTTATATATATACTAGTATATATATATATATATATATATATATATATATATATATATATATATATATATATATATATATATATATATATATATATATATATATGTATATATATGTATATATATACATATATTTATTTATATATATATATATATAAAAAGGAATATATCCATATACATATATCATATATATATATATATATATATATATATATATATACATATACATGTATCATATATATATATATACATATATCATACATATATAATATATATATATATACATATATATATATACATATACATGTATCATATATATATATATATATACATATATATATATATATATATCCAGTTATCCTATATCCATTGATACAGTATATCAATAAAAAGCTGCTTCGAAGGATGCAAAAAGGGATTGATCGCCAAGGCGACTATGTGGAAAAATAAGCTAAATTCTCAACCTTCCAACGATGCACGCAAAGTTGAGAATAAAGTTGATTTTTTATGAAAAAAAATATGAGACCTTACTTTTCGAATCGCCCTTGTACATATAAATTGGAAACACAAAATACAGAATCAATCATAGTTTTTGTTTTCGAATATTTCGGTGACCCGTCCACATTTCTCGACAGAAGGAAAAAATCGACGATGCGGATGAGGCACAGAACGGGCATAGGGAGGACGGTTGAAGGAATCTGGGTATGGGGAGGGAGGGGTTTGGGGTTAATCGGAAGGGGTAGGGGTCGACTGGAAGGAGAAGTGTGTACCCACTAGTGGGAAAGGTTCAGACCAAAATCCGAGTAGGCTCCAAGGAAGCATACTATATATGTGCCGTGTCAAGGGTTTTTCGTAGTTTTCAGTGTTAGCGAAGGAGTAAGGGAGAGAATAATAGAATTATTGAAGCAATCGTTGAATGAAAATTTGTGGAGGGGGATGTGTTTAGACATTGGTGGGGAGACTAATACGGGAGAAGGTTCATTCGTCTTACTTTGGTAGATCAGATCACGGAGATAATATCAGGGAAATAGATTGTAAAATGGATAAAACTAAAAAGTTGTTTTTCCTCGCACGATTAGAGTTCAAAATGGATATGATCGCAGAGGCGAAGGAGATAATCAGTGTTAGTAGTTCGTATATTCTGTCATCATCATGCAAGCATTTCAGATAGATTTATTTTTGTAACATATTTCCGGCATGATCTGCATATATCTTGTTCTTGAAAATTCTTTTTACTGAATATATTTCCATGTAAGTCTTTTCTTGCGTGGTAACTAACACTGCTTGACTACATGAGCGAACTAATATCTTACGTAGAGTTATATGTAATGATTGTGCATGTATGGCTGGTGAACTAACTCTCCCCGCCAAACGTCCTTGTGATGGCTTGTCATGTGTACGGGGTCTGTCCAATAAATACGCCAACTGGGGCAATCTGGTAGCCATGACGAGGACTTAAAGCCTCGCCTACTAGCGGTGCTAGTTGCCTGAGACCCAATGAGCCGTCTGTGCTTGGCGGATCGTCGAGCTGTGCGTATGGTGCCAGTTATGTTAGTTTATGTTGCCCTCGTTTTTAGTGTTTGTCTCGTATGTCTCCTCGAGCAGCGAAAAAATAAATAGATATATCAAAGACAGTATTTAAACGTAGACAAATTTAAAAGGCCATTCAAATAATTTTTTTTACATCAATTACCTAATGGTTTCACATTAATTAAAATCCATTAAACGTCGAAACTATATCCAAATGTAAATATATGGACAATACATGGAAAAAAATGAAAAACTAACTCCATGTTTGCCAGGATGTTGAAAAATCTCGATTCCAAAAAGGGAAGAGCTTTTTTTTTGCCAGAGTGGTGAAATCGTGACCATTATAAATGATATATTTTTTTTAGCTCTGGTACACATTAAAGGAATTGTTTCCTGGTTTTGCTTACTCACATCTACCTTGAAATCATTTCATTGCATTCCATACCATATTTTGATTGGAAAAATAGGCATGTGTTATGCATGTGGTATGCATGTGGTATATAATAACCAAATTCTTAGAGTATGAAGCAACCAAGATCTATGATTGATTACTGGGGTCAGGCGACAACCAATCAAGTCTCAAGTACTCGTGCACAGGTGGCCCAGCATTAAGAAAAGGGAGCGCGCGATTGGCGCCTGACAGAAGCGACGCGCCAGGTAAGTGGAGGGGGGTCCCACAAATCGAACTGGGTCAAGTTTAGAAAAGGGAATTTTCCGACGGCATTCCCCCCAGCATCACAGATCCCTTTCAGGGTATCATCGACCCTGACACCCACGTGCGGCATTTGGTGCAGGGCCAGGGTGTAATCACTCCGAGTAGGCCGCGTCCAGGGTTATTTATTTTTGATTTTCCAGTGGTAAAACCCAAGGACTCTTTTTCAAAGGGAGTAGGAAGTTGTTCTTCGGAATTGGACAGCGTCGATCGTGAAATTCGAGTGGGATATTCGGATGCGCAATAACGAGGATGTGCGTTGATTGGAGGCTTTTGATATGTGGGTTTGGAGAAGAAAGGAGAAAAGAAAATGAACGGAAAGGGAAACTAACGAAGAAGTGGTAGGGGTGGTTAAGAGAGAAAGTTGAATGTTCCTGGGAGAAATTCGAAGAAGACAGGAATGATATATGCAGGGAATATTGCGTGGATTTCTGTGTTAAAGAAATATAGAAATTTGAAGATATATATGTGTGTATATATATGTATGTATATATATATATATATATATATATGAGTGTATATATATGTATGTATATATATATATATATATATTTATTTATTTATTTATTTATTTATATATGTGTGGGTCGTGGTAGTCCAGTGGGTAGAGCGTTGGGCTGCTGACCAGAGGGTCCCGGGTTCGATTCCCGGGCAAGGCACTCTGGGCACCTGCAGCTCCACCCAAGCTTAAGTGATTTTTCAGGTACCAGGTCTTCCTGGGGAACCATAACCGGCACAGGGAAAGGAACTTGCCCCCCTACCCTGATGTGTGAATTTTCACATTTTCACTGGGTGATCTCTACCATCACCTACTAAACCGACCTTCTGGTTGATTACTGTGTTTATGGTTTTTTATATGTCTGTGTGTGTGTGTCTATATATATTGATATATATATATATATATATATATATATATATATATATATATATATATATATATATATATATCAATATATATCAATATATATATATATATATATATGTATGTATAGATGATTTCATCGAAGTAACACGGAAGTGTTGAATAACAAGCTTTGACAGCAACAAACAATATAAGAACAAATAAAAAGATCACTCACACGTTATTTCTTGATCATTTCGACGAAATTCAACTCCGTCTTCATCGGAAGAAATAGAAGTAATGACTTCTACATATATATATATATATATATATATATATATATATATATATGTATACATATAATAGCTACATATATATATATATATATATACATATAATTGTGTGTATATAAAAATATATTAAACACAGTAATCAACCCGAAGGTCGGTTTTTAGTAGGTGACGGTAGAGTTCACCCAGTACTAAGCCCACTGGCGTGTGAAATTCATACATCAGGGTAGGGGGGCCAGTTCCTTTCCCTGTGCCGGTTATGGTTTCCCAGGAAGATCTGGTACTCTAAAAATCACTTAGCTTATATATATATATATATATATATATATATATATATATATATATATATATATCCATACACACATTATATGCCTATATTGTACATGTATATATTTGTGTATTTGTAAAACAGGTTAAGAACTTTGATGTATAAATTGATAGTCACTTCGAAATAGCAAACAGTAACTTCGCAGTTCAGCAGATAGTTGTGCATTCATCGTAAATTGAAAATCTTCCATGCGTGTCACGTATTTTTTGTGTTTCTCTGTGATGTAATTAGCTTATAAATCCATGTGCCCATAATTACTCACATGTATTTGTACTTATGTGTTTGCATAATGATTTTATGTGACCTTGGAAGAGTTTTCATCTTCTGCCAATGTTGCCATTAGCTGCTCTCACTTAATGGTACGAATAATTTTTTTCTTGCGACCTTCCAGAAAAAAACGACTGATTGTTAATTGACCGGCATTTTTCCTTCTCGCGCAAGGAATTTTCTTTTAAGAGGGTTGAACACGTTATTCCACCCGGCGATTCGTTCACCACGTGGAGGAAAAAAACATATCCCCTATTCACTCCCATAGCGGCCAACGTCCGTCTGTCGCGCACTCTATAGGGAGCGAGAGAGGGTAGGCGATGACCTCAATGGACGTCGTAATGGCGGTGATTGGGATCCCCGACCGCGGAATGGTATCCCTTTGATCGGATTGTTTGGTTAAATGCTCTCCCTTAGTTAAGCGCCATTCGAAATTTTCTCTTCCCGCGAGAATGATTCATTGTTCTTTTGTTTCCTTTTCTTCCCCGCCTCTCTGTGACGTTAAAGTGATAAGAAGCATGGGCGGGAAATGAAAAAAATGAAGTAGAGATAATGAAATGGTTGAGAAGAGGAGGAAAGGAAAAGGAGGGCAATCCGCTGAACAAAAATATCTGTATTTTTTAGTTATCTATTTGTTTTTATTTTTTTCTCCGAAATTTTGCTTATTTTCCAAAAGCAACTAAAATGAGAATCAGCAAGTGAGCTATAAGGCTAATTTCAAAAGTTTGAACCTCTCTCTCTCTCTTCCCCATTTGTTCGTCTTCTTCGTTCGTTGTCCCGTTCGTCTGTTAAACCTCGCATTCCCTCACAGCTCTTGCTGCCGATTTCAAACAAAGCCTCGCCACGTGCTGCGTCGCTCGAATACCTCCCCACGGCCTACGTCACTTTCCCGCCTATTTACCTACGCTTCACCATGGCAACCGCTTCGCTGAGTTTCGTCACTGGGAATGTTTCTTTCATCGCTTTTACTGGCCTGCATTTTATTTTCTCGTGATTGACAGTATCTATTCTACTTTTCCTTAGATGGGTGCACATGCAGCGCCTCGTCGCACCTTCTCTCTCTATTTCACAATGCCAAGACTTCAGTGCGAATAAGACAAAGAGGTTTTTTTTAAATATTTGCCAAACCTTCGACGTCCATCCCCCAGTATCCTTTATGTTCCTTCTTTTATCCTTTCTTTTTCCCTTCTTTATTTTTTCGCTGTTTATTTTCATCTCCAGGACAATACTGGGAAATGAGCAAGCAATTCACCTCCCAAGCCTATATATATATATATATATATATATATATATATATATATATATATATATATATATATATATATATATACACACACACACATATATATATATACATATATATATGTATATATATACACATATATATACATATATATATATATATAATTATATATATATACATATATATATATACATACATATATATATATATGTATATATATACACATATATATACATATATATATTCTATATATAAACCATAAACACAGTAATCAACCCGAAGGTCAGTTTGGTAGGTGACGGTAGGGTTCCCCCAATGCTAAGCCCTATACGGCGTGTGAAATTCACACATCAGGGTAGGGGGGGCCAGTTCCTTTCCCTCGGCCGGTTATGGTTTCCCAGGAAGATCTGGTACCCGACAAATCACATAGCTTGCGTACATTCTACATATATCCAAGTATATGTTGTATATAGCGATTGCGACACGTTTTCGTTCCCCCACGGGTGTGTGACAGAACCATTCCGTCAATGTTAAGTTTTAGGTTATAGTAGTGAGCAATGTCGTAATGTCATTGTGAATGCATACAATTTTCATCATTAATTCAATAGCGATGATTTTGAATTTCTCAGAGAAATCAAAGGGCATAAACTTAGTATGCAATTTTTTTTGTGAATAAACTAAGTACTGAAGTTTGGAGGTCATTAATTGGGTATTAAAATGTAAAGGGTAGTAACTAGTAGCTGGCAGATCAGCTCACATGCGCTCAGAATGATGGAGGAAATAAGCGGAAGAGTAAATTATGCGTGTAGCTGCCAGAATCTTTTCAGAGAAGAGGTAGTCGATCACAAGGACCCGTAAGTTAAAATATCAAGGGGGATATGAGTGAAAACCTTGATAATGGGCAGTAGAATTGAACTGCGCTTGTTCGTTGAAGATAGATGTGGACAATAAGAAGAATCGGAGAAACTAGAATGTATGTAAACGAAAGCAAACTAATTAGTTCTGGGCATGAAAAATTCGTAATTTTTCGGAGAAATTCGAAGTAGACAAGCAGAGGGGAATTGGAGGTAATGGGTAGTAATGAAATTTTTACTGAGTGTAATGAAGAGGGAAAAGGAGAAATGGAAGAAGCATTTTGGAAGGACTGTAGGTCTACAAGAAGAACGTGGTATTAAGAATACTATTGAATTCTGTGCGGTGTTACGGTGTTAAGCGCAGTGTTAAGCCAGTCGTGGAAGTTTTAGCAGTGGAATCGTAATATTATCATTAATGTAATCGCATTATTGACTAACTCCCAACCACTAATATTGAATTGCATGTAGTTCATTAAATATTTTATCTGATGCTCGCGTTTCATTGGAAGATTAAAAATTGGCACGAAGGATATTTTTTAAATTCAATTTTTTTCGGAAATTTAAAAATTTGTCTCAAAATCGTCTTTCAAGACTTTTTCCGTTGCAATTGACGGTAGTTATGGAATAGAAATAATTACCAAATAATTTAACAGTCCTGATAATATTAGATGAACATGGAAGTCGATTGGGTATATCGCTGGACTACTGACCGGAGGGTCCAAGTTCGATTCCTGGGAGACGTCTCTGGGCTAACCTTCACCTTAACCCAATGTGTGTGATTATTTTAGTACTAGACCTTCCTGGCAAAACCATAGGCGATAGAGGAAAAGGAACTAACCCCCCCTCACTACCTTGTCAATGAGTGGAAATCACACACCCTTAGGGCTTAGTACTCGTATGTTATCTCTATCTTCACCTATAAAACTAACCTTCAGTTTAATGAATATGAAAATGGTGTAGGTGTTTGATCATTCTCGGCTATAGCCCATAATGTGAATTTTTCACCTACAGTCCAGCAAATATATTTAAGGTTGCAAACTGTTGAAATACAATTGTATTTGCCTGCCATCTAGGGAAGATGAACTAATAAAGGATGAGGGAAAAAAGAAGAGATGGAAGCTTTATGGAAAAAAGGGTCTATTAAGGCTATGGAAACGCCATATTTAATTAAATTTCAAATACGAACATTTTCCTTCAAGGAAATGAGAAACTTTGATTTGAAAATAGCCAAATGAAAAACTGCTATCAAATGAAAATTAAGAATTTAAAAGAAATTTTATAACTTAACTGAGAAATTTCAGAAAGAAATTTCAACATGAACATTGATTGAAATTAAAATATCAAAATAAAACCGATCCACAAAGAGCGAAGTATGAAAAAATGCTACTAGTCGAAATAATTCTATCTGACAAAAAATTACAAAATGTAACATTAAATCTCTTAAAGCTTAAAGCAACACTCAAAAAGCAAATATTCAATTTGAAGCTAAAGAAGAGATGATACCGTCAAGAGCATTTTTGAAGAACTCTAAAAGCTATATAATTTAACCTTAAGTAAAATGTTTATCTAAAACATTTGCGTAACCTTGAATAGAAAATTGTATATTTTGAAGCTACACTCAAATGTAATGAAGTGTAACTACTTACTAAAATTATTGAAAACAATTTCTTTTCGCAAAAACACGTTGTTGTATACTTCGAATAGCTCTCCACCAAACTATTGAGATTCATCTTTATTTACTTATCAGCACAGAATATGACCGAGGATGACCTTGGTGTGGATTTTAATGTGTTACCAGAATGTCTCCCTTAAAATAAGTGGCAAGTAATCACTTGTACTTCATTAGCAGGAATCCTTAATTTTGGACAATACATTAAGAATCTTACTTTGTGACTCAGTCACCCTTCGTTATTAACCTATTACATTTTGTGAAATTCTGTCACACTTTTGCAAAACATGTCACAGTTTGATACCTTTCCTCGCCCTTGGCCTTTGGCCATGAGATGCTTTTAAGCCAATTCTTTCTTGCTGTGTACTCATTTCATCCGTTTAGTTATTTCTATCCTCGTCCCCATTTTTCGTAACGAATACATTTGTCATTCGGCCAGTTTATTTCATCCACGCTATCTTCCATCAGTTTTCCAATTAGCTTCTCCCCTGAACTCCTTCATCTCTTCTGCTCGCATCGCCCACGCGTCTCGCTAATGAAACAACCCCCGTCTCTTTTTAAATGCCCTTTTACCAATCGTTTCCTGGTATTTTTCCCCAAAGATTGCCGTCATTCCTAAATTTTCAGTTTTTTTCTTTCTCCTCTTCTCCCTCGTGAATCCGTAAAAAAATGTGTCCTGTGTGCATATATATAATTACGGTCGTGCCGTCGAAACATCAAAACTACATATGTGAGTGTCCTTTCTTTGTGTTTCTATGTTTTAAAATTCTATATCTTTGTTTATATGTATCTATATATATGTATGCATATATATACACACATATACATATATATATATATATATATATATATATATATATATGCATAAATAAATAAATATATATATATATAAACATATATATAATATATATATATATACATAAATATATATATATATACATAAATATACTACCTTGATCAAAAATTTCCCGGAATTTATTCAGAAAATTAAAAATACAAGTTTATTCATCTAAATCTATATTGTCCCCTTCAAAGTAATCCCCATCGACTGCAAAACACTTATGCCAGCGCTTGATCCAATCCTCGAAACATTTTTTATATTCGGTTTTCGGTATGTCCATCAGTGCTTCCTGCGATTTTTCCATTACTTCCTCTCGGCTGCTAAAACGCGTTCCCCGTAATGGTTTTTTAACTCGATTGAACAGAAAGAAGTCACAGGGAGCCAAATCAGGTGAATTCGGTGGCTGTTGGATGGTATTTGTTGCATTTTTCGTCAAAAAATTACGAATAATGATAGTACTGTGCGACGGTGCGTTATCATGGTGCAAAATCCACGAGTTTTCTGCCCACATTTCTGGTCTCTTTCGGCGAATTGCTTCACGCAAACGTCTCATAACGCCCAAATAATACTCTTTGTTTACTGTCTGGCCTTCTGGCAAAAATTCATGATGCACTACACCGTTGTAATCCATGAAAACCGTCAGCATTGCCTTCTTTTTTGACTGAAAACGACGTGGTTTTTTTGGTCTCGGCTCATTTGATGAACGCCATTCACTTGCCTGATGTATGGATTGCGTGTCGTACTCATAAACCCACGTCTCGTCTCCAGTAATGATCCTTTTGATGAATGTGGGATCGGATTCAGCCTCGCAAATCATGTCTTTTGCGACGTCAACACGGTCTCTTTTTTGCATGAAATTGAGGTCTTTTGGCTCTGCTACACGACGGAAACCCAAATCATTAACCACAATGTCTTGGGCGGATCCATAGGCAATGTTCAAGTCCTCCGCTATTTCTCTGATGGTTAATTTGCGGTTATTGACCAACATTTCTTTTACTTTATCAATTTTTTCACCGACTTTCGATGTCGATGGTCTGCCACTGCGTTCATCATCTTCGATTGACTCACGACCACTTCTGAACCGCTCGTGCCACTGGTAAACGACCGTTTTTTTTAGAGAATCGTTGCCGAAACACTTTTCCAACATTTCCAACGTCCGTGCGCCACTAAATCCGTTTTTTACGCAAAATTTAATACAAGTTCGTTGTTGCAAATTTAAATCCATTTCTGAAATTGTAAAAAATCGCCAACACACACAGAGATAGATGTACTCTTGGCTACGTAACTTTTGCAAATGTCAAGTTATGACACTAAGATTTAAAGGAAATATCAACAAACGATGTACCAATTTAACAAAAAAAAACAGAACTCAAATCGGAACGATGGGAGCGCCACACGGTGGTTATTCCGGGAACTTTTTGATCAAGGTAGTATATATATATACATATAGCGAGGACAGGGGTTTGTTGGGAGAAATCCTATGGAGGCAGGAAAAGTGAATTAAGGGGGTATTGACTGGCAGTGGGATATTGAAGACAGTGATAGAGGGGAGAATGTTAGGTAAACGAGGAAAGGGAAGGAACAGAATAGAGATGTTGGACGGGATGAAGGGAGGAAGAAAGTATTCAGAGATGAAGAGGGAACTGATGTAGAGTAGGATGTTGTGTTTTGTTAGGATTCACAAAATATTTATTTAGTAGCTGTGTCCATCCAAAAACCTATCTTTACCGGTAGATTACCTAATAATAATAATCTACATATATGTTTACATACACACATATACATGTGTGTGTATGCATGCATATATAATTGTACAAACAAAGTGGTCCCCAAGTTGTCACTCATAAAATATCTCACTCATTTTTTTAAGAAGAAGGCTCTAATAATATGTCAGATTCTTAATTGCAGAAAGCGTACGGAAGTAAAATGAAGAGAATCCTGTTTGACCATCAAAGATTTACTAAATCATTTCTATGGTTTGATGAAAGAAAGCATGAAATGGATGCCATTGCACAGTAAGGCTATGTATACAGGGTGGGACAGAATGCACTCTCTGATTGGATGGGTAAAAAGTAAAAATATCAACCAAGATAATTAAAAAAGGTTTCATTGCTGAAAACTACATCCAATGCAATTTTTTTTTCATTCGGGTTTGAAAATTCTTTCATCCAGGTGACGACCTTGTTGAGCGATGCACATGTTGAGTCGTTCAAAAAAGTTTTCGAAAACTCTTCTCAGCATATCTTGCGTTATGCCAGCGATGGCATCTATAATTGCCTCCTTAAGAGCTTCGAAGGTCCTTGGCCAACTACGCAACCCTCAGCTTTGAGATATCCCCCAAGAAAAAAATTCACATGGGCTCAAATTCGGGTAACGTGAGGGCCATGGAGCATCCCCTCGTAAGGAGATTAGGTGGCCGGGAAATTATTCTTGCAGGATTTGGCGTGAACGACGGGTAGTATGAGGTACACCATCCTGTTGAAACCAAAAGGTGTCTGCATCATATTCCTCGCCGTACTCTTCCATTTTGGGGAGTAAAACGTTCTCCAGTATCTCACAATAGTGCGCTGAGTCCACAATAACTGCTGAACCTCGGGATTCAAAAAAGTAAGGCTTAATAATACCTATGTATGGCACAGGGTACCAAACTGTCACTTAAGATCTATGAAGAGGTCTTGGGTGAAGTTCGCGTGGATTGTTAGTCGCCCAGTAGCGAAAAGTTTGCTTACTTACTAAGCCGGAGAGGTAAAAGTGCGCTTCACCGCTAGTAGACCACTGCGCTCTCTATGTCGCAACTACACTATCATTGTTCTTAAAGAACGTTTCCATGACAAAGCCTCGATATTCATCAGACCACTGCACGGTAATTACTAAAAATGGCATTGTGTTCTCCAGCTAACGCCACTACTTTCACCCTGTTAATTCATTTGCGCGCTCTTCAGTGATTTTTTCAACTAAAAAGTTCTATTCTGCCCCACCCTGTATATGCATACATACACGTTTAAGCAATCGCACTTCGTCATAAAGAATACGAACAGTGCGTTTCGTGGTACGCATAGCCAGAAAAAGGAAACGAGCAACATTTGCCAAATACACATTCGAACGCGAAAACCCGTCAAATGGCGGATACATATTCATTCACATGGATGTAGATATAAGGAAAAGGGATAGGAACACGTTTAAAAAACAAACAGGAATAGTGGGGAAGGATAAGAACAGTGCGTTTCATTGCAAGTATAGCCAGAAGTGGGCTGCAGGGGCCCACTTTTTTGCTCTTGTAATCTGCTCGATTCCGCCTTCGTCTGGCCATGCGTATCACAAAACGTACTTTTCCTATCCTTTATGACGTGGTATGAGTACTTTCTCTACTATCCTGTCCTTTTGTGTCCTCGTCCATTTCTCTTTTGGTGGATGAAAAAACTCCCGCACGCCATCTCCTGGCAAAAACTGGGTATTATATAGTTTAATTTTAGTTACTGGAGGTCTGGAGCGATTCGCGAAAATTTCTCTCCATAAGCTATGAATGTTTCTCTTCTTCCATGACCACCTCTCGAAGCACCGTCTATCATTTCTCCCCCTCCGAATAATCTTCCCTCCAAAAGGAAATAAAGGATATTTCCCCACTTCGTTTCCCCTTCCTCTCATGATCGCTTCCCCTTTCCCCTTGTTATGCACAATCCCCTTGCGCAAGGGTTTAAGTATATTCTGGAAGAGGGACTTCGGAGTGGGGGGGGGGGGGGAAGAGAGAAATTCGAGGAATATTTTCATCGCCGGCACAGGAAATATTTCTTCGATACCGAAAAGGATTTTCCAAAAGGTAGAATAATGCTCATATATTAGCGAAGGGACATTTCATGGGTTAATTGAACGATTATTCATATCGATTATCGGAATGTAACGGGTCAGGTAGGGGGAAGAATGAGTTTATTCCCTCTGAATGAAGTTGTTATCAAAAGGTGAAAAAACGATGCCTTTAATATCCCGACAATGTTTGAATGAAATTCCTCCCAAGTCCGCAAATATCGTCACAAGGTTAACTGGTTTCCGGTTTACCTGATCTAAGAAAGTTTCCATAGTTAATGATAGTTATATGCAAATGCATTGACTCATTTTTGTTTTTAGTCGAGTATAATTTAACGAAGTGCCTGCTAAGCTTTATTTTCATTTCAGGTTTTTGGGCTGTTAGTTTGACCCTTATAGCTTTTTTTGTTGTTTAATGTCGTCTAAAAGGGCAATGGTTCCAATGTCTTGGGAGCTTTAAATGTAAATTTAATCTGGAACAACCAGCAGCAAAGTTGAACATCCGCTGAGATGCAGGAATATACTGTCGCAGCGAGAAGACTTGAATTTAATACGTATGCATCATAAAATTACCAATGAAAAATCTACCCTAAATATTAATTACGAGTATATGCCTGATAAGAACATAGAGAGACCAAACTGAGGCTTAAACGACTTGATCAGATGTGAATATCTAATGTACATACAATTGATTTAATTGTGTAACAATTGAAAGCCACATGTTTATGTTCTGGTGTTTTCAAATTTATTCAAATACTTGCGATCGAATTGACTTTGCCCGACCTAACCGACTAAAGTACCTTGTTTATTACTTTTTATATCTATAGAATATAAATCTATCATAAAAACTATTTTATGATTTTTTTCTAAAAGTCATTGGGTCAAAATAAAAATTCTTAGTCTTGTGAGTTAATTAGGTTAGAAAATAGATATACAGTTATCCCAAAAATCATTAGGTAAAAAGCTCCATTCAAATGTTTTACACCTAAAATTGATTGGGCCGCATACTGGAAAATGTTTACTACGTTATTTTAAATACAAGTATGTGAAGGGAAAAATCAAGATGGCCAATTTGATCGTCCTCCCTTATGTACCAAACGTATTGGCTTTCGCAGAATTCTACCGAGACCCTTTCCCACAGGGCTCATTAATTTCCTCGGGTGTCTCGTTATATCGCTAAATCGGAATTCGTATCGATTTTACCAAATCCGTGGATATATTCCAAGACATTTCTTCATTACCACGGCCATGTTTTTTTTTGTTTTCTCTTAGATATGAAATCCGGCGTAAAAGACATTGTACTTTTGGTTTGATTGTTTTCCCGTCGATGTCTTTTTATTTCACCTCGGCCATGAACTCATTCATTGACGTCTGAATAGCACAGAGGATGGGATGACCAATCTATTTTGGCCAGGTGGTGAAGAAACCCACCCATTCTTCGTCCACGCCCATTCCCTTCATCTTCAGGCCTCCGTCCATATCTGCGCAATATTGCGACGATCGATCTTCATTTATCTTATTTAGATTCGTTTATACCTTTGTAACGATAAATGGGAACCTTCATCCACCCGTTAATCGTTCAATACTTTACCTATACTTACATGAACATGCGTCCATTATTACAAGTGTATTGGTAGTTTACCATTTAGGGTATATTTTGAATGTATGCAAACTAAACACCGATATATAACTTTGTCTCGCCCAGCAACATACAATCTGCTGTCACTCGACACTGCATTAAGTCCCTCTTCAATTCTGCGTACATCTTTTCTCCATTTATTCCATCCACCATGTCTCTAATTCCTACCCCCTTCCTCGCTTGCCCAACAATCTCCCCTTCATTACAGTCTTCAACATCCCACTGCCGGTCAATACCCCCTTCATCCAATTTTCCTGTCTCCTTAGGATTTCTCCCAGCAATCCCCTCTCCTCCCCACCAAACCCAGTTTCTCCTTATGTGTTGTCTTTTCTGTCCACTCCCCCTTTTCCATCTTTCTCCGCACTCACATTTCAAAAGCCTCTAATCTACGTCTTATAATCCTACTTTGATGACAATATTTCCACGTCGTTCAAAACGAAACTTCATTTCAAACTTATGACGAGCCTTTCTTTACATCCTTACCGAAAGACCCTGTTATCAACTCCGTCCCCCTTGTGAAAATGCCTATGCTTGACGTAATTCTACAACTTCAGCAAATAATTATAAATGCTATAGTTTCTCCATTTTAACATCCCTCCCACCCTCTGACCATCCACTCAAACATAAAACAATAGAACAGGCGTTTATCTGGCTCCTTGATTCCTGGAATCACCCAGGATTAATATTAGACATTAATTACCCCAATATCCTGAAATTTTCATGCCCCCTCCGCTCCCAAAACCTTCAATAATGTTCCAACACTTCTAAAAATTCCCCTCCCAATTCTTCCCCTCGCAAACCTTTCCCCGTCTACCCCTTCCATCCAGCGTCCCCGGCACCTGCTATCAAAACCTTTACTCAGTTCCTTCCTTCTCTCCCTTGAGAAGTGTGGCTGGCCACCGAAAGTTCGAAAACATGTGAGTTTCTTTTCTTTTCTGCGTTTCTGTCTTTGTTTGCTAGTGCTGTGTTGATGTGCATTGTTATTCGCGTCCGTGAGACTTCCACATGGCGTTTATATATGTGTGTGTGTATATATGTGTGTGTATATATATATATATATTTATATATATATTTATATATATATATATTTATATATATATATATTTATATATATATTTATATATATATATATTTATATATATATTTATATATATATTTATATTTATATATATTTATATATATATATATATATTTATATATATATATATATATATTTATTTATTTATATTTATATATATATATATTTTTATATATATATATATATTTAAATATATATATTCTAAAAGTAATGCCATTGAATTTCCCGCGCCGCTCCTATTGGTCGGAGTGGGATCAACAAAAAAACAAAACGCCAAAGCTCAGTGGCACACCGACCAGTCTTCCAAAACCAAAAAGGCAAGAATGAGCAAATCAAAAGTGAAAACAATGCTCTTGTCTTTTTCGACAGTAAAGGAGTGGTCCATAAGGAGTTTTTTCCTCAAAGACAGACAATTAACGCTGCCTACTACGTGAATGTGCTGGAAAGACTGCGAGAAACGGTCATTAGGACGAAAAAATACATCTACATCAATACCCTGCAAGCCACCAAATAGGTGTGTGGCAGGGGGTGCAGCCCCAGGAGGTAAGGGTAAGGGATGAGGGGGTTAGGGTTTTTCAAATGGACATCTGGCAACTCCATCACGACAACGCGCCTGAGTCCGCGAGTTCTTGGCCACACAAGGTGCCAACGCTGACCCACCCCCCCTATAGTCCTGAAGTCGCCCCAACAGGCTTCTCTTTGTTCCCTCGGATTAAGGAAGCTCTGAAAGGATCCCGTTTTTCGTCCATAGAAGAGATACAATCAGCCGTGTCAATCAATCAATCAATCATTTTACATCCATACATCTACTTCTATTACCCTGAAACCAAAGTCCAGTCTTCCCGACAGTCGGTTGACGAGATAAAGGAAAATGCGACGAGACAGCTGATTACTATACATAAAAAGTACTTTGCCGATTGTTTTGAAGAGTAGAAGAGACGCTGGGATAAATGTGTGAGGTCCCAAGGAGTGTACTTTGGAGAGGACTACGGCTTCATTGTTCTAGTTATGCTAGTTTTCTCAAAACATGGCATGGCCAGATAGTTTCTGTATGGACCTCATATTAAAGTATTGACGAGCCTTTTCTTGGTATCCCTATTCAAAGTCTCTTTCATTAAGTCAATCCTTCTGATGAAAGCGTCTTCCTTTAACGTAATTCTACATATTACCCCTCTGCTAAGCGCAACATTTTCGTGCAAAACACTTAAAAGGTAAACTATTCCATCTCTGTAGTTAATACTATCTAATTTTAAGGTTTCTTTTGCTGGAAAGCCTCATAAACCTTAAATTTTTCCTTGTTTACAACGTTGACGATCTATTAAAAATATATGCCCGAAATGTTGAAGAACTCATACTTTGATTTCCTATTGAGTGGGAGTGTGATTTTGTTACTTTCTTCCCTTCTTCTCTGATCATATTTGTACTAATGCCATTCTGTGCGTTAAATTAGTGTCAACATTTTAAAAAGAGATAGAGATGCAGGATGTGCAATTAGTTTTCATCACCTGTTGGTGTAGGGAATAGCGGATCCTGTTTAGTCTACGCTTATTATTTTCATGACAAAATACTTTGTGATAAAAAAGCAAAAAATGTAAGACCAAAAAAACTTCAACTAGACATTCATTCGTGCAAATCTAATTTTCTTCCGCAAATAGCACCATTCCGTACGCACGTAGACTTCAAAGAGAAAGTGTATGACGGGATGTTATGCAAGAAGGGAAAGTCGGAAAGAGGGAGAGAATGGAATGATGAAATCCATACAAATGAGGGGTTTTTTTTCGATTAGATCTCGTGTGTCAGTTGGTCAAGGGCAAATATTGTGATTTGAAGGTCATCCATCGATTCCGAGAATTTCACATTTCAACATGAATTCGCTCTAACCGGGAATAGAGCTCGAAACTCGACGAATTCAAGAACGATGTCTGTATGACTTTTACACTCCGAATCATCATCTCGCGTTTGAATTTTAACCAAAAAAGGTGACGCCACTGAAATCCTTTTGTGGCATACCACCATGGTCTATTTAAATCTGGTAATCTGTCAGTTACGGTATTTAAGTTTCGTATTTGCATGAATGCTAATCACCTTTATGCTTTTTTCTAGGCCTCACATAAACACTACAATAGGCACCATAAAAGCTCACACTTCTATAAACAATTCTTCATGTTAGAATATCACCTTCTTCCCTTCATTTCAGTAGAACTTGTCCCCAACTTTTCCTACCGAGTACGCCTATAAGGATCCCCCATGCATCGCGGTCTTCCACATTTCCATTCTCACTCAATATGCTCTGAATCCAGTTTTGCTGCATCCACTGATTTTTTCCCAGAAACCATTCCTTTCTTCCCTGCAAGAGCAGCGAAAAATAAAGTTAATGCGATGAGGTATTTGCGGAAGAATGACGAGGATTGATTGAGCTGTGTGAAAACATTAATGAAAATTAGATAAAGGAGGAAATCAGCCACAATCACATACCTAAAGAAGAGATGTAACCGACTGTAATACTATGCATCGTTAGGACCTCTTCATTAGATAAATGGAAGGAAAACTGTTTGGGAAACCGTAGGAAAAAAATGTAATCCCTGAGCTAGCGAAGAAATTGGAGATATTATTGAGAAGGAAGGGATAAAAAGTTGACCTGTAACAATTTTGACCTCAATTGTAATGCGTCCCTTAGCAAAACCTACCTTGAAAGTTTGTTTAAGCTTACGAGTACATCACTAAGTGAGTGGTGCTAGGGTCCATCAAAAACCTAACCCAAGACGGTAGACTACCACAATTTTAATATTTTTATGCGATAGTTTTAATTTTTAATGAATAAAATTTGTTTTTATTTTTCACTAAAAGTGACTTAAATCTTTCCCCATGTGATGACACCGTCGGTTTCTCATATGGATTCAGGTGATATATGAAATTTCTCACATGTATTTCTATTCTATTCGCCATGATCGTTCAATTATCGATGGCATCGTCGACTATCGATCATCGACTCGATTACGATGCAACACGGGTGTCCATTGAAAAATGACAGTGATTTTGCTCAAAAGATAACATTGGTTTTAATCACTCACCGCATGACGAGATCCTTATTATTTTTTTCCATTAACAGAATTTTCTTATCGATATAAATTTCAAATTTCTATATTTTGCCAGTAGTTGAATTGATATTTGTGGGATCTAAGAGTAAACAAAAATATCAGTAGTGTGTATTATAACAACTGCAAGAGTCAGCTATCTATTTTTTTTATTCTCAGGCGATTTCCTAAGCAAGGTCAAACAACATGGAAAGTCCTCTGTTTATTTATTTATTCATCTATCCAAATAGAAGTTTGATAAATTCCTTTGCGAAGTTTAGTGGTGATGTCCGTTGGTATTATGTGATTCGAAGGAATAAGTTAGCACATCCCATCGTCACCCAAAGTGGACCGTTTTCGAGATGAAAATAACAAGAAAATCTTCCACTTTGCGGAGCAGTTAGGTGAAGGATAAAACGTGTCAAGGGTCCCCCTCTCTCCGACGAGAAACACCCTGTTATACCCCGAAGCGGTGTAAGGAGAACAGTTGCCTTCGAGAGAGCGTCATCTCGCGTTCCATGCCCTGCAAGGCGAAAGAAAACATTGTGCTCCGGCGGATCAAAACCGAGCGGGTTGTCATGGCGACGGGATGCTGGGCGAGCGCGGAAAGGGGGGTGGGGGAGGGTGGCGAGAGAGACAAACTACCTGGGAAATTGAGGCAGGCAGGGAGACCGTAGCCCCTGTTGCTCCCTCAAAGTGCGCGCCGTTGGTGAAATGTAGCATTGAATCGAACCTCTCGCTTAGCATCTAATAATCAATAACAAGGTTGAATCGGCCCCTCCCAACCTCCCTCCCCCTCCACCATATCTCCTCCCCCATTTCCCCCTCTCCCCTCCCCCTCTCTCTCCCTCTCTTTCTATTTCCATCTTCTATGTAGTTAGACAAAAGATGTTTTCTTTATTATAAGTAAGGTTCATCCGAGGGTGGGACTTGTAATCGCATTCCACCGGAGACTTCCATAGCAACTTAAATTAAAAAAAAAACAATAAGCGCAGTCACACCTGCGCCGAGATTTTGGGGAGATTTAAAAGCGAATGTTAGGTAGGTATTTGTCAATGGATTGCGGTCAATTTGAGAAAATTTGAGAAAACTTGGGAAAATTTGAAACAAAAACCGGAATCAATTCCTCATTTGAATATTTTTGCTCCCTTTACGTACGTCACTTGAATTTGGTACGTTCGTTTTTAAAAAAACCGTAAACAGACATTGGCGCGGCGGGAATAGAGGGAAGGTGAAAAAGATTGTTACGCAGACGAAATTCCAAGTCGAAGCAGTCAAATGGGAAACGTTTGAGTAAAAAAGGGACATCTAATCTTGAGTTTGAATTATGCTATGTACACCAGCGGCGGCTATACCCGGATTCTCAGGACCAATTCATCCCTACGATTGTAATTGGATTTATTCGTGTGAAAATTCAATTCGTATCTTAAGATAATTTCATGAACGTGAGTGCATAGTCATAGTATTGTGTTCAATCATGAATAAATAATGCTTGATAAAATAATCGATTCTATTAAAATACAACATAATTATAAAAGATTATAATTCCAGCAAACATGAATGTATGTTATTCGATAATTGTTGAGACACAGTTTAATTAAAAACTTAATTTTATCACTGCTGCTATACATCCATGCGATTTGATTTTTCCAGCCACTAATTTTGTACACTGAATTCGAAAAAAAATTACTGATGAACTTTCAAATTTAACTTCAAAAGATATATACAGGGTGCGGCAACATAACTTCCTTTTCTATGAAGCAAAACCCCTTTAAAAAGGGAGGTAATATTGCCGAAATATCCAGAGCATTGAATTTTGAAGCAGTTGTTTATAATGTACGAAACGTCTCTACACGGCTGTAGTACGTCATAATATACATGTTCGTCTAGAAAAGTAATGCGACAGTTGAAATCTTAATTACAACATTTAGAAAAGTAATGCGACAATTAATTGAAATCTAAATTACAACATTTAATGAACTGTGCTGACATATGTATGCGACAAATATTTTTTCCACTAAAATCGATTTTTTTCGTTCTAAAAAATTTCCATAAATGGATATCCAACTTGGATCTAGCCTATGCCACTTTGTTTTTTTATGGAAAAATGTGTACGTTTTACTCTCAACCGTCTTGGGGTGGTTTGTTCACAAACGAAGGGACGCATTAATTTTGAGATTTTTACAAATACTGGTCAGATTATTAGGTGGATTCGATCATTTCCAAAAGTATTTAATGTGTTAGGAGTAGAGAAAAGTCGTAAACAATAGTTATCGCCGGCAAATTTATAGATTACATTCGATGTCGAAAATTGAAAAAGATAAAAAAATACGAAAATCACTTCCTTACTTTGAATTATTTCGTTGCATTAGGAAGGGCTTACAATAATTTCCACAAGTCTGGCAAGAGTCACAGGTGCGTCGAGAATGAGGGACTGTTTTGAGCATTTTTTTTTAATTATTGCAAATTAAATGGATCTGCAATTAATTTTGATTGGAAGTAGTTTCCTTTCTCTCTGATGATAGTCCTCATTGCACTCTAACAGGTATTTAAAGTCGACATAAGGAAACATTTTCTCAGAACCACGGAGCGCGAAGTGGGTGAATACCAGAGACTTTTGGAAATGACATCAAGTTCAATTCAAGTCCTTCTAGTCACCGTGCTCCACTAATCGAATTGCCCTCTCGACTCAATTGAGTTGTGTTAACTTGGTTCGTGGCTGAGCACTTGGGAGGCCTATGAGAATATTATGCGTACTAAGTTGAGTCAAGTAGGAAAAATTACCATATCTGTATGCATTCGGAACGCCATTTGACTGCCCCATTTGATATTAAAATTGATGATAGCAACCGTTGGTTCAACGAGTGTCCTATAGTTGTCAGCACGATGCCGTAATGTAACAATGTGTATAAACTGTAAGGGCAGGTCGCTTGCCCACCACAACTGTAGTAATTTTCGCCATTTTGGTTTCGCGAGAAATGTAGTAGGGATAGCATTTTCAGGGAATGGGAAATCCGGTGTCATTGTTGGGGAGCTCAACCAAGAAAGGACACCAAGGGGTCACAAAATTTAGCGTCCCATTCGGCGGACTGCATCTTAAACCTAAAGTGATGTCTCAAAATATTAGGGATTAGGTGTATGAAGGGAATATCTCGTCTCAATCTCGCCTCAATAAAGAAATTATTATTATAAATATTTGTATTTAGAACAGGGATCGGGAATCCTGTGAAAAAATTCTGCCGCAGTGGAGATTCGAACCCGGCCTTTCAATGTGGGAAGTCAGTACCCTTGGCACCACCGCACCATTCGTAATAATTTGGTCAGAATGAACAATGCGGGTATGGACAAACATTGCGGCACATGCATGAGTACGTGAGTATAATTGTCGAGTGGCATCATTCGGTCATCCGTTTTGTTATTGGCAGTGGACGGGCGAAACTCATTCAAATTCGAATGCGAAAGTATGGTAACGCCAGTCTGCCATTAGTCTAGTAGGTTTTACGTTTCGAGTACGGAAATTCCTTTCAAAGCGTTACATCGGCGTCAGCGGAATCTCATCGACCAAAGGGTGAGTTATTCATTGATTTGCTGTCTTTAAATCGTCGTCCCACAAAAATATCTCGCGGTTGTGACGCCAATGCTTCGTAATTTCCCAATTTTTCCCTGATGAAATTCAGTTATCATTGGAGCCGTGACGTCAAAACTTCACTCTCCTCGTAGACATTTGTCGGCGCCATGGAGACCACATGGAAAAAAGTATTTATTTTGGATTCAGTAAATTGCGTGATAAAAGAAATACTCGAAAGACTCATACATATTGACTCTCCCCTTGTATATTACAATTTTAATTGACTCAAGTGCCTTTGGAATGAATGTTTATTTTATTGATTTAAAATTTAAAAGATTACTACGGAATGAATTGTTTCCACCCAGTTATTTTTTCCAGTTTTGAAATTGAAAGAAAATCACTAGGGGGGTGCATTGTTTCGATGGAAGAGATTTTTCTCTTTGGCAATTGTTGGATTTTTATTCTTGATTTTTTCTCTCAACCGCTGAAATAATGACGTATGCTCTTCATTTTTCTTTGTCCATAGATGTAGATGATTCCGCGTGTATCCCAAAAGACCGTGGCCGTCACTTTGCCGGTCGATTTCACCGTCTTCGCCTTCTTCGCAGCCGGATCGCCTAAGGAATCACACTTTATCCACAGTTCCTTCGACTGTGGAGTGAAGAAGTATACCCATTTTATCGTCCTTAGTTATGAATCGACGCAGAAACTTGTCAGGATTGGTACGGAAAAGCGCCAAACCAGCCTCCGAATCGAACTTACGGTTGCGTTTATTCTCGAATCCTATATATGTGCTACGAATAAAATTCATATTTTCACTCCAATCTTGCGGCGGCGTTGCCAAATTTATCACAAAATGGCGGCACGGTAATTTGTCGAAGGCGTGAAGCTTGCGTTTTTTTTAACTTCATTATTTGAGTAATGACGTCGAATACCTGCGAGGATAAAAAATATATACTTTATGCTCTTAAATCTAATTCCATTAATATTAGACTTTTTAACTGCATTTATGGGGCCTAGTATAGAAAAGAATAATGTGCGAAGAGAGGAAATAATTTTCCCATTACTGTACTTTAAGTCGAAGTGAAATCATCCTATTTTTCAAACTTTAATATATATGTTAAAATAATGCGACCCAGCAATTTTTTACAGAGTTTGATAGCTGACAAAATATTCAATAATGTGTGCAATGTTCAGGGTTGGCTAACTGTTATGCTGATGAATGATGAACCCTTAAAAATAGCAAATTTTATCATCCCTCAAAGAATTTACCAACATTATTTTCTGAGTCTCAAATATTATTTAATTAATATAAGTTAATATTTATTCCTGAAACAATGTATCTTTTGCCATATAACTAGACATATTTATTAAAATATAAACCATGGTTTTTTGTGAGTTAATAATCAGCCAGTCAAGTAAACATTTCAAAACGAGAATCGCAACAAAGCCGAACGAAAGAGATTCTGAATGCAATTTTTCCCTCTACGACTAGAATATCCATGATGTTTGGAATTCACTACAATTACATCTCCCAAGGCTAGCTGGGAAGTCATGTTTAGATTTTCATTCAATTAAGAAATTCTATAACCTCTTCAATAATAACGTTTTCAAAAAAAACTGCAGCATTCCTTCACATTTTAATTCATTTATTTATTTTCCCAAGTTACCCACTAGAACCAATTTTGCTTTTTGGATCCGACTTGAAGCGTACATAATTTTCTGAGTCCTCAGTCCCAATCAACAGAAGAAATAGCCTCCTTTTTATCCTAATTTACAAGGCTTATATAATTTATCTCGCCCTTAATTATCTATTATTTTGCACGATAAAATTAGCACATGGAATAAAAGCATTAATTTTCTCCGTGAATAAGGAATGAACGGAAGAATAGCTGATCACCGGTGAACGCCGAAGTGGACCATTTTTAAAATTTCCATCTTTAACTCATTTATCAACAGCTATCATAAACTTACAATACAGGCACGTAATTCTGTAAACAACAGAAAAATACAGCCTCGTATTTTTCTTAACAACGCAACCAAACGGGTATATACAGGGTGCGGTGCTTAAATTCAGACAAGCACGCGTTTCCTCGAATGAGAGTTCCTCGCCGGGTTAGCAAAACCTTCCCCAGACTTCTCCGAAGCATTATACTTAGCCACAATATCGTAAACAGTTGATCTGGGGTACCAGAAGAATCGAACTATTTGGAAATACGAGTATTATTTCGATATTTCGTATAACGCCCTGCGAGAACACTTTCGATAATAGCGGCCTTTCGATTGTACTTCGCACTTGTACGTAATATCTCGGCCATTTTTGAGGTTATGACTGTTTACTAGATGCCTATAGCTTTCAAGAACACCAATCGCGACCTCCACATGAACTACGATATGCCAGTAAATTGAAATTTATCCGGAACTAAGCGCTGCACCGTGTATTTCTATGTACATCGCAACAAAACACCCACATAACTCTATTAATAGCTTAACAATACATTCACGTATTTCTATAACAAGCGTGAAAGAACAGGCTCGTATTTCCATAAACGGCGAAACAATAAAAGCATGAAGTTCTACAATCCTTACAACAATACAGGCTTGTAATTCTATAAACAGCACAAAAATGCAGGTACGCCATGAATACCCTCCCTCCCTTCCCTCTTGCCCTCATACGTTCGATGATCGTTGTCCTCGCTCCTGACCTTACCAGTCGGCAGTGGAGTGAGAGGTTGGACATGAAGCTTTGGGATACCCCTCGCCGCATCATGTAAAGGCGACAATGTTGTTTACGGATACCTCGTCCTGCCTGTACAAGGGTCAGTCCTTCCATTGTTTAAGATTAATAAAAGTCGTGGCTCCATATGTTCCGCTTACCTATTTCAGGCTTTCGCCGAAGGCACTTCGACCAGTTGCGCGGCCCTTTTGTCGCGCCAGATAATGACGAAGATAACGAAGCGAATGAATGACCATTCAGGACCACTAATGACCCGCCGACGGCTAACAGAAGAGGCAAATCGGGAAATTATCCCTCCCACCACAGCCTCCCCCCTCCCACCCACACACGCACACACATCGGATATTCTCCTCGCCTGGTAATTGTATGCGAAACACGGTCTTTGATGTTCTCCAGGCAGAAGTAGAATCGAATCGAGAAAATAGAATCGAGAAATCGATTTGGACGAGCTATTTAATGGGAAAATTCAATTTAAAAGTAACTTTTCTTCAACCCACATGTACGAGGTGCGTTCGGAAGCTATGCGACCTGAGTTCATATCTCCGTATTGGTGCTAATCTTCGTCATCCGGGCCGTGACTTCCTTCCAAGTAGTCCCCATTGGATTGAACCACACGCTCCCAGCGGTGCTTCCTCATCTCAAAGCAGTCCTCGAACGCAGATTTTGGAATGGCCATCAGCTCGCGCGTCGCATGAATACTCTGAATCGTCTCGATGTCGCCGAACCGCTTTCCTTTGAGCGCCCTTTTCAATTTAGGGAACATTCAAAAGTCGCAGGGAGCTATGTCGGGACTGTACGGAGCCTGGTGAAGCTGTACAATCTTGTGTTTCGCCAAAAATTGCAGCACAAGGTTCGACGAATGCGCTGGTGCGTTACCGTGGTGAAGAAGCCAGTCACCTCTTGACCAGATACGCGGTCGTTTTCTTCTCACGGTATCACGCAATCTTTTCGGAACTTCCAGGCAATATTCTATGTTGATCGTCTGACCTCTTGGAGGAAATTCGTAGGGCACAACACCCTCACAATAAAAAAATCATTAAAAAAACTCAAGTCGGATACTTTACGGACACACCTCGTGTATTCTTATTATTGCTATACAGTCTAACAGGTTAGGTTAGCTTTTTGATGAACCCATTGCAAACACACCACGGTGCCCCTAACTAACATGATACCAAATATCCTTATGACATTACAAAAACTAATCCTTTACCTTGACATATAGTACGTCGCTTAATTCCATCCAATAGGTCCAATCTATTCCTTCCTCTCATTACAAGCTTTCCAAGAACCCTTTATTATCATCTTCAGCATCACGTTGCCTCTCTCAGTATCACTTTCGGCATCCACTTATCCTGCCTTCTTCGAATTTCTCCCAACAGACGACTTTATTACCCTCTTAGAATGTATATAACGTCCACGTTTGTTTTCCTTTCCATTAATATTACTTTCTCCATCCTTCTCCACTCTCAGATCTCGAAAGCCTTCAATCTAAAAACTATCCTCTTTCTTCAACGACCACGTTTCTGAGCCATATAACAGTAGGCTTGATGATAAAAGTTTTCACCATAGCTTCCTTTACGAAGCCGTTCGAAAAAGTATCCAACCTTATTTTTATTCTACTAGTTCAGTCAGCTTCAGCGAAATTGGAAAGCGATGTAAACGTATGACAGTACCTGACTCGGCGCCCAGGAAGGAACTACTGGCTACGCAAGGAAAATTCAAACGTAAACATTGAGCGGTCTATTTTACTTTGCACAATGGCGCTGCCTTAGGATTACCAATGTGCTACGGAAAATTCAAGGTCGGATGCGTTTTTGAAAGTCGGATACAGTTTTGAAAGTTGAAAAGTATGTATGTAATTTAGGTAGCTGTCATTAACTCTTACCTCTTCTTAAGCTTACTTTTTATATGGTAGTAGTAGTATTTAGGGGAGGCCACCGACAGCTGAGGTAATTTGCGCCATAGGGGATGGACAGGAAAGGATGAAGGGTGGAGGGAAACCCGGCGTCGTCATTAGCTTACTCTTTACGAAAGGCACCAAGGGGTCCGCAGCTTAACGTCCCATCCGACGGACGGCGTACTCACCCAAAGTGCCCTCTACAAAGCACCTCAAGTAGGGATCAAGATACCTCTGAAAAATATTCAAAACCGTCGGGATTCGATCCCTGGCCCTCTAGGTGGGAAGCCAGTACGTTAGCCCCCCACAATCTCGATCCCCATATATATATAAATATATATATATATAGTATATACTATATATATATATATATATATATATGTTTAAAATGTAAAGTACATGGTTGCACAATTCATGTGTGCACCATATATGCATGTGAAATAAATGAAATTCGAATTAAAGGACAGTTATCCACCCGAAGGTCGTATTGTTAGATGAGGGTAGACATCATCTTGTACTCTGGAATTTTCCTCTAATGGCATGTGCAATTCACACGTTATCAGGGTTATTATGGGGGGGGGCAGTTCCTTTCTCTGTGCCACCCTTGGCTTTACATGATGTTTTGGTGCCCAAAAAAAGCACACAGCTCAGGTGAAACTGAGAGTGCCTGGACGATTTCCCGGTAATCGAACCTGGGCCCCCTCGGGTCAGCAGTCCAATGATCCATCCAATGCACTACCATTCCTACCGATGTAGCTTATAGCTATGTAAAATATAAAAACTTAAAATATGTGCATGTCAACTGTAAATATATATTGGTTCGTGAAATGTTGTTTTCCGGTGAATCGGTGACAGGATAGCTGAATGAATGAGCGATTAAAGGGGTGAAAAATCGTGAAGCGTACCTAATCGTTCGAAAATCTTTCGAAACCAAGTCCTTTGCTCGCGATTTCGTTGCTGCCATTTTCCTGGATAATTCGAATTAATGGATCGTTGGGTCAGTCCAGGAGTGTTCGTGACAACTCATTTACATCACCAGAGGCACAACCGAGGTTGGCGTGGCATGCGGACACACGCTGCCTATAAGGCAGTGTGGCAATGGAATTGGCGATTATCTTGCAATAATCAAAATCACGCATCACAGTATAATAGGCGTGTTAGTGGGTGTCCCGAAAGTTCTAGTCACTATCACATATCTAGATATCTTAGAGCAATGTGGCATTTTCCCGGAGTTCGGTGAAGTACCTAAAATTTTTATAACTGAAAACTGCATTTCCTCTACGTCATATTATCTTTTTATGTCCAAGCTTTCTGGTATAGCGTCTGTACATGGTTTGTATAAAAATTATCGGGAACATTTTCGTAAAAGTGGATTTCTTTCAGATATTGTTACGGAGACTCAAAGCTCAGTGAGGAACAGACGCTGCGCGGACTATCTTTCCTATGGCTCCTAAACTTCGACCTATCTGGCATGGGTTACCCTATCAGGAGCAATTATTATTGCTACAGCCAGCACAGTTCTATGGGTCATCGGAACACCATGGGCACAAGCCCTTCCACGACGTCAAGGTGGTAGTCAATGGGAAGGGAAGCGAAAAATAGCGAAGGGGAAATGTCATTCGCGAGACGGGGGTATTGATTACAGCTATGCCAAGTGTAGGCGTAAAGACTTAAAAAAAGATGCATTAATATTAGTAATTAATTTAAAATTAACTACATTATGATCCTAAATCAAAAGACAAGAATTTTTTTGAGGCTAGAGGACGAGCGTAGATATGATATACATGGTTTGTATTAAAAGTATCGGGAATTGTTTAGGAAAAATAGATTTATTTCAGATGTTGCTAAAATGCCTCATAATTATTCAGAATGCATCCCTTGCGCATTGACAAACTTTAGGCAGCGGCTTTTTCACGGCTAGAGGGCTCTCTGGTAGGCGGATTCCGGCAGGCCCTCAAGGGTAAATGTACAAAATTCTTTGATTGCACCATGGTGCTGTCCTTTGAGGGAGGAGTACATTTTTGATAATAGGATAGTGTATCTGTATATTCCTTCCATCTCGTTGCGATCTTCTGTCGTTAAAATGATATGTTTCCTGACTTATCTCCGATTGTTTGCAACGATTTTTCAATCACATTTCAAAAGCCTCCAGTCTACGTCTATCTTCCTGCTTCAATGACCACGTTTCCGCTCCGTACATAGCTACGCTCCATATCAAAGTTTTTAAGAGTCTTTTCTTAATATCCTTACTCAACGTCCCTCTCATCAACTCCCTCCTCCTTGTGAAAGCATCTTTGCCTAGCGCAATTCTTCTCATTACGTCCGTACTACTTTGATCGTGTTGGTCCAAAACACTTCCGAGATACGTAAACTGTTCTACCTGCTCTATGTTTTGCCAGATTAGTTTTCTTTGGTAGATCAATTGACTCAAAACCACTCGGCCTGATATCGAGGTATCCAGGTCCGAACTACGGTTCAAGCGAATGTTTTACTGGAAAAAGTTAATGCATTAATATTTTTGTCAACTGGCGACTCATTTAAAGTAATTTTTGTGACATTTCCGCAGTTCTTTGCATTATTATGACTATACGATAGAGGTTGGAAGATGGTAAATAGTCTGAAAAAATTAACCATCCTAAATAACTGGAAATAAGCAATGAAAATACATTATTATCATTAGTATTCTACCCGTTACGATAGGTTTTGGAATGACACTGCTTATGCAACGGTACAATTATGCATTGACTTTTGGCTCTCTTAACAAAACACAACCTTACATCGGACACTACGTTCAGCCCCTCTTCAATTTTGAACACTTACATAAACCCTTGATTCCATCCAAATCACCTATCCTATTTCTTCCCCTTCCTCTTCTGCCTACGTTCTCACCTCCATCGTAGTCCTCAACATCCAATCGCTAAGCAGATATCTCTGCCCTAAGTTTCCTGCCTACTTTGCCACTCTGCCTCCATTCCGTGAAGAATTCCATTCATTTTATTGTATGCTTTTTAAAATATTAGTGCTTCTTTCGAAATACCTATTAGAAAGCATTGAAGATCTGAGATACTAACAGCCCTCAGCAAGGCGACATAAGGGAGTGAGTCCAACGGCGGCGTCGAATTACGTCCCTTCCCTCCGCCATGCCCCCTTTCCCCCACCTACTCCTCGCGGACGTACGCTGACCCCTTCAACATTGCGAGGTTGCCGGAAGAGCAAGGTCGAAGGCGGTCGTCTGCCCCCATGACACACGCACAAGGAGGAGGAGGGGGAAAAGAAATTTCATCGGTGATCACCGCTTGGCGATGGGATGACCTCTCATTACTCAAGGCCATCTTAGGAGGGAAATCATGGGGGTATATGTTATTGCGATTTTCTTGTGGGGGGGGGGTGTTGAGTGGCCATGCCCATATTAAGGAACGATTTTGGCTTCAATATTCTTCATAATTTATGTCATTTGCGCGAAACTACGTGGTATTGTCATTTTCAATAGTCACCCAGCTATTTTTTCTTGCGTTTGGAGTAAATGCCGAGATATGGTTGAGCGTGGTTACTCTTTATGAAAATAGAATATAGATGGCTGAACAATACCTTGCATAGGAATCGTATAGCTTTCACTGGAGTGAGAAGCGTTGCCAACAATTGAAATTGCGTCGTTTATTGGGCAAGAATATCGTGTAGGCATACATTTCCTCCACTTGCGTGGTTTAACAGTCTTCGAAATGCATCGTCAGTTGAGTGAGAGACATGCTATGTTATGGTATTGAGTATTTGCTTAAAACGTGCGTCCGTGGGTACGTGAAGGTTCAAAAAAGGGCGAATGTTTTAATGTCACAATGAACCTAAGAAGTTTCTGCCACGGACCAGTCGGTTTTCACAGTGGGCGAAATGGATCTAATTTTACAGAACAGTTCTCGACGGCTATGGAATAATGGCGTCGATGTTGTGGAAAATGTTTTCGTCTGCTGGGAGATATGTTGAGAAGCAAACGGGGTTTCAACTTACTCAGCTTCGTAGTTCGTTAGAAAAAATTAGAAGATCTTAGAACTTGAACGCAACTCTTAGTAATTCTCGTGATGTGTTTTTTTTCCGGTTTTGAGTCGGACCGAATTTCTCTATATTCTCCTCGAACCGCTGACCAGAATCTGAAATAAGAATAAACCGTCACTTACAAGAATCCTATTTAAACTGAAGTACCTCCCTTCCCTCTCTTACCACCTTTTTATATAAGATAATAAGATTCTCTTTCCAAAAGACATAACCTCCCGGATCTGTTGGTCTAGTTCCTTATATGTATCGGGAAATTCAGAAGGTTCAACGCCGGGCAGCCCGTTTTGTAAAACATTCTTACGATAAAACGCAAAGCGTCACCGAAAAGCTCATGGAGTTGGGGTGGGAATCATTAGAAGAGAGACGGTTCAATGCAAGATTGAAATTATTAAATAAATTCTGATCCGCATGTTTCAGCACCGAGGTCTCGCAAATTATTCGTACTCCTACATACATTAGTCGCTTGGATCATGCATATAAAATTCGGGAAATAGATGCCAGAACTAGCCGCCTCAAGGACTCCTTCTCACGGACAATACGGGATAGCAACTGCAGGGTTATAGATAGCAAAAATTCCACTTGCCACCCTCAGCGTATTAAAAATAATTAGTTGTACTTAAATGCATGCTCTTTCACTAACCTTGTGTGTTTTGTTATAATAACCCATTCTTTCCGAATGACCTCATTAGTGTTCTGTTCATCTGTTTTTAAGTCTCCCTTTCAATCACTCGTCCCTCTTTCAATCCCCCGGGGGAAATTCCTGCTACCTGCAACGTTGGGTCGCATTCCCTGCCTTTTACAGTCTCTTCGGGGGGTAGAGTGTTCTGTGGTGCATGTTCATGTGGTAGTGGTGTTTCACATTCTTGCTTGTTGCGTCCTGGCTTGCGTGTTGTAGGATGGCTTTCGTGCTGCATCCTGGGGTGCAGTTTTTTGTCGGTTTGCGGTATATGTGTTTGCATGAATGTTGGATGAAGGGATTTTTGCATAAGTGTGTACGCTGCTGTGGGTGTAATTTTCCATATTGTTGTTTTGCATGTGGTATTGTTCTTTTGTATGGTTGGTGACCTAAAACCCTCCGCCACACGCCCTTGCGGCGGCTTGCGGGGTATTATGTAGATGTAGATGTATGTATATAGTCGACTATCAGAATGTACTATATGTGCATATGCACCTGGAGATGACTAATGTATGGAAACGTGTGAAAAAGTGAAAATATACGGTATTTATTCAAAATGAATGTCTACAATTCAGAGCTTGTTTCTTTCATACTTTTTCCATAACAGTTCTATTTTCAATGGTAATCTCACGGTACTAAATAAAAAGAAAGTCATGGATCAATTTTTTACTTCAATCAATTATGCCCTAGTCATTTCAGAGTTTTTTTAATATTTCTCGCCTTGCCTATATCATTCATTGTGCGTCAGTTTTTAACAAGACCTTGTGAAAAACCCATTGAAAATTGCAATCGAGTGTAATTTTCATACCGATACTCTCAAAATGCGACAAACTAAGAATTCGCAACCGGACGCGAGCGTTACGAGCAACGGAACGAGCGATTGGCATTTTTTCCTCCTTTCCTAGAAAAACATCTTCGCATCAAAAATCAACTTTCCGACTTCGGCGAAAACGTGTCCTTTGGGCTGGAGTTAGTCTCGGTGGAAGGACAGACGGCATTGAGGATAAACGGAATATATGAAGGCATCGCAATAAAATGATGCAGTCTCATTTTTTTTCTATTCAATTTATGTGTCCACTGTGTGTGTGTGTTCACACACTCGAAATGTAAAGAAATGAAGTCTGTTTAAAATGTCACAGTTAATAGACAGCGATTATTTCTTCCAGGGCCTACCTATTCCTGTCTGAGTAATACGATTTTTCCCGCGTTCAACTTGAGTTATTGAAAGAAAACATTACGATTTTGTATACGTGGAGCAGCCATACTATTTCAATATTTGCAAAAGATTTAAATAAATACCTTAGGCTGTGCTCGTGAAAATAAAAATCCTGTGCGTATTTTCAGGACGCTAGGAAATATTAAAATGGAAAAAAAATATAATGGCCGAAAGTGAAAAAACTACTGCGCATGATGGGGGAAGTTGGAATGTGACTATTATGAGAAATTCGCGGAAGGCCTAAGTGGTTACTGGATACAATGAGAACCAATGCTGAACTGTGTGAATTAGAAAGTGGAGAATGTTGGGTAGGCGAGGAAGGAAGAGGGAGAGATTTGGCAAAGGGGGACGGAATGAAGGAAAACATATTATGTGGAATTAGTCAACGAAACCCAATTTGATTGTATCTAATACTGACAGCGGTAATTTTATTGGAATGCCAGTATGTAAAAGCCTTCATGGGCCATCTAAAGCCTATTTAAGGTTTACGTTACATTATTACTAATGTATGCGGTCGCAGATGTTCCACATCAAATGAAACTGGGGAAAAGTCGTCATCTCTTCGAATGAACGAAATCGTAATAGTCATTACCTGCCGTGCGGGAAAAAAGGAAGTATGGTAGTCCGAAGGGTAGACCGCTGGACTACTGTTTGAAGGGCCCTATTTCAAATCCCGGGTACGCCTATGCACCTCCCATCCACATCTCCAGCTTCATCCAAGTTGTTTGAATTTTTAGGTTGCCAGAGATCTTTCTTGGAAACCACAAACGGCGGAGGGAAAGGAACTGACGCCACTTAATAGCCTAATGTGTGAATTTCGCACGCCTTATAGGGCTTAGTAATGTGTGAGTTCTGCTCTCTCCTATCAAACCAATCTTCTGGATGATTTCTTCGGGTTTTTTTGTTAGTGAAAATCATTTTCTGAGGTTAATTCGAGACTTCTCGATTCTGTGAATTTCATCATTATATCTCCGATATAATTTTTCAAATCGACAAATAAAAAAACAAAGTGCCAATATCATAATAAATGACAATCCAACAATTTTAATCAATGAATGTTTAGTGACATGATAATGGTCATATTATAGTTGTATGGTCCTACAGGGTCGCGGTAGTCCAGGGGGTAAAGCGTTGGCCTACTGACCGAAGGGGCCCGGGTTCGATTCCCGGGCAAGGCACTCTGGGCACCTGCAGTCAGACTATGCGATTTTTCGGGAACCAGATTTGGGATACCATAACGGCCTCACTACCGTTTACACGTCGTCGGGCTTAGTACTGGGTGAACTTCACCTACCAAAACGACCTTCGGGTTGATTACTGTGTTTATGGTTTAATAGTCGCGTAAAATGTTATCTTCGTATCTTCGTACATTGTGTGTAATTACGATGAACTTACTTATCACATAGAAACGCCTTTATTGAATTCACATAAATATATTTTCCAATTTTAGTGTATAATATAGAGATCTTAGAAGTATTTTTATCAGTAGTATTTTCTATAAAACCACGTTTGTACTATACGGAGAATTTAATTGATTATGTACATTTAAAAAAATGAATTTCCGGGTTTTAGCATTTTGAATGTTAATGTTGTACTGTTCCATTAAGTCATATACCATTGCACTTTAAAACCTGTTTACATACTATTCCTATTGTTTGAGCTAAGTGTGGTCACTTTCAATTGAAATTGCTTTGTTAATTTATTTATTATTTTGAATTTTATATTTTATTTGTATATTGTGTATCGTATTATTCAATGAAAGGCCATTGTGATTTAGGCTCTTATTGAATACTAAAATCAATGGAACTTTGTATGAATGTTAATTTTTTCACTGTGCGTTTAATTCGATCGATTGATCAACCACGCGAGATGGGAAAGAAGAGCGTCATTGCCCTCAAAATCGTATATTTTTTATTTGCATTTCGTGCCTTTTTTTTGCATTTAGTAGTGCGAAATAAATGGCCCACCATGCGTGAATTTTCAATCTGATAGACCTGTGATTGACGCGGCTGTCAAGAGCACTGTGATATCACGATAGCGATCCATTCAGTCCGGCGACGCGACCAACGTCCACTCAAAACCAGTGTGGTCTCAATTCTTTCTAACGCCGCCGTTTAATCTAATCACACTCTTTCGTGACCCACTCATTCCTCAACGTATCTATTACCTGTTTTTACCAAACCGAACAGTCTTCAAGTGAACTGCACTCCTGCCAGATACCCTGTCGGGATTAATATACGAGGTGTGTTCAAAAATTAACGGGATTTTTGTAGTTCTTTCCTTGTTTCAATGCACGGATAGTTCTTGCCACCAGGTCAAATGATTAATAAAGAGTACTAATATTACAATTTGAACGCCGTTTGCGTGATGCAATACGAAAAAATGCCCGTATTTCATCTACATCTACGTAAATACTCCGCGATCCACCAAAAAGGTGTGTGTGGCAGGAGATGCAAGCACCAGGTGGGATTGGCAAGTGTTATGGGAGGATATGGGAGAGGAAGGGAAAAGAGAAAAAATATACTGAGTAAAAAGCCTCAAACAACGTGCAAGCTTGCATGGATTCTGGCGGAAGACTCAATTTAAAAAAAGTGTTAATTTCACCTAATAAATTAATTTTTGGTCATATTAATATGGTATATGGTTAATAAAAATAAACCGCAACCCAAGTATATACGACAGACCTCTTGCGTGAAGTAATACTGAGAAAATGCCCATAATTGTGGCAAAACAATTCATGGTTTTTGCAACACCACGTTAATGCACCTGCCCTCAGTACTCACTGCTTGTTGGCGTGAATATTTGGCCAAAAACACTACTGTAATGATGTCCCAGCCTCCATATTCGCCAGACATAGCCCCGTGTGACTTTTTTCTGTTCTTAAAAACAAAGAAAACCAACCACAATGGGCCTTCGTTTCACAAGCATAGCTAAGATTAAAAACGCATCCCTCAGAGAGCTACGTAAAAGCTATACCAAAAATCCGCGTTCCAGAAACGTTTCGAGGATTGAAAAAAACACTAGCGGTATATAAAAGTGAATAATATCTAAAAAGGACTACTTTGAAGGGGAAGGCACTGGTATAGATGAATTAATAAAATTCTTTCCAAGTTACTAAAATTCCCTTCATTTATTGAAAAAAGCTCCTATGCTTTTTTTAGCCCGGCGGGTTTAATAAACCTATAGACATCGCTGTCTTGTAATGATATGGGTATGAAGGCTTAGCTGCTTTCGCCCTTCCTTCCTCCCATCCATAATGTGTTACGAGTTGGCGTATGAATTCCTTCCACCAATTTTTATGCACATATACCCTTCCTCCCTTCAATGGTTGGTGAGAATGAGGACAAAAGCTTGAGAGGTAATTTTTGTCCGTTGGGTTGTGGGGAAGATTTTGTGTTCGAAAAAATCCTAATAGAAGAGGGATAAGTATGACGGGTGTGTTGAAGGAATGAGTTTTGGAGCCCCATGATTCACGAACAGAGACCAGGCAAGACTAAAGACTTTAAGAAAAGTACAGGGCACCTCAGTTTTCATGTGATCCGGAGGCAATTATTATGAACAAGAACTATATTGGCAGATTAGATTCCAAAAAATAAGAAATAGACAGACGCCTTCATAGATAGATTGAAGCACTCATTCTTTCCTCGCACGATTCGGGAACAAAATCGAAATCGAATCGAGCAAAATCAAAATCTAATCAAACAAAATCGAATTTGAACCGAACAAAATCGAAATTGAACCAAACAAAATCGAAATTGAACCGAACAAAATCGAAATCGAACCGAACAAAATCGAAATTGAACCAAACAAAATTGAAATCGAACCGAACAAAATCGAAATCTAATCAAACAAAATCGAAATTGAACCGAACAAAATCGAAATCGAACCGAACAAAATCGAAATCGAACCGAACAACATCGAAATTGAACCGAACAAAATTGAAATCGAACCGAACAAAATCGAAATTGAACCGAACAAAATTGAAATCGAACCGAAAAAATTCGAACAAAGAACCAGAATATTTATCGCATAAGAAGATAAGTTAAAAGATTTAGCCAACACACATTCATACCTGCATGGTGTAGATAGGCATTAATGGGTGTTTGTCTATTTATGTTACCAGTTATAATATATTCATAAATATGCATAAGCGCATATGTATGAATGACTTTTTGGTGCCGTAACACCCCCCGCCACACGAAAGTAATCATTTGCCCTGCCCTCCATCCTCTTGTTGATGATCCAGATGAGAACCACTTTAGTTACGTGCGAAATCAATTTTATTTTTCTTTAGTCCTTAAATATGCCTGCCTTTCCCTTTTATGCATGTTGGGAACCACAACTGTTCTGAAGAAATATTCCGGTCAAATTCCTCCCTAATATATTCCACGAATTATGAATAGGAGGGATTGCGAATTTTTCTTCCCTTTCTTTTATTTCTTCCTTCATGTAATCGTAACTTCTGCCTGCCTTGATGCTGTCTTAGAAGCGAAACCCCGTTCCTCCTCTACTCAGCTCATCCAATAATTCACCCCTTCCATCATGGTCTTCAGCATCACACTGGCTTTCAGCACCTTCTCATTCCACTTTCTCTGCCTTTTACAGATTTCCCAAAGTAACATCTTCTCTTAGCCCATCATATTTAGAACCTCAAGAGTTTGGCTTCGTTTCCGTCCAATATGTTTTTCTCCATTCTCCGCCGCATCCACATCTCAAAAGCCTCCTAAATCTGCGCTCGGCCACTCATTGCCTAGAATATCATGACTTACATCCATTAAACTCTAGCTACAGTACATATTAGAGTATTCGCAAATCTCTGATTTACAACAATAATATTAACGGAAATGGATAACAGACGAAGAACTATTGCTGGGCATGTTTTTTCGGTGAGATGAAGCTGCTTGGAGGAATTCAGAGGCAGGGAGAGTGAAATAAGTGCAGTCTGAGAGGGCCTATGGAGAGTAAAAAGTCTGTAATAATACTACCTTGATCAAAAAGTTCCCGGAATAACCACCGTGTGGCGCTCCCATCGTTCCGATTTGAGTTCTGTTTTTTTTTGTTAAATTGGTACATCTGTTGTTGATATTCCCTTTAAATCTTAGTGTCATAACTTGACATTTGCAAAAGTTACGTAGCCAAGAGTACATCTATCTCTGTGTGTGTTGGCGATTTTTTACAATTGCAGAAATGGATTTAAATTTGCAACAACGAACTGGTATTAAATTTTGCGTAAAAAACGGATTTAGTGGCGCACGGACGTTGGAAATGTTGGAAAAGTGTTTCGGCAACGATTCTCTAAAAAAAACGGTCGTTTACCAGTGGCACGAGCGGTTCAGAAGTGGTCGTGAGTCAATCGAAGATGATGAACGCAGTGGCAGACCATCGACATCGAAAGTCGGTGAAAAAATTGATAAAGTAAAAGAAATGTTGGTCAATAACCGCAAATTAACCATCAGAGAAATAGCGGAGGACTTGAACATTGCCTATGGATCCGCCCAAGACATTGTGGTTAATGATTTGGGTTTCCGTCGTGTAGCAGCAAAGTTGGTGCCGAAAGACCTCAATTTCATGCAAAAAAGAGACCGTGTTGACGTCGCAAAAGACATGATTTGCGAGGCTGAATCCGATCCCACATTCATCAAAAGGATCATTACTGGAGACGAGACGTGGGTTTATGAGTACGACACGCAATCCAGACATCAGGCAAGTGAATGGCGTTCACCAAATGAGCCGAGACCAAAAAAACCACGTCGTTTTCAGTCAAAAAAGAAGGCAATGCTGACGGTTTTCATGGATTACAACGGTGTAGTGCATCATGAATTTTTGCCAGAAGGCCAGACAGTAAACAAAGAGTATTATTTGGGCGTTATGAGACGTTTGCGTGAAGCAATTCGCCGAAAGAGACCAGAAATGTGGGCAGAAAACTCGTGGATTTTGCACTATGATAACGCACCGTCGCACAGTGCTATCATTATTCGTAATTTTTTGACGAAAAATGCAACAAATACCATCCAACAGCCACCGAATTCACCTGATTTGGCTCCCTGTGACTTCTTTCTGTTCAATCGAGTTAAAAAACCATTACGGGGAACGCGTTTTAGCAGCCGAGAGGAAGTAATGGAAAAATCGCAGGAAGCACTGATGGACATACCGAAAACCGAATATAAAAAATGTTTCGAGGATTGGATCAAGCGCTGGCATAAGTGTGTTGCAGTCGATGGGGATTACTTTGAAGGGGACAATATAGATTTAGATGAATAAACTTGTATTTTTAATTTTCTGAATAAATTCCGGGAAATTTTTGATCAAGGTAGTATATTGAGGCAAGAACTTTGGGTTAGTAAGTTAGGCGGCGGAAAAAGATTTAAAATTTGAACGTAATGTCGAGAGCTGAAAAGTATGCCGGGCTGGTGAACAGTTCATGGCATAAATAACATGTATGAATTTGACGCTATATAGGGTCGTATTAGGAGAGAAGGCTTCGAAGTGTAGCGATGGTTTGTCTATTAGTAAGTGTGTCCATCAAAAACCCACCTTATTCGGCATATTACTCGGGAAAATAGTTCAAATATCCAGGGTTGCGTATGATTTTCCTCTATAGTTTGTAGAGGAAACATATATAGACCTAACTGGATTTTTTTAATGTCGGCAATCGAACACCAATTATGTTTTACTCTTTCTCCCTAAACGGTTGAGCACCTCCAAAACTGTTGAAGTAGATGTTTTAAAAGGGCTACAGCATTCGTAAAGTACCTCGAATAAAGTGTTTTGGGTCGAATAGCGCTAATTTCATGCCCCATTGTACTTTCTTCTCTCGGGTCTTCTCTGAAGCTGACGGAATTCAAACATTTAGTCTCTCCTCGCCATATCGATTGTTTCCACAGTCGTACCTTAATCAATACATCGATTCGGAGTATAAATCATAATCCAAATTCTACAAAGAACAGTCATCTACTTTAATGATCCCTTGAGCCGACCCCTTCCGTAACAGTTACGGGTGCTTCATGCTTGGCCTTCCCCTGGGTAGATCTTCCTTTCGTGCGTATTGCTCTGTTATATTCCGACTCCATTCCTAGGCAGCCACTTCCTTCCCCTTTCCCTTCAGATGCTGGTACCCGTCTGTCTGCCTGCCTGCCTTGCAGTCGAGGAAGAGTATGATCTATATAAGGGTTAATTTGGAGGCTGGTTGGTAATCTGTGGCTGAGATTAAAGTAGGTATTCGAATAAATGGAGGAATAACCGGTGATCCACAGAATTGATCACCTTATATTGTCAAGCTTCATGCGAAGCATCCAGCCATAAGATTCATCGTAGGAAATGCACTGAGACGAGTGAATTGACTACTACTATATCAACAACAAAAAATGCTTGATGAAATCCGTATTGGATAATTAGATCCTATGGACAAGTTTTTCAAAGCATATCATCAACTTCAGGCGTTTAATTATGATTCTGAACTATTATCATCTGAGCCCACCGACTAATGCCGTTAAATTTTTGCTATATCGTGTGTGTGTATATATTTCCATACACACAAGTATATTTAAGTAACTTGTATGAAAAAATAATATACAAGTAGCACCTTTATGGCGTTCATTTATTCTTGATACACGCTTGCATTTAATTATGATAAAAAGATTAACCAAAACACAGCTGCCTTCGACATTCCGATATATATATAATATATGTGTGTGTGTATTTATTTATTATATAATAAAACTGAATGTATTCCCTTCATACAGGCCTGTATAGGCCTTCTATATATATATATATATATATATATATATATATATATATATATATATATATATATATATATATATATATATATATATATCGATGATGTAAGCACTGATGAGAGCAATACATCACAATAAAATACAAGTACAAGGGCACTCACAGTTAAGGAAGTTTGAACTTTCAGCATTGTCTTAGGCCTTATACAGTTCAGACTGCTGACCTGAAGAAGGCCCAAGAGAATGCCAAAAGCTCAAACTTTCTCATATTTGAGTGTACTTTCACGTGATTTCTGTGTTTTTCGTGATTTTCGTGCTCTATTGTGCCGTCCAAATGTTATATGTATATTAGGATACGGACATGTAAGAAAAAATTAAGTTTATAGTCGGTATTAGCCTATTCTCATTGCGAAAGACACTGAAATGTCCTCACAGTTTAATGAATTGCTTCCATTCGATGAAATCCGACCAGCCATCCATCCTACGTCTCCATTTTAATACGTGTAAACCCTTATATATTCCCATATTATAAGCCCTATTTACATTGAAAGCTTATCAGTTTCATAATATCTTCACGTAAGTGTACGCTCATTCGTGATACACTTTTGTGATGAAAGTTTTGGGTATCTACACGTGTACATAAATGTATCCTTGAACGATAATGCATCAGTAGATATGTGTCGGGAATAAATATATTCAATAAATAATTGCATCTTAAACATGCTTATTGGTCGCCTCCAGCCGCGTTCTTTTATTTGCTCTCCGTCAGATCCATTATCAGATTATTTCTCAAAGAAGGTCCGCTTTTCCTTTCAGAGACAATCACCATGCACTCTTACTAATTATTAAGCAATTCATCTCTGTTTGGACTGGATTTCGGTAATTTCACTGATGATTATTGTTTGTAACGTCGCCAAGTGTAACTAAGGGGACCTTAAAAATATTTCATTCACGCAAGGATTGTACCGTTGCGATTATTAATCACTTTAATGATAATTAATTAGGTTTTTCCTGTGTATTTTCGATTTCAACAATATACTCGCCATAATCAAAGATCAAAATCATTTCATTAGCATTGGGAAAAACGGAACAGCCTCCTGTAATAATCATGCACCAGATTTGAAACGCTCATGCGCATTTCCCAATTGCACGTGCTCATCGTAGAACACAAAAAGATAATATTTCCGACATCTGCATACGGACCCACCCATACACAAAGCTTAGCGGGAACACGTGTTGCATCGAGACCTTGAATAGGCACGTCGTTAAAATCGAAAAGAAAAGCTTTAACCGCGGGAACCCCAAAAGAGTAGAATATCAATCCGCGAATGAACAATGAGTATCGATCCGCTGAAAGGAAAATAGTGCAGCACGTTTATTGTTCTCGTGGATTTCGCGGTAACGCTAACAATAAATTCTCTCCATATACGAGCTCTCACGAAGTCTTACGCCGTTTTGGTATAGAATAATTTGGCAAGTTCTAAATAATTACAAAATAATTACCCATGAGTACATATGATTTCATCGCCGTAGGTAATTTCCCGCCCGCCATGGTTGTTCCCGCTACACCTCCCTCACTCCTTACGGTTTTGCTATACCTGAATGTTTGTTGGGCTTCACGTGGGAAGCGACATCCGTCTCACTGAGAGGAATAATTACGAAATACCTGTGTGCGTATATTACGCCCGATTTCAGAGGGCAGTGCAATCAAGACCTCCCTCGGTTTCCCTTACAAGCGACAAGGAGCACCATGATATGTAGTCGAATTCCACCTCTTCACCTTGATAAAAGACTAAATTATTAATTATTCTCTTATAGGCGAATTGGGTGCAGACGAGATGACGATAAACGTGAGTTTCCACAGAGGGAAGATATATATGCTTGCAAATTTCCAAGTCGCGTCGTACGAGCAAAGTGCTTCGTAGAATGAGTAAACTTGGTCTTGATTGTACCGACGAAATCCTGTGGAGTTTTTGTTAATTACGGGCAGGATACAACATTAATTACGGTATCTACAAGGCTTCACGCGATATAAGTAGACTTTTGATAAACCCTCACGAGTAAATTGGAACTACATCTGCAAGTTGATGTAAATGGACCGCCGGTCGAACTGTTATAAGGAATCCTTTTGCTTTAGAATTGTTCATGACGGTGGAGGTAGGAGGTGAATTTTCCCACAGCATTTTCAAGAAAATAAAATAGGACGGAATGCAAATAAAAACCATTTACTCTGATTAATATCCGTCGGAAAAATAAGAAACCTCTGCCTAATGAACACGTGTTTCATCTAGTTGTGTATGGTCATCCACGAAGGCTTGCAAAGGTGAGGAGGGGGGGCGTGCTTGCGTTAAAAGGTCATCAAAAAATATGACGATTGGTTATTAGTAGCATTAGCTATAATTTTATATACGTGAAGTAACAATTGTCTTGTGATGGCAAGGGACTAAAAGTTGCTTAGATCACAATGAGAATTTATTTTTTAATTTATTATTTATCTAATGATATCACGTTGAAGATGTTGATGGTATCTTAAAAATTATTTAAAAAATAAAATAATTTTCTGGATCAAATATACGAGACGATCAAATTTTTAGCTAACTTTTAATTATTGCTAAAAAAAATGATCGCGCAAAAAACTTAATTTTCATTTTTTATTCTTAAGAATTCCCCACAGTGTCACCATCCAGACATACATTTTCCACTAGGGTTTCTTGGCCTTTCGAAGGTATTAATTTAAGAACTCACAGAATACGTCGAAAACCTTTGTTCTACCTCTTGAATGACGTCATTTTTGTTTTCAAATCTTCGACCCCACAATATATTTTTTTTGGAGTTCTGGGAATAAGAAAATATCACTTGGTGCGAAAGTGGGACTATAGGGCGGATTTGGCGAAATTTCCAAGCCACGTCACTCTAATTACCGGTCGCACCGTGTTTGCTTCTGAAAAGGAGTCATTAATCGTGGAGCCCGACGTGCTGACACCTTTGACATGTGCAGTTCTTTCTTTTGAATAATTTTCAACACATTCTCGTAACTAAGATCAGTCTCGTTCATGATCATTTGGATGGTTGCTACTCGGTCTAATTGAATAAAGTCCTCCACTTTCTTACCTTTATCAGCAAAGTCCGTGAGTGATGGATTTCCACTTCTTGGATCGTCTGTGAGAGGCATGTGGCCAGTTTGAAAATTCCTTTCCCACCTCAACCTGGTGTCATATGACGGGATATCATTTTCATCATTTTTAGCAAGCAAGTCATCAGCAAGTTTATGCCTAATACTATATGTATACGGCGATCGGTTAAATGGAAGAAGGGGCCATTAGGTCTCAAATTTTGCCCAAATAAAGACCTCTATCTATCCATCATTTCATCGTGGATTTGCTGGGCGCTGTAACCTTTCAAATTATGGAACTTAATCACACACCGAGTCTCTTATCTTTTTCATACTGCGAGTTAGTTCAATCTTCCTGGAACATGGCAAATCAACAGTAATAGCTGTCATTTACAAATTACGTACATAAAAATCAATGGAAATGCAGAATAAACAATACGATATGTATGTGTCTCTTAGCAATAATTACTAAAAAACGATACTTCCAAGTATTTTTCGCACCTTGCTTTGGAATAAATCGATTTATGTCGATGCTTGCTGCTTGCGTTGCCAAGAAGGCACGAGAAATGTGGAACATATCGACGCCTTTTAATGCCCTCATCTTTTCCCTTCGTGAATCGGTTGTATTCTACACACATATACCCCATTATTTTTTTCACTCGAAATTAATTGCCTTCTATGTTATAATGTCCTCGATTGTTTTCGAATAGTAATTCTCATTAATAATGGAATAGAAATTTCGAATCAGTAGCTGTTATTACGCTATATGTATTTAAATAGCAGTTCATCAATATCATCGTCACAAAATACCCTGGTAATCTATGCGATATTCTCCTAAATGCATTCACGCATATGGATGGCTATGACATTTAAAGGACACTCACATTGTAGATTGTTTGAGCTTTTGGCCTTATATATAAATAAATATATATATATATATATATATACGTATAGATATATAAATTATATATATAATAATTATATATATATGCGTATATATATTTGTATATATATATATATATATATATTATTACCCTCCCCGGACTACAACCTTGTCGTGGTGGAAGGGCTTGTGCGTTCCGATGACCCCTAGAGCTGTGCTGGCGGGAGTAATAATTATTGCTCCTGGTAGGGTCACCCATGCCAGATAGGTCGAAGGTTAGGAGAAAGACGAAAGGTAGTCCACGCAGTGTCTGTTCCTCACTGAGGCGGCTGCAATGGCGTCTGACCCCAGTGGGGCGGCCAGTAAGTGATGGTGTCTCGTTAAAAACACTATTGAGGAAGGCAACGGGAAACCACCTCAATTATCATTCCCAAGATTAACATGATGTGCAAAACAGAGATTTTGAGTTCTGGCAACTACGGGACTCGGCCCAATCGGCCGTGTGTCGTGACCGGCAGCGGGGGAGGCAAGGCTTCCACGGTCGTCATCCCACGAAACCCTTGCAAGGGAAATGTGTGTTATGCTTCTTAGAAAATTGGAAAAACTAGAGTAATTTATTTTATTACCCTTCATTTTATCCGCAGAATTTATTTTGAATTCCTATGACACGACACGTATTTGTATCTACATATGTACTATTTCTTCCCTTCCTCACTTGTCTGTGACGATCTCCCCTCTATACATCACAGTCTTTAACATCCCGTCACCAATAAGAATGCTCTGCGTCCATTTTTGGATTTCTCCCAACAACCCTCTCTCTCTCTCTATCCCTCTTTCCTCACCTCACACCTTGCCTAATTAGTACTTCTTCGCATGTTTTCCTTAATGTCCATTTCCAAAAATTACTATCGCGAAATCGCTTCAATTATTTTATCTTACGCTACGAGGGTGACGAAAATGCACAATAAGCATAAAAAAGACAATGGTAATCAGTAGAAATTGCCACAAATTAATAGTAATGTTTCGATTACAGCATCCAGGAATACTATTGGGAATCGAAGGAAAAAATGAAAATGGCATGAATATTATTTTATCGTGCGGAGTATACTACATATACAGATACACAGAACCCCGGAACCTTAAGGGTTGCCTGGGAAAAGTTTTGACCTAGCGACCCTGCAAGGGCTTTTGGACAAACAGGGCACATGAAGGGACAACACGAGGAACGGAATCCATGTCGGAGAGAAGAAACGTCACCTAACCCAATGGTCATGGGCGACCAGACGGATGACGGGGAGGAGGCGGACATACTACACGCATACCACCACTGTGCATCTGTAAACTCCGAGCTTTCGTCGGCAGAGGGGAGAAAGACAGAATGCGAAAAGTGCACCCCAGGAAATGGAATTCTCACTGGAATCCCCCGAGGGATCGAGAGAGAGTGTCATCTCGTCTCTTCCTCCCCCCCACTTGCCCCTTACCACCCGACACACAACACCATTTTATCGATTTTTTAGACCAATAAGGCGAATCTATTTTTAAGGACCTGCGGTACATATTCCAGCGAAAATGATGGAAACGCCAGTTGTCATGGAGACGGAGCAGCGGTGTTCCGTTGCCTAGGCGACGGGACATATTTTCCCGCGTGACGCCGTTCGGAACGAGGGCGAGAGATGGTTTGAGGATTGTGGGTAAGGAAGGGTGGAGTGGGACGGCAGGGGTTTTGAATGGACAACTGTTTGCCACTTAAAATTTATCTAAAATGCACGTTACGGTTTTTGTTACGGTATTTGTTTTTTTTTTGAAGCGATAGTCGCATGTTTTTGCTGTCACGGGATTTCTGTTCGAATTTCTAGTCGTGATTAATGTCTCAGGATTTTCCTTGACAGCAAGTTTATTTTATGCAAGGACCGTCTATGTCTGCGCAAGAATCTATGTCAAAGTTCATCTGACTTTTGCATATCATTATTATCAGAGTCTTCATGTTCACGGGTAAAGGTGCGTTTTTAAGATACGCAGGTAAGGAAAATGTTTTGCTGATTTTTTGTTAGGAAATGCTGGGCATAAAAATACGAAACCTTCAGGAACCATTAAAAAAAATAAGGGATATCCATCTCCATTCATACCACCATAAATGCCTAACTATTTCATTTTCTCGTATATTTTACCGTAAGGATTTTCTCGTTATAAGCTACCCACTACGCCGATCGTTTGAACCGTACGATATGTTACTGAAGTAACGCGTAATTTTGTAACAGCCTTCTCTCTTTACACGCAATAGGCGATCTACGAGGTAAGTATTACCTTTGCAGGTTGTAAATAATTCTTTCAGCTAATTTTTTTACCGTCATCCATCTACCATAGTTGTCATATCTCGTTCAAATCGTTTCTTTGAACGAGTTTTGTTCCCAAATCCTCGCCTTAATTGACCACCAAGTATATAAAATATAAATATAACACTTTTATAAAATAAACTACGAGGGTCATCCGGAAAGTAGTACCCGTTCGTGAAATAAAGACACAAAAGTAAATATTAACAAACATAAAAAATTTTATTTGAAAGAGGATACTTTAAACTACTTCTCAACATAATCTCCAAGCAAATTAAGGCATTTGTCATAACGTGTGACAAGTTTCTGTATTCCTGCTGCATAGTCCTTCGCCGCCAGCTCATTGAGATACGCGAGGGACCCATCTTGCACAAATTTTTGCATAATGCAGATGGTGTTTAACAATTTCATGAACAATTGTTCGAGAAACATTGGGAAAATGCTCACAGATGTCATCAATTGTGACGCGCCGATCGTTCCTCACGAATTCGTCAACTGAGCTCACCAGTTGGTCTGTAATGACAGACGGTCTCTCCGAACGCTCATCGTCGTGTGTGTTCCCCCTCCCCATGTTGAAGTTGCGACACCACCGCCGAACAGACGACTCGTCCATTACATTGTCTCCATACACCTCCTTTAATTGGCGATGAATATCACATGGGCGAACGTTTCTTGCATTGAGGAATTTAATCACTGCCCTCACTTCACAACTGGCGGCGTTCTCAATTTTTTTAAACATTGTAAACAATCACAGAAACAACACAGGCAATGCTAGCGTCACGCAACTTGGCTCAGAGAAGGCAGACAAGCCACTGAAGCTATCTGACCTCGTCCAGCGGCTACTCGCGTCGTCAGCACTTCATGCGGCACGAACGGGTACTACTTTCCGGATGACCCTCGTATGATACTCAGCATTACATTACAAATATTTCTTCAACTCTGGCGTACTTCCTTCTTCCTTTCATTCCATCACTAACATTGTGCCCTGCAAGACACCACCGGTGTGTGTGTGTGTGTTTGGGGCAGGGGATGATTACACACCAGCCATGCAACATTAAAAAATTGAAATTGACTTTAAAAATCAAGTTGCGATTACCTATCAGTTACCAATAAAAATGCGAAATATTTAAAATAAATGTGGAAATGTTAACTTAATATTTATGCACTACTGCATCTAAGTGCAAGATAATTATCCATGCTGGGGACACAAGCTAGTATTAGCAAGAAATACAATAAATAAGGTTTACATTGAACGAAGACAACATTCCAGGCTACTCAGAATGGATAATAATACTTATTTTTCCCTTAGCGCAGTGAATTGCAGTTGCTGCGATCACTTTTAGCTCGCTGGAACAAACAACATTTTCAATCTGTTGTATTTACACGTAATTTCTTTGATTTTATTGACATGTTCTCCACTACCGTAGTACGACGAGGCTAATATTTCATTTGCAAGAACTCGAGACACTCGAGATAACTGCCTTTAATTAATGCAAGGGATTAATTCTGTAATTTTAACTTCGCCCCGGGAGCAATTTCAAACTTAGTTCCTCTAATAATCTAGATACACTTAGATGTTTACGATAACGTTTTAAAATACCAGCTCCTCTTGGCTGCACTCGATCTCTGGTTCGGCAACTAAACAGATTTCGTGAGGATCCCATTTACTGGCAGCATGTTCTAAATTAAGACTAACTAGCGAAATATAGCATCGCTCTTCAACCCTCTCGTACCATTCCCCAATGCTCCACTAATTAATCCCCTAATCCTAACACTCTACTAGCATGCTCACCAGTTCTATTATATAACACCTATGAGAGGTTGTTAGTACCGCACAACATACCTATTCTTTACCTCCGCTAAATTTTCTCCTGTATCAGTCTTCCACATCTCATCCCCCATTCAAATGTTCTGCTTTCACCTTTTCTGCCTCCTTTGAACAACAACTTTCTCTCTCTCCCCTCCTCTTCCATCATGACTAGTAGTTCCTTGTTTGTTTTCCTATCGGTCAATTTCACCTTGACCATCCTCCACACCCACATTTCAAAAGCCTCCAATCTATGCCTATCATCTTGACTCGGCGACCATCTCTCCTCGCCGTCGAGTTTTCCCCGTGTCCTATCTTAGTATTGTGTTTTTTTTAGAAGAGGCAAAGAAATGTTTCATTGATCAGCCTGTTTCCATTAAAAAACTTAAAACAAACGGTGTAATTCAAGAAATTATGATATATCTTTTTAATGCATTGCTTCAGCAATAAGCACTTGTTCAGTAAGAGTATCATTAATCTTTCATTGATTATACGAGTCTCATTAACTATACTAACTCGTCGTCCACTTACATCTGTACAGAACGCTTGACCTACGATAATCTCCGTCGGAAAATAAAATAGAGCACGTCCAGTGCATGGCATTTTTCCTCAAAACTCGAAAATATGATTTTTGCGATTCGTAAAAACTGCGCTTAAAAACTAAAAAGTATTACCTCATGAGGATTTTAAAAGTAGTTTATCATATTAAGGCAGTAGAGGACTTAGTGTTTTGTGGAGTCGACCTATATTTCCTTCCGGATTTAGTTAATTTTTTTCCCACTGTTTCCGACAAAAGCATTAATTGAGAGAGTGATTCGATGTGAAAAAGTGATGCAAATCCTTAAAAAGATTTTTTTCCACTTCCCTGTTTGGAAATACAATTTTTGATGAGTGGAATGATTTATGAGCAGAGCGACAACTTAACTGTAGTCAAAAAGTTACTTAAATCGTCTTGCTTAATAGGTTATATGGTTCAGAGTGCAATATTATGACTTTAGATATTCTCACAGATATGAAACATCCTAAAAATTAGATTCTTAATGGGATTTTACCCAAATTGAAACATTGAGGAAATGCAGTTTTTTTTAAGATTAAGTATGATCCGTGCAAGAAAATATTTTTTTCGTGCAAAAGATTATGGGGCAAAAAATTGAATGATAAAATTCATGACAAAGCGAATGCATTACATGTATTTTTTTATGTCGTCCTTGGTAGTTGTGTGATGAATTAATATCCAGTGAACTAACCTTATTTAGTTCACAAAAGTCCGATTTTATTTTGAATCGTGTGATAAATGAGTATTCTCGCGATTTCCTCAGCGATAAAAATAAATAGTAATACTTTGAAATGTAATCAAACTATTGAGTAATATTCCGTACTATTCGTTCTATGTACTTCAACAAATTTACTTTGAGGTATTTTGTGATGTAATTCCATCATCACAGAATTTACTCTCGGAGCATTGGACAGCAATATTGATTCGACTTGTTCTTTCATGTCAACAAACGGATTACCTTGTCTTCTTCTCCGATAGATCTTTCCTGGATAAAATTATATTGTGAAATTCTAAAGCCTATTCTTGATGCATATAATGTGAATTTAAAATTCTGAAAAAGTGAAGACACGAATACTAAGAGCACATGCAAACTTCAGTAGGGTTGATAGCGAAGAACGTAATCTACTACTATTGCATGAAGAGTGTAATCTATCCACCCTAATACGATGCATTCATGCTGCATTAACATTTGATTGTCGAATTTCAATCCTTTTATATCTTTTATAGAAATCGTCAATCGATGAAAGACTTGGGTTTTCCCATTTTCTTTTAAATACGAGGTGTGTAATGTAAAGAACGGGAGTTTAAGTTATTTGGGAATAATTTTATTTATTCGTCTATGTTCATATCATCCCCTCACAAGTATGTGGTTCCCATTTGATGTTATACACTTATACCAGCGCTTTTCTGAATCCTCGAAACATTTCTGGAACTCGATGTGACATAGCTTCGAGCTCTCTCTCAGCGATATGTTTTTAATCTCATATATGCTTGTAAAATGACGGCCATTTAAGGTTCTCTTTATTTTTGGGAACAGAAAAAAGTCACTCGGAGCCATATATGGCGAATATGGCGGCTAGGACATCATCTGTTTTTGCCATAAAATTCACGAACAACTAGCCATGAACAGTTTGAGTAGGTGCATGCTCGTGGTGACGTAAAAGCCATGAATTGTTTCTCCACGAATACGGACATTTTTTTCGTATTTATTCACGCAAACGGCATTTAACTTGTAAGTAGTACTCTTCGTACTGATCGTTTGACATTTTGGCGAGAACTCATGGTCCACTATTCGAAGTTCCTAAATTCCCATTACTTTTTAAACACATCTCTTATGTCAAAATATAAGAATCATTGTTCATTAAAGCGTTATATCGAAGGCTTGGATAATAATAGACTGGTGTCATCGGGAGAAAAGGGTTGCCAAGTTAATTGTAAATATAGCATCTACGAATTAGGAATGAATTTCATGAATTTTTTTGTTCAATTTTGAATATTTGCCGTAATAGGTTTGTATTAAAAGTATTGGTGACAATGTTTTCCTGACGTGTGCATGAAGTGTTGAATCCAGACCGTCGGTTAAGTGTGCGCATGACCGCAGATCGTATTGGCATTGATAAGGTGACAGTAAACACCGTTATCACTGAAATTTTGGCGATGCGAATGATCTGCTCCAAATTCTTCCACCCGAAGGTCTTGACGGACGACCAAGAGCAGAGTCAGAGTGCCAACCTGCGATGACCTTCTGCAACGACATCGTGACGATTCCCCAACTCTCTCACAGTTCCAACTTGGCATCAGCAGACTATTTCCTATTCCCAAAAGTGAAATACTCCCTCAAAGGACACCACCATGGGACCTCTAAGTACCATCAAAGAAGCTGGCACACATACCCTTGATGGACTTCCGGAATCCGCCTACCAGGGAGCCTTCGAGTCGTGGAAAAGCCGCTGGCAAAAGTGTGTCGACGCTCAAGGGTTGTACTTTGAAGACCTTTTAGGCATCTGGAATGAATTTATTTTTCCGAACATTTTCCCTATTCTTTAAATACAAACATCGAGTATATACAAAAATTGTATTCTCCGATGACATGCCTCCCAAAATAATCGTCGCACACCACTTACCCAAAAGAGTGATCAAAAGGCAAGTGTTCTCAAGATCTTCCACGGGAATGACTTCGATAGCCGGAAAGCGGGTTGGGCGAAAGTTGCCAATTTCTCCTCCCCTTCCATCGTCATGGAATTGCTCTGCAGAATTATTAATTGTTTCTTTTTTTTAAATTCACTTGACCGAAGGATAGGAAGACCCCTGTCTGCGTGCATATGTCTTTCCCTAACCTTCTGTCTCCCTCTCTCTATCTCTTTCTCTCCCCCTACCAGCGCGTATTTTGTAAGGTCGTTACGAAAGAGTGCTCAGGGGCTGCAGATGACGTTTTTTTTTTAAAAAAAATCCGTAATTTTCGCCTGAGAGGATCCAAATCTAATGAACTCGTTCGTTTCAAGAAATTGGCTGTCAACATGGATGGCTTGAAATGACCGCACGCGAACTGAGTGAACGGAAGGGAAATAAATCCAAATGAAGGGTGTCCGTCCAAACCACGCGTACCGGTCGCCTCTATTGAACGATGATTGGGACTGACCCGAATGGAACAGGATGTTACGCAATTATCGCTTCAGATGCCATGCATGGCCAAAACATTTTCCTAAACCCTCAGGTCATTTGCGACATCAGGGGCAAGTGGATAATTAGGTGGTGGATGAGATACTCATGAAATTTGAGAAGAATTGAGAGGGAAACCTTCGTCCGCATTGGCCAACGAATCTACGAATCACGAAAGGGGTCAAGAAGTCACACAGTTCAACTATCCCATCCGATAGACGGTGTGTTCCAATTGAGGTGATCTTTCCAAATGGCACCCGAATATGGACCGGGATGTCACTAAAACATCCTTCCACCGCCGGGATTCGAACCTGGGTCCTGGTTGAGGGAGATAAGGAAGCCAGCACATTGAGACACCTCACCAAACTGATCATTAGAACCAAAATGCTTCGATGCTTTCAGTCTCAATTTAAGTATTTTAGGATCGGGTAAAAGTTCAGAGGATTTGAACCAGATTTATTAAAAAAATACTATAAGAAAGCGTGTCGAGTATGTTGTTGGAATTAGGTTGGGAATTCCTTGATTTGCGATGAGAAAACAGGTAACGACTTAGACTTTTAGATTGGTACAGGAAAAGTAAGTCTTCTCACTTCACCGAGGATATTATTATGGCACCAAATTGTATTTGCAGGTTCGATCACTGGGATAAAATTGGAGAGAAACGGACGCCATCTCAGACGGTTTGAAGTAAATGTTCTTCCCTCGCACCATACGTAGTCATAACAAAACCGAACCATAGTGCCAGATTAGTTTCGATTAAAGACTAAAATTCAAATACCGGTTCAGACAGAACAATGCCGTATGATGTATGCATGATGTGCTGTATGATATAAACATACATGTGTGTATATGCCCAAGTGTTTACATGTACTGCAAACATATTGATATGCATGTAGTAATGCATATTTGGGAATTCACGGCTGGTCCCCCTAATACCTCTCGCCATACGCACTTACGAAGCAGCTTGAAGGGTATTGGGTTGATGGAAATTAGACGAGTATTGCAAGTACTTACTCCAGCGGACTTTTTCCTATTTTCAAAAGTTGAAATACACCTTGAAATTACGTCGATTTGAAACTATTGCAGATTTCCAAAAAATATTGTACCGCGGATTTAAAAGCTATCCCGAAAGAAGCGTTCCAGGTGGTATTCGAACGCTGGAAAAAAACGTTGGGAGTGTTATATTGGCAGACAAGAGCTGTATTTTGAAGACGATAAGCATGATTAAAATCAAGTATTAATTCAAACGTTCACATCATTTGTTCGAACCAGCCTCGTGTGTGGAAGTTCTTGTTCAAGAAATGAGGGCCGATGCGGGTTCTTTCGCTAAAATTTGTAATCGGGTGAAACTAATGTCCAGAATAACAAATGAAACAACGGAGTTACTTACTAGAATAGGCGAGGATAGAATCATATGAGGCACACAAGTACGAGGGTCATCCGGAAAGTAGTACCCGTTCGTGAAATAAAGACACAAAAGTAAATATTAACAAACATAAAAAATTTTATTTGAAAGAGGATACTTTAAACTACTTCTCAACATAATCTCCAAGCAAATTAAGGCATTTGTCATAACGTGTGACAAGTTTCTGTATTCCTGCTGCATAGTCCTTCGCCGCCAGCTCATTGAGATACGCGAGGGACCCATCTTGCACAAATTTTTGCATAATGCAGATGGTGTTTAACAATTTCATGAACAATTGTTCGAGAAACATTGGGAAAATGCTCACAGATGTCATCAATTGTGACGCGCCGATCGTTCCTCACGAATTCGTCAACTGAGCTCACCAGTTGGTCTGTAATGACAGACGGTCTCCCCGAACGCTCATCGTCGTGTGTGTTCCCCCTCCCCATGTTGAAGTTGCGACACCACCGCCGAACAGACGACTCGTCCATTACGTTGTCTCCATACACCTCCTTTAATTGGCGATGAATATCACATGGGCGAACGTTTCTTGCATTGAGGAATTTAATCACTGCCCTCACTTCACAACTGGCGGCGTTCTCAATTTTTTTAAACATTGTAAACAATCACAGAAACAACACAGGCAATGCTAGCGTCACGCAACTTGGCTCAGAGAAGGCAGACAAGCCACTGAAGCTATCTGACCTCGTCCAGCGGCTACTCGCGTCGTCAGCACTTCATGCGGCACGAACGGGTACTACTTTCCGGATGACCCTCGTAATTAGAAAATAACATCAATTGAAATTGCAGTGAAAATGCAACAATTTCAGAGTGTAAAAATCATTCGCCTTGACTGAGATTCGAACCCGGATCCATCAATATTCGGTTGAGTGCTTTAGCCAATTAAGCTATCGAGGCGTCCTCTTATCTGGCTAAAGCATTCGACCGGACATTGAGGGATCCGGGCTCGAATCCCGGTCAAGGCGAATGATTTTTACACTCTGAAATTGTTGCATTGAAATCTAAAAGAAATATTTTAGGATATCTCCTGGAATGGATGGGAACATGTCCTTATAACGCGGATTCCATTACTTTCCACAGATCCCTTTACAAATTCCGACGTTTTCAAATCCTTCTCAAGTTGTCTTTTGCATTTTCAATTAGCAAACCCAAGGGAAAAACTTTGAAAGTCGCGAGTTTAATATTAGACAAGCCTTACTTTTACAATTGTGCATCCCTGCATCCGTTGCCCATGGGTATCCACCTGCCTTGATCTTGTAGGTTTTAGTGACAGAATATTTCGTCATGTGTACAGAAACGCACTGTGATTTTTTTGTAATGATATAGTAAGTCGTACCAAAAAATGTTTTTCTTTCAATTTCAAAACATACCTTCAAGTATAATAAATACCGCTTATTTACGAAAAATAACGAGATTGAAGCTAGCAGATAAATAATTGCAGACATTTATGATAACATTTTATACTTATTTTTTAAATTACATTCATGGAGTATGACATGAGAGGTCCATTCCAACCCGTTATTTTCAGCGTATTTCGTGAGAAAATGTGGGGAGTTCATAAAAAATGTCCCGCTGTGTTTTTTTCCAATATTTTCCTTAATTCTACCCGATTCACTGCATCACAGGCCTTTCCGTATTCTACGAAACAGACAAACACATCCTGATTGTCTTTTATGTTCCTCTCTAATGGCTCGTCTGCCAGTGACCTTATTGCTTACATGGCATCAAGCATACCTCCCCCATTCCTGAACACAAAATTATTACACCCTAAGTATTCATTTTCCCTGCTCCCCAATCTTATTGATGATCCTGAGAACTACTTAAGCTACGTGCGAAATCAAACTTATTGTTCTGTCTTCTTTACATATTGCTCCCTTTCCCTTTTGTGGAATAGGGACTCTAACTGCTCTGATGAAATCTTCCAGTCAATTCTCTACCTCAAGTGCTGCAAATCAAACCTTTCCTCCCACCTTTTCCTAAACCCTTGAATAGCTCGGAGGTATTGCCTTTTACTCCCATGGCCTTATTGGCTTTTGATTTCCATAATTCATTGATTACCCTGCCGTCGCCGAACCTGGTGGCCGCGGGGTAACGCCTTCGTCTGTCATTCCAAGGGTCGCGGGTTCGATTCCCACCTAGGTGGGATTTTCCTCCACCTAGGGCTTGGTTGTTTGTAAATGTGACCATTGTTATCATTGGTAATAGTCTGATGTAAAGGCCAAAATGTGGTTTTACGACGAATGCTAAATAAATAATGGGCTTTATACGGGTATCTCGCCATCAAATAGGCATGGGCCTAAGCTAATGTCGTCTGTATCAAATTTTTTTTCTGTCTATCCTCGTCAGTGTAATGTATGTACCATACATAGTATCGCACTATATAGTTCCTCTATATATTCCTTCTATCTCTCTTCAATATTCCCTTGTTCAAATGATATTTTTCCTGACTTATCTTTGATTATTTACAACGATTTTCCCTTCTGACAATGTCTTAACCTAACTATATAGTGCAACATTTTCACCTTTCCTCTGCAAACTCCATGTCCTTCCACCTAGCTTCTTTTGCTTTATTTGTTACCCGTCTCATTTTATTGCATAACTCTTTATACTTCCTTCTACCTTACTATGTATTTGAGGCATTGTAACAATATCTGAAAAATAATATTTTCGCGATACTTTTTAGACAAACCATGTATAATCAAACTGCTACATTCCTGTTTCCCACGGCATTTTCCATGTATACCTGCGGCTTTTGTGGTTTCGAAATCAATTGTTTATGAAAATTGACCCCTATCTCCTGCATCACTCTATTGCTTTCTCCCCAGGACCCATTGTCTCTACACCGTCCATCATAAAAATCTTTCAATTAATAATTGAGGTGGTTTCCTGTTGCCTACCTCAATAGTGTCTTCAATTTGACAATGTCACTCAGTGTTCGCCCCACTGAAGTCAGACGCTTTTGATGTCACCTCACTACATCTACATAATACCCCGTAAGCCACTGCTCTGGCGTGTGGCGGGGGTTGTTAGGTCACCACCCGTAAAAAAGGAACAAAACCACATGCAAAATCAACACATACATGCAAAACTATACCCTCAGTGGCGTATGTATTCATGCAAAAATCCTTTCATTCTACACGCATGCAAATACATATACTATCATCTAACGAATAACGCGACCCTGGTTTTACTGCATTTGTATCATCACCATCGGGTGTGACAAAGGGAACAGAAACTCTCTTTTATGCTCAATAAGAATGGAAGGAAAACAAAGTGGGTGGGAAAAGGGGGAAATAAAATAGAGATAAAGAGGGTAGGGCCTCTACTATGTAATTACTGCAAGGATGGGGGAAAGACAGGATGTAAGTTTTAACTGGGCAACGCTCACACAATAGTGGTTTTTAAGATTTTTATAAATAATTAGTGACCCTTATTGATCACTTCCTGGTGAACGTGACGATATTTATTTACACTTGACATTATTATTCTATGAGAATCGTTTTCGGTCAAAGTGGCTAAGCAATGTCCCCACGTTGAAAGTGCCGCTATGAAGACAAACAGCTACGTCGCCATAAACATGGTTGAAATGTATTCGAGACCCTTATATACGTATCACCTAAAAATCGAGGTTCCGAGAAACCTATCTTCTCCCAGCAATCCACCTGATTCCCTTTTTTTAGCTATCCGTCTTTATACAGTTTTACAAATTGTCCGGCGAGAAAAAAAAATCAGCATTCTGATAGATGGGGGAACTCCTATTGTGCGACGTGGAGAGATGAATTTTGGATGACATAGGAAGTCCGGGAGGTCCTATTCTGTGATTTCTCCCATTCTAGGGAGAGGGATGCAAGTGATTCAGAATTTCCGAGTCGCCAGTCGGGGGGTAAACGTATTTCCCAGAAGCGGGGGTGATCACATATGCCTCTGTACAAGTGATTCGCTAACAAAAAAAGCATAGGAAGCACTTTTTCACTCAATTCGCCAATTCTCTCGACCGTTGGCCAACAATAGGAACTCGGGCTTCCATACGCTAGCCCATAGTTGTCACGTCTTCATTTCCCGCTCCATTATACACCTCTTATTTTCTTTCGGATTGGCGGGAAATTTAGTCGTCTGGGACTGTGATGACACACTCTGTCTCTCTCTCCCTCCGATTCTCACTGTGAAAGCAGCACTTTCGACTTCACACAGGTGCTCACTCATTCGTAAGACTGCTCTATTTCAAGTCATAAAAATATTTAAAAAATAGGGAGATTTCGTTTGATACTATTTTTCAAATGAAACGGTAAGTTTCGCATAGTGCACCATGAATTCTTACCACAAGTTTAAGCGATGAATTAAGAGTACTAAATGCAACATCAACGCCGATTGCGTGAAGAAATACAAAAACAATGTTCGTATTTGCGGCGAAACGAGTAATTTGCTTTTCCACCACCACGATAATTCACCTGTTCACGTAGAATGTATGCGACATCGAAGATGGGTTTATTGTACGTGTGACACTAACTAAACTAACCAATGCAACTGGACACCAAACGCGAAAGTGTTACTCCTAGGTTTTTGACGAAATTGCTCTCAAGCAGGTACTGGTGGCACGTGGGTGTTCCGGGAGTTTTACCCACGTATACTTCCTGTTGAAGTTGGCTTAAATTACAACTTAAGAGCTGTTCAGATCGTCCTGTATCCATTTTACCCATCTAAACATCGTCCTTTCGCTTCGTTTTATTTTAAGCTATTGATTAGCGGTTGCAGGACGCCAGAAAAAAATCTCCACGAAAAACAAATTGGGACGAGTGGAATATTGTTTGCCATTTAGGGTAACAGGATCACCAGCAATGGGATATTCAAGAAGAATATGGTAAGTGGAATAGAAGATAATAGAAAGGAGGGAGCCATATGTAATTTAATCCTTCTAATAACATAGGAGGATATTCATAGACATTCACGAATAGAGATTGATTAATTCAATGGTCTGAGTGATAACCATTTCCTAAGGTCCAAGGTGCAAAATCTCTAAATAAAAGGTTTGCTATTGCAGTTGATCAATTGAAATCGCTTTCAAAAGACTTGCGAAGAAACTATTGGTGTCACTTTTAAAACTTTCAACACATCACGTGTCAAGTCTCGCATAGATTGGGAATTCCAATATAATCGGGCATTATAGTCACTCTCAATCTTCATCTTAGACAGAAGTCTGGAGGTATTTTAATATATTGACGTTCGCGCGTTCAATGATATCGCTTGATGCTGCGCGACACTTGCTGATACTATATGTATGTCGAATGGGTATTGATGTCAACTCTGATGACGACCTATCGATATGACGTAGGTGATATCGATATCGATATTGGCGTCTACGTCGATACTGATGTGGAGGATGATGTTAATGTCGAGGGTGAGGTTGATGTCGAGAGCGATATCAAGATCGATGTAAAGGTTCCTTTTTACGGGTGGTGACCTAACACCCCCCGCCACACGCCCTTGCGGCGGCTTGCGGGGTAATATGTAGTTGTAGGTGTATGTAGATCGAGGTTGAAATTCATGTGGCTATCGATGTGTACGAAGGCAGATCTTCTGTTAAGAAACTTTTTATTAACGCGAGAAAGATACAAACGGCTCCGTGTATGCTTGGGAGGTATTCATACGAAAAAGAAAGACTCGTACTTTTCCACAGATTTTATTATACGGTACAGAACGTTATTATACCGTACCGTTAAAATTATAAAATTATACCGTACCGTATAATAAAATCTGTGGAAAAGTACGAGTCTTTCTTTTTAGTATGGATATTAAATACTTCCACGAAGTGAAGCCTGAAACAATAGAATATATTGGGAGGTATTATTTGACACATTATCAACATATTAATGCATAACTCCATCACGATCGAGGGATTTCATGTTCCTTAAATAATGAACCTTCATACCTGTCAACCATGGCGAGAGGATCTTACAAAAACATGGTGTGTAAGAGGAAACATGGTGCTTTTATAGAGTACTCCTCTCCGTCCGACTATTTTACCCTGTGGAAACGTTTTGGGATGAACTCCAACACGTACGATATTCGAAATTGAATGTAAAGTTTAATCTTCTTTGACGGGTTTAAAAGATTTATTTAAAAGGCATGACGGCAGATAAAGATAGAAGAGTATCGATGCGACAATGGGTATCTACAATTGAATTATAAATTAAATTATGTGCAATTTATGAATTTAATAAAATCCGTGAAATGAGTCAAAGATTAGTCGAAAATAAACGATAAATGTACCCGCAAATATTTTAGAAAGAGATGGCAAGAGTAAGTATAGAAACCAGATGGCCAGTAAGCTTAAGCATAGATAGAAAAGATGACATTGCTGAGGATAACTTAGGTCCAGGTTTACTCGACGGTGAGATATGAAGGGCATTAAGGGATTTAAAATCAAATAGGAGCATGGGGGAAGACAACATTCCCGGGGAACTACTTAAGGGTTTAGGAAAAGCTGGGGGAAAAATTTTAATGGATTAATTCATTATGATGACCATTTATGAGGGAGAAATTTCGCCAGGGAGTTGTCCTCAGATCAGTATTAGTTTCAATCCCAAAAAAGGGACGCCCAAAAAAAATAAGCAGTTATTAGTACGGTCTACAGAACAATAAGTTTGATTTCGCACGCAGTTAGAGTGGTTCTCTGGATAATGAAGAAGAGGATGGAGGGAAGGGAAAGTTATTATTAAGGGGATGATCATTATGAGTAATGGTCTGTTTAATTGCTTTCGAGAAGGCGTTTGATGGAGTGAATCGGATGGAATTAATTAGTATATTTCAGAAAATAGGAATAGATTGGAGGGACAGAAGGCTACTCCGCAACCTGTGCATGTCTCGGACTGCGCAGGTACGAGTGGGGAACGGAGAGTCCGGATGGGCAGTGTTAGAAAGAGGAGTAAGGCAGGGTTGTCCATTATGCTGTTCGACGTATATGTGGAGGAAATGATTAAAGAGATATGGAAAGAACTTGAGATTGGAATTAAAATCGATAGGGAATTCATAAAAATCGGTTGATCTGGTTTGCGCTAGTCATGGCATTCTTGATCTAAGGGAGAGTTGAGATATTACTTCAAGAACGGATGAAAGTGAGTCCATTCAATTTTTTTTTACAGCGAGCACACTTACGTGAGCTAAACCTGTGGTTCGTCGCCCAGGTCTTCACAACATTTCATTTCGCGACGACTTTAATGCATCCAAATGATATCAGATATCTGATATAATTTCCGTAGTGTATTATCAGCTCAAAATGAATAGAAGAAAGATCGCGAAATTACGGTATAATTCCGTGCCCACATGAGTCATTCCGTTGACTAATACACCTCACTTGCGTCAGTCTTTTTGAAACTGATAACGTTATTATATTTTTTTATATATATAAAAATAGATAACTTGACCAGTCATTTTCAGTCCAACGAAGGCCGTCCGCCAAAAATAAAATAAATATTTTTTTTAGGTTTTTTTCATCCGTCCCATCCCGCATGTAATATTTTAACTAAGCCAACCTCCTAGTGGGAAGCCAAAACTCCTAATCCTCCTCCCACTTTGGTTGATAAGGTGATTTACAAGAAAAATGTGCGTCCGAAAGCTAAATTAGTACTTCTCCGGCCGTGATTCCCACGCGTATTTTCGTTCATTTTTCTTCTTTTCTTGCCTGTTCCATTTTTCTGAAACGAGGGAAGATTTCGATTGTGGGAAGGACAGGGAGTGGCGGAGGGGGGACTTGGTAGTGACCGGAATCTCCTCCAAACGACAATTTTAGTCGGTCGAATCGAGAGAGAGGGAGAGAGAGAAAGGGGGGCGGGGTAATTATGGGTTCCGGATTCCTTCGTCGAAATAAGCCGAGTTCCGTTTCTCCATCGTCCTTGGTAGGAGGTGGGGGGGGAGGCAGATAGGCATTTCACGCATCCAAACGGTGGAACGGGATTGAAGAACCGAACGAAGGATGCAGATAGGGATGTGTGCTACTCCAGTTTCAAGTAGAAGTAGTAGTTTTGAGGGGAGGCGACCGACAGCTAAGGTCATTTGCGCCATAGGGGATGGATAGGAAAGGATGAAGGGTGGAGAGAAACCCGGCGTCGGCATTAGCCTACTCTTTACGAAAGGCGCCAAGGGGTCCGCAGTTTAACGTCCCATCCGACGGACGGCGTACTCACTCAAAGTGCCCTCCACAAAGCACCTCAAGTAGGGATCGAGATACCTCTGAAAAATATTCAACACCGCCGGGATTTGAACCCGCGCCCTCAGGGTGGGAAGCCAGTACGTTAGCCCCCGCACCATCTCGATCCCCTCCAGTTTCAACATCGACGGTATCGACATTCATAAAATATCGATGTGGCAACGATAAATCAACGGAACGAAATATATAATTAATAATTGTGCCAAACGAAAGGTGGAAGTGCGTAGGGTTCAATTGTTCCCTATTGTACCCTTTGAAAGGACCTTCGTAGGACCCCTGAATTCTGCACAAGAGTCAGTTTCGGCAAAATTCTATACTGAAAATAAAAGAACGAGGAGTCTCAAATGTTTAAAGTGAAGTTGAATTAGCGATTTATGGGGATCAAAATCTTCTCATGCACTGCCTGATGTAGTGTAGTTTATTCAACGTATTTAGGAATTAGTTCCAATTAATTATTATATATTGTATAGACGGATAGTAAGGAAAACGAACTAATGGAGATGGATGACAGTGGATGGGGATATGATAAAATCAGTTAGGCTTGCGGATGATCAAACTTTAGTTAGTTTGTCAGTCAGCCAAGGTATTGCAAACTCTGAGTCCATTGGTGGGTCAGGGAGTTTAATATTATTATTATTAAAAATACACATGTGCTGATAGACATTGTCAGGTGGCACACAAGTCCCAAATAATTGCAAAAGATAATACATAAAACTAGACTTCAAAACACAAATCTCTTTAACAATACAAGTGAATCCCCATCCCATTTACAACCATTAATCAGCAAGAAAAAAAGGTAAATTAAAAAAAAATTAAGCTTTTACATATAATACCATACATCACACATCAATCAAATTATTACATATGTGCCTTACATCTTTTCTTAAAAGTATACACTCTGTCAGGAAAGGGAACTCAAATGTTCGATAATTACTCAATAGACATAAATCATTGATTTAGTCAATTATCGTATGATTTTTTATATAGGAGTGTATGTACATTCCTATAGGAGTTATTTTTTCATGTGAGCTAAAACATTTTCAAATTACTAATATCTCTGAATGTATGATTGGTGCCCTAACACCCCCCGCCACACACCAATTGTCTTTGAGATGTATGTAGAGTCTAAGAGCAAGTTTTATCGTCTCGTTAAAGTAAAGGTTATCTTTAAACTTCGCTTAAGCCCAAAACTCGGTTTTATGGCCGCTTGTTAATTTAAAAAAGCCGACCTGACCGTTGAGCATCTAGAAAACTGACAGACGTCGTTGATACGGTTACAATGTTGGCATTCGCTAATGAAAAATCTTATTGGTAAATAAAATCGGATTTTTCGACAATCTCAACTTTTATTTAACTCCCACGTTAACCAACTGTTAGATTTAATGTAACATTATAAAAACTCCCATCCCATTCCCTTCAACATACCCGTCACGCTCATTCGTTTTTCGCAGCAATGTATAACAAACATAGTGGATTTTCCCCGATCTTTTTTTCCAATTCCTTAATTGACATTTACTTCCATGGATCTCAATAACCTATCCCGTATTTCAATCGCGACTAAGCCAATTTACTAATCTAATAATTTTAAATCACCCTTGTCCACTCCTCTAGCTTCCAGCCCTTCCCCATCTGTATTCTCCGATGGAGACGCGGAGGCGTTAATGGGATGCGAGTAATAATAAATCAATGTCCCGGCGGATGGCGCGAGGGTCGTCGTGGACGGGCGGACAGACGGACGGCGTCGGCCAGTGGAGGCGACGCCAACGACGCGTGGGCGATGGCGCGTGCAATATAAGGGGCCAAGTAGCTTAGTGGTACGGGGAGGGAGCTATCTCGCAGCACCGCGAAAGGACGAAGTTTCCCGGTATCGCGTAAGGTGGCGTGTGTGATGGGTAATGGCGTGTGACCAAGCAGAATTTCAAATTGCGGTCAACTTAAACGTGCTGCTCCATGCATAGGCTTACGATATGCATATATGCACACACACGTACACATTGAAACACGAAAACCCGTCATTTGGCGATCAAATAATCATTCATATGGATATAAATATAAGAAAAAAGGGATAGGAACGCATATAAAAGACAAACACAGGAAAGGTTGGGAATGCGGAATCGAGCTGATAGCAAAAAAGTATCCCTCACCAGGACTTGAACCACGGATCTTCCACTTGTGGGCTGACGCTCTCAATCGCTTAAACAATCGAGGAAACGTAATTTGCATTGAAATCTGCGGGGGGTTTATACGTGGTTACGTGCAGCGTAGAGGAGCCAGATTTGTAAAACGTTGTCATGATAAACTTATTAGTGTATCCAAAATATTAAAGCAGCTGGACTAGGAATGACTCACGGAGCGAAGTTTGAATTACACGTTGAAGCTCTCGTATAAATTGGTTGGAGATCTCATAAGCAGTGATGTTGGAAATGTATTATTACTCCTATCGTACTACGGTAGGAGAGATCATGCTAATAAAATTAGAGAGATAAAGTGTAGAACAAAGAGATCTAAGCTGCCGTTTTTTCCACGAACGATAGGGGATGGTAATACCGTTGTTCGAACGCGGTAGGGTCATGTTCGGGTAAAATTATTCTGGTGTGTATTCGCCCCCGGCCACGCACCCTAGCTGTGGCTTGCAGGGTATAACTAAATAAAAGCAGTAGGAGTATATTGGAGGCTTTTGAAAAAGCGGGTGTGGAGAAGTATAGAGAAGGTCAAGTGTACAGAAAGGAAAGCAAACGAGGCATGGTGGGTGTGGAGAGAGAGTTGTTGGGATAGATGCAAAGAAGGCAGGAAAGGCGGATATTAGTGGATTGGTTTAGGAGTGTTGAAGACTTTGATGGAGAGGATGGGGGGAAAACGTCAGGCAAGCGAGGAAGGGGAAGAAAGTATGCGGGATTAAAGGAGGGTGTACCGTGGTGTGAGGGGGTCCAAGTCGTGTTTTTTAGGGAGGCATAAAAAAGTATCGTTGCTCACTCTGTTTCCCTCTAAAACCTACCATACGTAAGGGGTAAATACCGATAAGAGCAATAATGCTATCCTTCTCCATACCCAACTAGGGTGTGGAGAAGGATAGCATTGATAACCGCGGTAGCGTCATGTTCGGGTAAAAATTATTCAAAAAGTATAACAGTAAGCAGAGCTCTAAGGATATAGTAATGATAGTTACTAGGAGAGGCAATCAACAGTTATCGTAGTAATGAGGTTACTAACAGTAAGGAACATAAAATACAATCAGGATGTTTTTTTGTTCTGTACATTTCGTATAGACGTTTGATGAAGGTAATTGGGTAGAATTAGTGTATGCATTGCAGAAAATAGGAGTAGATTAGAGAGATATGAGACTTATCCGCAACCTGCACACATAACTGATACTGTTCATGTGCGAGCGGAGAATAGAGAGTCGAAATGGGGAGGGCAACAGCGTGGTAACCATCGTCACCAGTGCTTTCCAATGTATGCGTGGAGGAAATGGTGAAATGGGTGTGGGATGGACTGAAGAGATTAATGAAAGTTGGTGGGGAATTAATAAAATCAGTTAGCCTTACTTATGATAAAGCTTTAGTTTGTCAGTCGGCCAAGGGGTTGGAGGCTCTGCTGAGTACGTTGGAAATTCACTGCGATTGGTACGGGATGGGTATTGATGTAAATTAAACAAAGGTTAGGCAAATTTCCAGAAAGAGAAAGGTTAAGTCAAATATTAAAAAATAGTTCATGAACTAGAGCATATGGAACTCTTTTACCCATGTCAGAGGTCCTATTGTCCATTATGGTCAAAATGGTCGGGCGATACGACAGGGTCGGACGTTAGGCGTAGATTGGAAGTTTTTGAAATGCGGCTGTGGAGAAGGATGGAAAAGTGGACTGAAATGAAAACAAAGGAGGAAGTGCTGAGTATGGTGGAGGAGGAGAGGTGTTTTTTGGGAGAAATCCTTAGCAGGCAGATGCATTTTTATTGCCATTGGAACACTGAAGCCTAAGATGGAGGAAATGTTAGGCTGTCTGGGTACGAATAGGAAATGGACGGAATGAGGGGAGGGAGGAAATTTGCACAGTTGAAGAGGAACTTACTATAGTGACGTAATTTAAGTCGTGTTTTATCGGGAGGGACAAATAAATTTGTCGGTGCTCAGTCTATGTTCGTTCAAAACCTTCCTTAAACGGTACACTGACGTATGATAATAATGATGATATATTTTCGCAAGCTAGGGTTTGCCTTAATTACTTTGAGCAATCTTATTCCGTCGTTCAGTTTAAGTTGACACGCGTGCGTGAAGCCCACTTCTTATGAGCACGTCAATCCGTTTATCGCGTGCGCAGGACTTTAAAATGCCCGGCATCACTCACTATCTTTCATGTCATCATCATGATTTCTGCAGGCACAATGCCCGAGGAACAGTAACAATTCCACTGAGGAGTTTTAGTGGCTAAGGGTATTTTTTAGTTAATCTTACACTGGATACCCTATCACGTGATCTCCTGTGCCGTGATTGCCCGCGTCCTGTAAGTTGTATAAATGCATTCGGATCAGCTTCCGGCTCATATACGTAATGGGCCGTTGTTGCGGAAATTTATTCACGAAGGACGTATAAAATAGATCTCTAAAATGAACTCTGGAACCTGGACGAGAATTTGCGGAGGAAAGGTCGCCACCTTTAAGTCCTTCGTTCCTCAAGACGAATATCCTAATGTGTTACGAAAATGTTTCTTTGGGGATCGGGATTGGAGCGATGGCTATCGTACTGGCTTCTCACCCAGAGGGCTTGGGTTCCAATCCCGGTGGTGTTGAATATTTTCCAGAGGTATACCGATCCCTACTTGAGGTGCTTTGTGGAGAGCACTTTGAGTGAGTGCGCCGTCCGTCGGATGGGACGTTAAGCTGCGGACCCATTGGCGCCTTTCGTAAAGAGTAGGCTAATGCCGATGCCAGGTTTCTCTCCACCCTTCATCCTTTCCTGTCCATCCCCTATGGCGCAAATGACCTCAGCAGTCGGTCGCCTCCCCTACTACTGCTAAATTTTTCTTAATCATCCAAAAGAGTATATAAATATACCTGGGCTTTTGAGAAAGACACCTCCGTCTTCGTGTAGCGTGAGGATACGTGGAAGGAGCCGAATAGTCACTGTATTGATGCACACAGTAGGTCAGTACGCCTCGAGCTGCAGTGGTTGGAAGGTCGCTCCGCTTGTCGCTTGTTTACTATAGCGCGTCAAAATGAACAAAAAAATTGAAATTCCCACCAAATGTGAATTTCATTCAATTATGAAGGTTTTTAATAAAAAAAACTTCAACGCTGCTGACATTCATCATCGGGGAAATTTGTGCTCTCGATGGACCAAATGTGATGAGTGACAGAGTTGTGCGTCAATTTGTTGTTAGTTTAAGAGTTCTCATAAATATTTATGCTGATGGCAGAAATGCTCGTCATTCCGTGGTGAACAATGAACTGCACATGAAAATTGACGAAAATTTCATGAAAACCGGCGTATTACGATATCTGAAATCTTTAGAAACATTTCCACAGATCTCTACTACTCTGTTGCATGGAAACACGACTGAAAAGTTAAGCTACTACATGTTTTGTGTAGTCGTAGTGTAGTTTTGTGTAGTAGCGTCTCGAAGAGGAACTTCAAGATGCCGTCATTGATTGGATTTAATCAGAGGCGGTAGAATTTTATGCTGAAGGAATTTGAAAACTAGTTCAGAGATATAGCAAATTGTTTAATCTGTTTAGCGAATATGTGTAAGAATAGTAGAGATATGTAGTTTTACAATGAAAATAATAAATTTTCCGGATATCTTCCAGTGTATTTTTTAAAGTTTAACGGGTGGTTAATTTCGGGGCAACCCTGTACATTGGAGGTATTGATTGATATGTTCTCCTCATTAATCCACACGTAATTCCTCCTTAAAAACAGAATCTTTAACATAGTATCTAATGAATTAGTTGTGTTTATTTATTTTTTAATGTTTAAGGGATTCCCCAGCCGTTTTGCAAAAACTAATATTTATTAGGGAAATATTATTGCTAATTTATGGTTTTTTCGAGACAATATCGTACACTCCTTTCCAAGGGATGGATATTTGTCCAAAATTCTCATATTTTCTTACTTCTCTCCGTCAAGTGTACGCTAGAGGAGAAGGAGACTAGAGCATTTAACCATTATCCGGGAATTACAGGGTTCGCGATGGGACGCTAGACTGAGTTATTCAGCAATCACGAAAAATGCTACTCTACGTTCAGTAACCTTGCTTTTGAGAAGAACCTTCGCTTCCCTTATTGAGGAAAAGCGAGAGTGGTGCATAAAAAGAAATGAATTTTACCTTCAATTACTGGCGAAGGACGTGAAATAACACTTCATGAAAACGATTTCTAGGAATCAAAAGTTCCAGAAAAGTGAAATGGCACAAAGTGAAAAGAGTGACTCGACAAGATCGAATGATAAGTGATAATTGATATTTCCATATTTGTCTCTCTCACTCTCCACGGGTGCAGCTGATAACCTTCTCCGCAACCACATCTCAAAGGCCTACAATCTACCCTTATCCTCTTGTCACAACGACCAAGTTTCTGAGCCATGCCAAATGACACAACGCATTAAAATTTTTCGCTTGTCTTTTCTGTACTGTCTTTCATTAATTCCCGCCTCTTTTGAAAACGTTACTTGACCTAAAGCGATTCTTCTTTTGATATCCACACACACTCTGCCCACCTTCACCCCAAACACTTCCTCCTGTAAACTGTTTTAACTGTTCTAGTCTGTATCCCCTGACTTTGAGGACCTCATTGTATTCGTTTTATTACGATTAATTCTCATCCCATAAGCATCACAATGATTCTGCAATGCGCTAAAGTAATCATTGTAACCATTTGCCTATCCGGCTGACTGCCAAACATCTTTCTGATTTGAAGGGTTCTCCATCTAATATCAAAATAGCCATTCTCATGCATTTCTTACCTTTTTCTCCAATGATTCATGGAAAATAAACAGGTGATAATGAACACTCCGGTACCCTCTTTGCGCCTCCCAACCCGACTCTCCATCCACCACTCGCACCTCATGCAGTGAGACATGTACATTAGACAGTCTGAGACATGTAGAGGTCCCGTCTACGAGTATATACACACACACACACACACATATATATATATATATATATATATATATATATATATATATATATATATATATATATACAAAGTTAAATCTTTATCGGTAAGTAAGAAAGGGAGATGAACGATAGCAGTTAGAGATAAGGCGGGTAAGGTAATAGTTGACGCAGGGAAGATCCAAGAGAGATAGAAGGAAAATATAGAAGAACTGTATAGTAAAGAGCTTAGACCAACAAAGGACCATGACATAGAGGAAAATAGCTTAGGCCCAGGCATACTAGACAATGAGATAGAAAGGGCATTAAGGGAGATGAAACTAAATAAGGCCGTGGGGGTGGATAACATTCCCGCGGAACTTTTAAAAGGCTTAGGAAAATGTGGGAGGAAGAGGCTATATGGGCTCATTCGTAGTATTTGTGAGGAGGGAATCTGGCCAGAAGACTTTGTGAGATCAGTTTTAGTTCCTATTCCGAAAAAGGTAAAGGCTACATATTGTGAGGACTACAGGACAATTAGTTTGATATCCCACGCAGCTAAAGTTGTTCTCAGGATCATAAACAAAAGGATAGAGAGTAGGGCAAATGATTACTTAGGTGATGATCAGTTTGGGTTTAGGAATGGGAGAGGTACGCGTGATGCCATTGCAGTAATGAGATTATTAATCGAGAGGAATATAGAACACAACCAGGAGGTATTTGCCTGTTTCGTAGATTTCGAAAAAGCGTTTGATAGAGTGAATTGGGAAAAACTAATGAGTATATTGCAGAAAATAGGAATAGAGTGGAGGGAAAGGAGGCTAATCCGCAACCTGTACATGTCTCAGACTGCTCAGGTACGAGTGGGGAACGGGGAGTCCGGTTGGGCAGTGTTAGGAAGAGGTGTAAGGCAGGGTTGCCCATTATCATCGTTGCTTTTCAACCTGTATGCAGAGGAAATGATTAAAGAGGCATGGGAAGAACTGGAGATAGGAATGAAGGTGGGCGGGGAATTCGTAAAATCAGTTAGGTTTGCTGATGACCAAGCTTTAGTTTGTCAGTCAGCCAAGGGGCTGCAAGCATTGCTGAGTGAATTGGAAATTCAGTGCGACAGGTATGGGATGAGAATCAATATTAATAAAACAAAGGTTATGCGATTTTCTAGAAAGAAAAAGGCTAAGCTAAACATTACAATAGGAGGGCAAAAACTAGAGCAGGTAGAACAGTTTACGTATCTCGGTAGTGTTTTGGACCAACTCGGTCAAAGTAGTAAGGACGTAAGGAGAAGAATTGCGCTAGGCAAAGAGGCTTTCACAAGGAGGAGGGAGTTAATGACGGGGACGTTGAGTAAGGATGTTTAGAAAAGACTCGTAAAAACTTTAATTTGGAGCGTAGCTATGTACGGAGCGGAAACGTGGTCATTGAAGCAGGAGGATAGACGTAGACTGGAGGCTTTTGAAATTTGGGTGTGGAGAAGAATGGAGAAGGTGAAATGGACAGAGAAGAAAACAACGAGGAAGTACTTGGTGGGCGAAGCGAGGGGTTTGTTGGGAGCAATCCTATGGAGGCAGGAAAAGTGGCTGAAGGGGGTATTGACCGGTAGCGGGATGTTGAAGACTATAATTGAGGGGAGAATGTTGGGCAAAAGAGGAAAGGGAAGGAACAGGATAGGGATGTTGGACGGGATGCAGGGAGGAAGAAAGTACTCAGAGCTGAAGAGGGACCTGATGTAGAGTAGGATGTTGTGTTTTGCTGGGGCCACAAATTATTTAATTAGTAATTACGTCCATCCAAAAGTCTACCTTAACCGGTCGATTACCTAATAATAATAATAATAATTATATATATATATATATATATATATATATATATATATATATATATATATATATATATATATATGATATGCGTGCCAAAATGTGGTAACGGTATTGTAGGTGGAATTTCTACATTATCAAAAAAAATATATCTTCGTAAAAATTTTATCTTTTACCCAAAATATTTTTCGCCAACCGTTATGAGAAAGCAAATATTATTTATTTCGCGTTGAGAAAATTTCTTTCCTGAAACACGCCGCCTTCTTGTTTACCTGTAACGCTATAACAATCGTTAATGTTTCCATAGATACCCCCGGGAGAAACTGTAACGAAATCAAGTCAGAAGTTTCGTTTAGGAGAAACATTTCTTATACTGCCGCCGTAGAAAGGAGAAAAATCTTCTCTAGTTAATTCAAATTTCAACGTGAATCTTAGACTTCCTATTTCTCGAGAAATTCATTAGCTTTCCTCATTAGCTAATATGTTGGCATAAATTGGAATAATCACGTTGATTTTATCATAATCCATCCATTCCGTCACGTTTTCCGTAGAAGAGGATAAGTTTTATCGCCATGCATGCCCTGTCACCCACCCTGGATTAATCACTTTTCTCCGGAGTAACAACATTCCCTTTAAAAATTAAACGAATATTCTGCTTTTCTTTTTGCTAATAATTGAGCAAGTTTTCATCCTCCAAAGAGAATTGAGGAAATCTTATTCACGAGTAAATTATTTGAAATTAAATTTGCTTTCCTAAAAGTCTGCTCCTTTGAAAAGAAACTAAAAAAGGTTGCGACAATTTTATTAAAGAAGTCACTCTGATTAAAACTGTCTGCTCAAACACTATCGCGAACGCTCCATTATTCCAACCCGAAGATTGATTGGCCTTCTTACACTCTTCCCTTTCCAATAAACTCTCCCTTGTACACGGCATTCTGTAACTTATTCCTCTCTGCAGCCCCTCTCTCTGCTTGTACCACGTATTTGACCCTCTGTGTCCCTCCAATCAGCGTATTTTCTTTCACCTCCCCTCCTCTTATTTTCACGAGGAATCCATTAACCCTTAATCCATCTGGTTCTCCTTCCCCAAAACCATTCTTCATATTCTCTTTCGCTCCGAGATGGTTCTATGCACTTCTTCATTTCTCTCTTATGCTACGCATTTTATCCTCTCCATCCTTCTGTAGCACCAGGTTTCGGAGTATCCCGTACAACTCTTTTCAACCTTTCAGATAGTCCACGTATCCGACCCGCGATTAGAGCTCCCTACTCCCAAGAAGAATTCCTTCACGTAATGCTTCATTGTGGGTAAACTTCTTTGAGCGTAATATTTCGACAGAAAAGTATTTTTTCGGTTACGCTTTCTTATTTAGAGATAACCTCAGATGGATATCGATTACTTAGTGAGTTATTTCTTAAGTTACTTCGAAATTCACTTTGTAATTAACTTTGTACGTTACTTTTCCAGTACCTTTGTAAGTTCCTTTGCAAGTTTTTAAATAAGTTACTTTGGGGTTCCTTTGCTGTCCACTTTGTCAGTCACTTTATCCGTTACTCTGTAAGGTACTTCTTAAGTTATTTTACAAGTTACTTCAACAGTCACATTGAAATTCAAGTAGAAAGTTATTATGCAAGTTACTTCACAAGTCTCATTATGAGCTACTCTATTCATCATCGTACGTACAAGATAAGATTAACAACAATGCAACTTTCCTTAGTAACGGGTTTGTTTATCATAATTTGTTTGTAAATAAAGCATTTAACATGAAACAAAACAATCAACAACTCATAGAGAATACCTTGATAAAAAATAAAAAGACATAGTAAACTATATCTTAAATCTTCACCATCATTCTCCCAGTGGTTCATCGTTCCATCGGAGGTGTTGTTTTGATGTTGAATTACATACTATACTCATCAACACATCCTGCCCAGACATTAATTCGATCATAGGTACGTATTGATTACTTAATTAGTGTTACGACGCGCATTTGTAAGGTCTATTTTATCACAGTCAACCAGGTTGATAGGAACATTTTAAAACCCGAAGTACCTGAATCACTTCTGCTATTTCAACTGCCGCGTAGAATCTTAATCATCACTGCGTTGATAGTGCTTCACTTGAATCTCCATTCTGCAGCTCGGTAGTTGGTTGAGACAGCATGTCCGATGCCAATCTTTTTGCCTCTTTCAACGAGGAGACGTCTATTTCACAAAATGCCTTCGCACAATTTCCATCGATGTTCGATTCATTGGTACGTAGAGCTAATGAAGTCTTGTACCCCGCAATCATCAATCCTTGATTACCTGGGATCACTTTCAATTCTGTCACTGTTTGTTTAATAATGTGTTTCGATCATGATTGTACGAGTAGGTTTGCAAAAAAAAATTCGTTAGGATTCAAAATCACATAGTTCAAAGCAATTCGAAGCAACAATCTCCTATCCACCACCTCGTGATGACATAAATCACGAGTGAAGACAGAATTGTTATTTCACAAAATTGACAAACTCATCACTCAGCAAAAATCAAACCCCGAATACTTCTTCAAATCTGTGAACAAAGAAACACTTTTTTCTATTTAAATGCGATGCCGAATCCTAGCCCATCCATAAATAACTACATGTATAAGGACAAACTTTAAGTTGAGAATGGCGTATTTGTTTCGTCAATGAACATGATTAGATTCACAACAATACCATTTTCGTTAGCAACGAGCTCGTTTACCAAAATGGCTAAATAAATAAACCAATTAACGAGAAAATAAATCAATCAATAACTAATAGAAAATTCCTTAAAGTGATTAATAGAACTCCAATATAACATAGAAAATCTTACATGTTATCAAAATGATATAACGGGTAAAGCAATCAATCAAAAACTATTACAACAAAACTAAATACAAAATAGAACACAACGTACTATGGGATATCTTACTGCGATGTACTTGATTCGATATTTGTATGCATAATCAGGATAATCAGCTACCCAGATTCATCGAGAAGTGTGCGTAGGGTTTAGATCTACAGTAATGTGTGACGGAAAGTTTAGACAATGGTGTCGAGACTTCAATAATGACCGCACAAATGTTCATGATGAAGAGCGGAATGGCAAGCCCAGTATCCAGATCGATGAAATAATTCAAAAAGGGGACCAAGAACTGCTATCAGATCGACGACTAGTGCTCTGTCTGATAAATTCCCTCTTGTTGTACTCACAATTACTTTACGATTGCTACAGAAATGCTTCGATATCACAAATTGTGTGCAAGGTAGCTATAGAAATTGTTTACTGACCAACACAAGGAAGAAAGACTACCAAGTAGAGGAGCATTTTTGGTCAGCTATCGATAAGAAACAGATGACTTGAACTTAGTTCAAGCGACTATTTTCTCTTCTTGCACTTGATACAATGGCTTGGTGGACAACGGTTTGAAGGCGACGAGGAACTCAAGACCTCCGTTGTCAACTGGTTCAATTCCCAGTCTGCAAGCTTCTATGCTGATGGATTGAATAAACTGGTCGAGCTTTAAGAAAAGTGCTTAGAAGTGAACGGCGATTGTGTACATTTAAAAGTGTAGCAGGTTTGTGGGAAATTAACGTCAATTTGAACATTTTTTTGAGAAATATATTTTTTACGACCATTTTTTACGGCCTTTACTTTTCGAATATACCCCGTATTTCTTGTATTTAAAATATTGCATGCATGCTTTATGTTTAACTACATTTTTTTATCTACTCCGAGTCTTTAGAAATGTGTTAAGATCTTTGAACGCACCTGGTATGTAGAATAACTTTAGTTGAATAGTATCTTAGATTTTTGAAAGTCTGTTCTTCTTGGATACACTGACCACGTATAATTCTTTTCAGTCGTACTGATATTTTGCCCCTACCCACCACGGCTTTATTTTTTTTACTTTAGATATTTCCAGACTGTCTCCCTTGTCTACTAAGTCCAGTGTATGCACAGGGTTCGGCGCTATCTCCGGACATATTTCAATTTGAATTTCCCGACATATCGTAGTTCCTTGAAGGTCACCATTGGCGTTCTTGAAAGCTATAGGCATCTAGTAAACAGTCATAAATTCAAAATGGTCGAGATGTTACGTACAAATGTGGAGTACAATCGAAGGACCGTTATTATCGAAAGTGCTCACGCTGGGCGTTATATTTCGAAATAATTCGATTCTTCTAGTACCCCAGATCAACTGTTTACGATATTGTGGCTAAATATAAAGCTTTGGAGAAGTCTGGGGAAGGTTTCGCTAACCCGGCAAGGAAATCTTATTCGAGGAAAGGGTCAGGTGCTGATTTCAGAGAAATTTTGCAAATGCTTGAGAAATAGCAAATTTTGAAAAATGTCAAGAAACCGTGGATGGTAACTGTGGCCTCGGGGAGACAACATGTCTTTCAACAGGACGGTGCACCGGCTCAAACGAGTCATTCAGTCCAAAACTGGCTCTCAGATAACATTGACACGTTCTGGTCAAAGGAGTACTGGCCCCAGGATAGCCTGGACTTGAATCCCCTCGACTATCATGTTTGGAGCGTAGTCGAAAGAGTTACCAATAAGACGAGGCACCCTAATGTTGTATCTCAACGCACCGCTATCCTAGCGGCATTCATGAATATGGACAGCGCTTTTTTAAAGAGTGCACGCGATCGATTCAGGACAATATTGGAGGCGGTCATTGCAGCCGAAGGGGGTAATTACATTGAGTAATGTAAAACTTGACAAATGCCACTACTTGTATGTAAAAGGATTTTCATTTTCATTTGTATTTTTTTGGATAAATTTCCTTTTGAACAAAAGTTTCATTTGTCCGGATTTAACCGCCGTACCCTGTATAGCCATCTCGAGGTCATCTTCAGTCGATTTTATAATAGCCGCTTGGCCTGCGAAGATGGTAGTAAAGAGGAACTTTTCCTGTTGTAAATGTATTCCTTTGGGAGCTAGATTCACCCTAGTTCTCATCACATTGTCATTATATATGTAAATTAAAGTATCTTGATGAAAATTATTTCTCTTGTCTGACACTTAATATTAATAAGATCATAAATAACTTCGTCTTTATTCGTGAGGCCTATTTAAATATTTTTTTACTGACGTAGGCCCTTTCTCGCCCCTAATATATGCCATGAGGAATCTCTGTCTTTTAATATATTCCAAATTAGGTCTTATTACATAATCAAACGCCTTTGATAAGTCTGCAAATGCCTTATGAGTTCCTTAATATTCCTCCCTTCATTTTTAACAATAATATATAAATTAAATATATATTCTTTTCATTTCTCTCATTTAGGATATGTCATGCGTTAAAAGTACGTTCATTTCGGTCCCTAACATCTATTATCCCTTACGTATCGCCAGGACGTCGAGAAGACCTGTCCTGGCTTGCGTGTTGTTGGATGGCTTTCGTGCTTCATCCTGGGGTACAGTTTTTTGTTGGTTTGCGGTATATGCGTCTGCATGAGTGTTGGATGAAGGGATTTTTGATGAGTGTGTGCGCTGCTCTGGGTGTAATTTTCCATGTTGTTGTTTTGCATATGGTATTGTTCCTTTTTACGGTTGGTGACCTAACACCCCCCGCCAAACGCCCTTGCGGCGGCTGGCGGGGTATTATGTAGATGTAGATGAAGAATGCCCTATAATTACCTATCTTCATGTCTTCCTAACTTCTGAACGGCTTCATGTCCTCTTTTAAAAACATTGACTTCCTTGCTGACCTAACAGTCACCCTTTCTGTCACGGACTTATCAGCAATCACTCAATATCCATCTTTTTTCACCGATTTTTTTCTATATTCTTCGTAATTCCCCATTCCTCAACTTCAAATGCCTTTCCCCACCTACCAAACTTAGATGTTTATCTAACAGATAGATGCAACCTCTGCCTAACGGATTTTCTCCGATCTTGACCTAATTCTCGTCTCACCTCTTTCATTAAGTGATAATATTGGTGTATCGAAAAAACAATTGGTCCGCAAATTTTTTAATGATAAAATTTTATTCTTGATTATTTCAAGTTTTAAAGCATAGGTGTGACCATTATCGAATGTTATTAGGAAGATCTTTCGAAAGTTTTATTTTTTATATTTTACCGTCTAAAGCAGATTTTGGGTGGACACAGGTGGGCTAACTTTGGGTATCCCAACTCAGGCTCTCCCAACAAACCACATCCTCTCATCTTACATTGCAATAAACCCTTCATTAGTTCTCCTTTTATTCCGTTTCCCCTTTTACATCCTTCTTTTTCGTTTCATGTTTCAAAAGCGCCCATCGCATTTCATTCCAATTCACGCACTCTTTGACGGATGAAGGCGAGCTAGAAGTTGTGAGGATCTGCAAGTGGAAATAGTACGGAGTATTCTTTTTTTATGCATGTATTGTCCGTTGGTATCTCATAGAAGTGCGTGCGGGTGTGTTGGGTATCTATATGCATCCATCGAGTACCAGAAAGCATCCCAAATCGGTGTTTGAACTTGGTGCGCAACCTAGCGAAAATAGTAAATACAATATGTAAAAATGTAAACACGATAACTTCGCCATAGTCTTTGGTAATTAAAAAATTTCGACTGAAAAAATTGCGAATTATCTGGCAGTTTCAACGCCTCCATTGGTTTTACCCCATGGTCACATTTTTTGCATCGCAATGTGACTTGAAACAATTTTGGTATGGTTATCGTAATATTTTTAACAATACTAATATACGACTTCTTTATCCGTGAATCCTGTCCCTCTGAATAATTTCTACTAGTAGGCAAATATAGCAAAATTAACCTTTCGATAAAATACTTCTTAAAACCCTTAATTTTGCCCATGAAAATGAAATTACTACTGAAATATGCTGAGTTTGTAAGCATTTTTATTGCGTTAAAATAGAATCTGTTCTCTTAAATTAAAAGAGTCGAGTTTTTGTTAAAGTTCGCGTTTTTTTCTTTTTTTTTTAAATAAGAAAATTTTCTTAAATATGATTTATTTCGTCGTAAAATGAAACCTCCGGACCAAAAACGGACTACATTTTTGCAATGAAAAGTTAATTTTCTGAGATTTTAACTTCGTGTTTCTAATGTTGTGTTTTTCGGTGAATTTTAAGTGAAAAAGTTTCACGGCCCCACTTTTCAGGCTTCTTTTCACTGCATGTGATAAGGCATGCGTATTCTTTTCCCAAAATATGAGACTGTTCAAAGTTGGTGTAGATGCAGAGAATTTATAATCAGACACCAAAAATTCTCCTTTTTAACATTCGAAATAAAAAATTTTTTTTTCGGAATACAAAATTTACTGAACTCTTTGCCATAGTACCTATTATTAATTAGGCAAAACTATTTCGCGTATTGTGAAGTATACAGAGACCCTTTTAATTCAACTGAAAACTTCCCTCCTTATATTTGGAATGTAATTTTTCCTTAAGCACTTAGAAGTTACGAAGAATTGAACGAAGGTAAAATGTTGGGAAAACAAAAGGTAGTTCTCGTGTAATACATAGGCCATGAAGGTCTTTGAGAAACTTCCAACACCTAACTTAAATGAGTAAAGTGGCTTGAATAAAAGGTAATTAAAAGTTCCTTCATTTCCTTGTTGCTAGGAGTCCACCATGTTAAGCCGTGCTTCAACGAGTTTCCTTCGATTATTTCCACATAACATAGGGGTCAGGTTATCGAACTAAGGCTCATTAACTTTTTAATATCAGCCATGCCAGTTACTTAAACGGAGTCTTTCCGGTGTCGCACACCGAAATGCAGTAATTTCACTCCGTAAAAAAATTCGACTTGGCTGGAATCGAACCCGGATCCACTCGATTTTCTACCGAGTGATTTAATAACAATTAAGCTACAAAGACTTTCAGGGCAATTTAACCAACCACTAAAAATGAGGGATTCAGGTTCGAGTCCCAGTCAAGGCAAATGGTTTTCAACACGTGAAATTACTGCATTTCTGAAACTTGTTGTAATTGAATTGGGCATTATTAGCCGAAAATCGATTTTTTTACAATTATCTCATTAATTTAAACTCTGCAGAATCATTGAATGCATAATATAAAACCTCTCTTTGCGAAAATAATCCATAGTTAAAGAAGCATGGAAAAGTACATTGATGTTCCATTAATTAAATCATAGAAATATGGTCATGGATTAGGGATTTCACCAAACAGTTAAACTTAAGCACTATGAATCACCTAAGATGCAACAGATAAACTGACCCCTAACCTAAACTGGTTTTTTGCCACAGTGGTTTTAATGAATGTGTGAGCAGCAATCTGGGCTCATATTAGTTTTAATGAACCCACAGAAAGGATAATGTCAAGAGACCTGGGTGCCTCAATTCCCGCTAGTCTAAAAGTTCATTCGAGTTGGATAGTGAAAATATCTCGGAATTAAGGAAGTTCATCCGCCTTAATGAGTCGTGAAAACAGTATCAAATATCATATTCGATTTCACAGTTAATACAGTTTTAAAAATATTCATTCATATCACTGCGAGGAAGAGATTTGTCACTGCAAATGCTTAATATATTATTATTAGGTAATCTACCGGTTAAGGTAGGTTTTTCGATGGCCACAGCTGCTAAATAAAACTTTTTGCGATTACTAACAAAACACAAAATCCAGAATCCTACTCTATATCAGGTCCTGCTTCATCTCTGAGTACTGCTACTGAGTATGATGAATACCTTATCTAATTAATAATCGCTTGTGTCCATGCAAAACCTACCTTAACCGTTGTATTAACAGTAATAGTAAAAAGAAAAACAATAAAAACATTGAATTTTGTAACTCGCGCGAGAAAATGCAATGCAAGTCCCAGCAATGTTACAAAATGGAATAACATCCGATGAAAATATTTCATTTTTAGTATTATTTTCTATGCATGACGTCTAAATTAGTTATTTCAATCAATCTTGTATAATTAAAAATGACAAAAAGTTATTTATCTACCCAGAAACATACACATTCACACGCGCCGAAAAAATCTACTGAGAAATACTGCGATAGGCAAACATCAACTTGTCAACACGGTATGTATACACTCTGGCATCACAGTAACGATGCTCATTTGTTTTTGGTTGACTGGCGCTTTGTGTCAACTTACCAGTTTGCTTGTCATTGATTCGGTTTGCTGCTTCTTGTGTTAAACCTTTGATGTTTTTGAGTATGCTTTGATATTTGATTGACAATTAATTGACATTAATATGGATACATTTTTATATTTTATACCGATAAAGTAACCACCAGTTTATGTTGCGGTGAGTGGGTTTTGCTTAAAGAGACACTCGACGTACTTTTTTATTTATTTTATTAATTAGTTAAGTCTCCCTGTTTATGTAGCGGTAATAGTATCACTTAGCTTAAAAAAAACCATGTTTCAATATTGTGACAATATGTGCTTTACATTACCAATAAAATAATTTTTCATTTCCAATTAACAAATACTTGAAGAATTAAAAAGGAGGATAAAACGGTTTGTTTATCAATATTCAGGAAAATAGGCACCCGTTTCTACTATCTATTCACTAGCTTAACGGAATTAAGGAATTAATGAAGAACCTCCTTAATTGAATTGCACGATTCTAATGAACTGAATGAAGACGTACCCCGATGATTTGCATGAGTTTCCCAGCAGATTAAGGCAATTCTCCTCAAATCAGTGTTAGGAGTCCAATCCGCCTTTCCTCCCTGAAAAAAAACAAGATATAAACGGGAGTATATGTTTGATTTTCAAATCGTTAGAAGGATGCCCCTCCAATGATGATGCCTTAGCGGGTAACGCATCGCCACACAGAGTTTATACTGATTCGATACGACCCATAAATTCAAAAAAAAAATCGCGAATCGTCACGAGCTTCACGCCTCGGCGTGAGCGCACCTTAGGGAAAGCACTCTTTCGGATGCGTGGTCATGCGTTTTTCGCTAAGGGCGAACAATGCCCGGGGAAAACACTGACCTTGGTCATGGCTTCCGAGTAAATCTGCGTCTTATGCATGAATACGAGCGCAGCAGGAAACGTAGCTCATTGGTCAGCAATTATAAAGGCATTTTAGGTTAGAAGCGGAAAGAGTGCGTGGAAAGTTTTGCTCTTCGTTTCAATCTTACATCGCGTGAGCCCCCACCGAAGTTCGTGCAGGTTTAAAGAATATCCGAGAAAACATGAGGTGGGGATTAAAATGAGGAAAAGAATTTGCCTCACGGTTCGTGAACAAAAAGATGACAAAAAAATATGGAAATGAAGTACATAATGAAAGAACTGACCACCGGAATTCTGAGGCATGCGATGGATTCAATTTTCATAGAGAGGACTGAAATCATGTTGTTCTTGGAGGATGGAGCTAAAACAAAACAAAAATCCCACAATGCAACGGTGGGTCAAACCATTGACAAAATTTGAGAGATCCGTAACTGAAACTGTCAGGGGAAGAATGGAAAACCAGCGAAGAAGTTCTAGGTATGGTGAATCCCCTAGGAGAGGGGATTATTGAGAGAAATCCGAAGAGGGATGCGGGAAAAGGATGGATGCATATCATTTTGATTGGCGATGATACGTTTTGAAGACTTGTACCCTCACGCCCTATTGCATCGGTGTATCGATTCACAAGGGTACTAATATGCAGGATTTTATTAATTTATACTTTGATCTGCAATCAATCCCCGCCCCCGATGCATTCTACTTATTTTTATGACAGACTGTACTGTTTGTAAACATTTTCGCGGATATGTTCTTCATTTATTCTTCTATTCTTTGATGATATTATGGGAAGAACTTGGAGATAGGAAGGAAATCAGGTGGGCTATTCATAAAACCAGTTAAGTTTGTTGACGAACAAGCTATAGTTTGTCAAACAGCCAAGGTGTTGCAAGCATAGCTGAGTGCATGGTAAATTCAATGAGATATGTAGATATGGTATGAGAATTAATACAAATAAAACAAAGGTTATGCAGTTTTCCAGAAAGAAAAAGGCTAAGTTAAACGTCAAAATAGGAAAGGAAAAGCTAAAGCTGATAGAGCTGTTTACAGCTATTACCATTCAACTATCTCGGAAGTATTTTTGGCCAAAATGATCAAAGTATTAGGAGAAGAATTGCATTAAGTTAGGAATATTTCATAGGGAAGAGGGAATTAATGATAGGAAAGTAGAGTAAGTTAGAAAAGATAGGAAAGAAAGGAAAAGATAGATAGGAAAGTTGTTAAAAGAAGGCTCGATTACACTTTGATATGGAGCGTAGTTATGTACGGCACGGAAACGCGGCCACTGAAGCAAGATGATAGAAGTAGATTGGAGTCTTTTGAAATGTCGGTGTGGGGAAGGATAGAGAAGGTGAAATAGGAGGAAAGGAAAACAATTGAGGAAGTGCTAAGTGTGATAGGGGAGGAGAGGGAATTTTTGGGAGAAATCATAAGGAAGTAGGAAAAATGGATACAAAGCATATTTATTGGCACTGGGGTGTTGAAGACTGTGACAGAGGGAAGAATGTTAGGCAAACGAGGAAGGGACTGGAATAGGATAGGGATGTTGAACGGGATGGAGGAAGGAAGATTGTGGAATTGAAGAGGGGTAAGGTTGGATGTTGGGTTGTGTTTTTTAAGACGTATAAGGAACTTGTCGCTGTAGCGTTTGTTATCTTGTGTCTAACCAAAACATACCTCAACCGATAGATGACCCATAATAATAATAATTCTTTGATTTGTTTGTAGAGACGAGACTTATTCTTTTAGTCTGTAAAGTTCTCCTCATTGGGTTTAAAAAGAATCAAATAGATAAATTCCTTAGGACAAGAGGCGCTTGTGTTGGTTTTTAGCGAATTTCCATCCAAAAACCCATGCGAATGTGGCCGGATAGTTCACAAGAAATTCGTCGCTGGCCTTAGTATAGTATCCTGGGGGAGGGGAGTGCCCGAAAGGATAAGGGAAAAAGAAAGACGGGGAAAGGACTTCGAATCGAAACCCCTTTCAAACATATTTCAACATTTCAATTGAAACATATTTCAATGCATATTTCGCTAGTAAAACCGTCTCTTATCTAATGCTCAGGATACAGGTGGCCGCCTTCCCGTACTTTTGTCCCCGACGGACCTAAGTCAAGAGCAGGTACTGGTATAAACCTTCGCAGTGGTAATTGTAACAGAACTTTGATGGACGCTCGCTCCGAAGTTGCATGGTTTTTTTATCTCTTTTCCATCAGTTTATCTTTCCAACGATACCTGCGAAGCGCAATCTTCAGAAAGTGGGATATTAGTATACTGGGAAAGACTCTCGTCCATCGTTTTCGGTCCACAAAATTATACCCCATGCAAATGCTACCTTGGAGACTTGGCACTTGAATTTGCGACTGGGACTTAATTAGGTAGTGCTGCCTCTCTTGGAAATCCTTGGAAGTAGTAATATGGTGGAGGGTACCGACAGTCGAGGTCATTTGCGCCATTAGGGATAGATGGGGAATTTGCTAGGTGTGCTATGTTCAGGGAACGGAGGAGAGAGTGGAGAGGGAAACCCAGCGTAGGCATTAAGTTAACTCTAATAACTAAGGTTCCAAAGGGTCCCACAAACGTGCTTAACTTGAGGTACTCTCACCACGTACATATTTCACCTCAAGTATGGATCGGGACACCTCTTGAAAATTATGCAACCCCCGGGATTCGAACAGGGACCCTCGAGGTGGGAAGTTAACTGGACATTGGCCTCTAGCCCATTGCAATCTCTCTTCCAGAAATTTAATCCATTACCGGGACTCCACTTTGCCGGCTTTGCGAATATCTGCGCTGTGATGCCGAACCTGCGTCGACTTCGTTAGGTATGTTTTCTGGAGAAAATCAGATGGCTTGTCACCCGTTAGGTGTCAAATGAAATCGCTGACAGCAGAAAAAAATAACTTCTACATGACGTAAGTCCAGTTTGAATTGCGTGCATGTGGCAACGTCGTGTTTGAGCTACGTCCCAGACGCACCCCCTACTTCTTAGGAGCGGAAACAGCCGATCGGTTCCGAAAACACACAAAGGTTAGTTCTGAAGATAATAAGAGGATGATAGAACTTCATATAATTACTACATAAATGCGAATGACCAGAATAGTTTCTTTATCAAAACGTCCCAAAAAGAAATCCTTTCGAAAGACGAAGTTTGGAACTCACCTCGTATAAGCCCAGCTGGGCGTGAAATCACGCATCCGAGGCGTGGAGTTATTTTCCCTTACCCATGCCACCTCCTGTGGTTATGACCCTGAGCAGATGACTAAATAAGCCCCGGTAGGTTGGAAAGGTGGACAAGGGCAGGGAAAATATGAAACTGGGAGCGTAATCGAGAGTTAATAGGCGTGGGAGGGAGGTGTTATTAGAGAGTTGGAATGTAGTCGCGGTGGAAGAGGCAAGAGGAACATAATTAGCGATCCCAGGAGGGATTCTGTGGAATCGAAATTCCTAGTGACAGCCAGGCGACGGGGTAGACCAGTGGAGTTGCTGACCAGAGGATATAGGGTTCAAATCCTGGAGATACTTTGAGCAACCACATCTGAAAATAAATTCGGAATTGTTTTGGGCCAACATGTTCAAAGTAGTAAGGGGCCTAAGGAGAAGAATTGCGTTAGGCAAAAAAACATTTACAAGCATTTATGAAAGAGACTTTGTGTAAGAAAAGTCTCGTCAAAAGTTTGATGTAGAACGTGGTTTTCAACGGCGCAGACACTTGGTCGTTGAAGCAGGATAATACAAGTAGGTGTGGATTGTGAGGCTTTTGAAATATGTGTGGAGAAGGATGGAAAAGTTGTAACGGACGGATAGGAAAACAATTGAAAAAGTGCTAGGAATGTTGGGGGAAGAGAAAGGGTTGTTGGGAGAAATCAAAAGGAGACAGGGTATGTTGATTGTGATTGGTTGTTGAACATTGTTCCTTGAGGGGAGAACGTTTACCTTTTTCATCTATTGTTTTCATTACTCTCTTCTGGAATATCTCATTAATCCTTATAGACATTAACACCCATCATTACCACCCTTAATTATGGTAATCTTAAAAAGAAGCAATGTTTCTTTTAATTACACTATAAGTTCAACAGCAATTCTCAGAACAATATCCTGCGATAAATAATTTACGAGCGAGTATAGAACCTGCTCTTAATTATACCAAAATATGTTATGTATATTCTTCGGTTCACATTCATTTCCGTCAATGATTCATTTCATTTCTCAATTTTAACCGTTCAAAAATTATGATCAGGCTTTCAATTAGTTCGTCGGACGTTTGGTATTAGCGAGGTTCGAGAAAAAATAGTCTTGCGATTGAAGAGTTAGTATTTTTTATCATGATTCATTACAGTCTCCATAGTCCTAGTGAAGCAATTATTATTAATTGGAAATTGCGTCTCCCGCATCCGTCACGCATCTGCAATCGTTAGAGACGGATTGACCTTCATTGAATTTTCATGGAAGTTTGTGAAATATGTAGATGTAGGTTGTTATCTCGCGAGAACGGCAGAATCGGGTGGATATCTATAAGCGCCGACCTATCGCGTATTCACTTCTTTTATCAGTTACTGGTTCAAATGTTGGATTTGAAAGAACAACCCATCTCTTGCAATTTGAAAACAAGACCGAAAAACCTTGCGAAGTCGAAGTCATTTTCTGTTTTCGAAAGGTTGACGCTGTACAGCTGTAAGAAACACCACAAGATCACCTTACTCCCGTGTAACAAAATGAATAACAGTCCAACAGTTACCCTTTCTCTTCTTTCTGAGATCTTTTCATTTCCTCTTACACCCACGTACGTCTTACTTCATCTCGACCTAACTATTTCTAGAGATTTTTCGCGGTTAACTCACATTTCAACCGTTTCCTGCTTTCCCTAGTCACACCTCACAAACCAAGTACTCGTATGTATGCACGAACTGTGAAAAAAATCATGCATTTAAAATCATCAATTGGCCGATCAGTCAATTCAATCAAAAAGTAGAATCTTTTAATATCATCCGAACTTACGAGGGTCATCCGGAAAGTAGTATCCGTTCGTGAAATAAAGACACAAAAGTAAATATTAACAAACATAAAAAATTTTATTTGAAAGAGGATACTTAAAACTACTTCTCAACATAATCTCCAAGCAAATTAAGGCATTTGTCATAACGTTTGACAAGTTTCTGTATTCCTGCTGCATAGTCCTTCGCCGCCAGCTCATTGAGATACAGGGTCACTCCTTCTTTAAGTTCTTCATCGCTGTCAAATCTTTTTCCTGCCAAAAAGTCTTTAAGCTTTGTAAAGAGATGAAAATCTGAAGGGGCCAAGTCCGGGCTATACGGTGGATGGTCGAAAGTTTCCCATTTGAATTTCTGCAAAAGTTTTTTGTGTTATCCCAGCTGCATGAGGCCTGGCATTGTCATGAACGAGAATGACACCAGTAGACAATAGACCTCGCCGCCGATTTTGTATTGCCCGCCGTAATTTCTTTAATGTTTCACAATACACATTGGCATTAATAGTGTCTCCACGGGCCATAAAATCAATAAGCAATACACCTCGTCGATCCCAGAAAATGGTTGCCATGAGTTTCCTGGTGGACAGAACTGTCTTGAATTTTTTTGGTTTGTTTGGTGAATGAGCATGATGCCACTCCATTGACTGTCGTTTACTCTCAGGTGATGCATAACAAACCCATGTTTCGTCACCAGTAATTATGCGAGTCAAGAAAGAGTCTCCTTCATCAGAATAACGTCCCAAAAACGTCAGTGCTGCAGCCATACGCTTGGTTTTGTGCTCATCTGTAAGCTTGCGAGAGACCCATCTTGCACAAATTTTTTCATAATGCAGATGGTGTTTAACAATTTCATGAACAATTGTTCGAGAAACATTGGGAAAATGCTCACAGATGTCATCAATTGTGACGCGCCGATCGTTCCTCACGAATTCGTCAACTGAGCTCACCAGTTGGTCTGTAATGACAGACGGTCTCTCCGAACGCTCATCGTCGTGTGTGTTCCCCCTCCCCATGTTGAAGTTGCGACACCACCGCCGAACAGACGACTCGTCCATTACATTGTCTCCATACACCTCCTTTAATTGGCGATGAATATCACATGGGCGAACGTTTCTTGCATTGAGGAATTTAATCACTGCCCTCACTTCACAACTGGCGGCGTTCTCAATTTTTTTAAACATTGTAAACAATCACAGAAACAACACAGGCAATGCTAGCGTCACGCAACTTGGCTCAGAGAAGGCAGACAAGCCACTGAAGCTATCTGACCTCGTCCAGCGGCTACTCGCGTCGTCAGCACTTCATGCGGCACGAACGGGTACTACTTTCCGGATGACCCTCGTAAATTCATTAGAGAGAGTTGGCCAACTGACCGGAGCATATTCCCTAATTGAGTTTTCGGAATGTTCCTCTGGCCATTACCATCGAAAAATAACTTAATTTCAGTGAGATTTTCTGGTTAATTAAACTTTTCGAAAAACGGAATGGTGCAACATGAAAATGAATATTCCACCACTAATTTCCCCGTTCAAGTGTGAATTCCTAGCCATTTAAGGCTCATTTCGAGCTGGGTGTTTCCATATTAATGCAATAAATGTAGTTCTACTGTTTTAAAATAGCTTTTGCATGGGCACAGGTACGAAATTCCACAAACCCTTTAAGTCTCCCTTAGCAAAAACCACAACCTTACATTCGGTACTGCAACAAATCCATCTTAAATTTCGTATCCTTCCTTCCTTTCTTCCCTTCGTTTCGTCCAACATTCCACATCCCCCTTCCTCGCTTGCCTAAAGTTCTCTTTCCTCTATCACAATCTTCAACATTCCATCGCCAAAAAAAATACCCTGTCCTCTTTGGGTTCCTTTCAACAACCCTCTCTCTTCCCCCAACATTCCTACCACTTCCTCGATTATTTTTCTTTCCATCCATTTAAACATTTCTTTCTTTCTCCACGTCCCACACACTAAAAGACTGCAGTCTACGCGCCTATCATCTTTCCTTATCGGCTATTTTTTATCCGAGCAATTCCAATCAACTTCTGTGCCAAAATGTTCACTAATCTTTAAATCAATATAGAAGGTCCCTATCATCAGTTCCCTCCTCGCTACAAAATATTCTCTATCGAAATTAATTCTTTTTCTAATTCCCCAAACACAGTGACCATCCTCGTGCGAAACAATTACAATATCTGTGACTTATTTTGCCTGCTCCAGTGAATGCCTTTCTATTCTAATGTTTAAATTTAACTCCATATAATTATGAAAACATATGTATCTTTAGAGAAAAGACTGGGTTCAGTTTTTTGTGAACTACATTCAGGCATTACCCAGAAAGCCCTCGCATGGGTGCCGGGAGTGTTAGGTCACCAGTCTAGGGTAACCTACGTATTTATCACGAAATTTTGACGTACTTAGGTAATATTCATTTTATGAATTTTCTTGAGGTCTGAAGCTAACGCTATTTAAAACTGTGAGGTGAATCACTTGAATGGAGATGCATCGTTACATGCATTTTTTATTTAATGTAAAGTAAATAATTGAATGAATTGAAGAATTAAAAGAACGTGTGAAATATCATCATGTGACATCATGTACACTAAACCTAACGGTTATAATCAAAATATGAAAACATATGCCAGCAGATTTTGTCGTCGCAAGCAAAATAAAAATTAGCATATATATAGAACTATCGCACAGAATTTAAATATAATGACTGTATTATATCTATAAATAAATGTGACCAAACAAACTGAGGACTTGTATAATAAAAATTAATTTAATGCAACACCACCTCTGTTCAAAAGGTAGTAGAACTTATTTTTTCCCGGATAGACGGACGGACGGGTGGAGGTTTCTCTGGCTTGGTTTCGAGGGAGGGAAGTATTAGGAGATGCGCGAGGCCGGCGGCAGTTGGCTCCCAGACTTAACGGAGTGCGGATCTATCGTTTGCGAAACCTCTATAACGTGATCTCGTTACGCGCCGCCATAAAATCAGTTATTGGAACAGCGCTACGCCATAAAATCTTGCTGGAAATCTGGGCAAAACTGGTAAAGAGACTCATTACATGCTCATGACGGCTTATGGTGATAACGCAATGGGTAGATCGGGTGTTTTTGAGTAGTACTATAATGACTGAATTATATCTATAAATAAATGTGACCATACAAACTGAGGACTTGTATAATAAAAATTCATTTAATGCTATACAACGTCTGTTCAAAAGGTAGTAGAACTTATTTTTTCCCGGATAGACGGACGGACGGGCGGCGGTTTCTCTGGCTTGGTTTCGAGGGAGGGAAGTATTAGGAGATGCGCGAGGCCGGCGGCAGTTGGCTCCCAGACTTAACGGAGTGCGGATCGATCGTTTGCGAAACCTCTATAACGAGATCTCGTTACGCGCCGCCATAAAACCAGTTATCGGAACAGCACTACGCCATAAAATCTTGCTGTAAATCTGGGAAAAACTGGTAAAGAGACTCATTACATGCTCAAGGCGGCTTATGGTGATAACTCAATGGGTAGATCGGGTGTTTTCGAGTAGCAAAAGTTGTTTTGGGAGGGTGAGAAAATATTGAAGACTCCGAACCTTCAGGACGCCCTTCAATCTCAAAAAATGACGAAGATCTTGCAAGAGTGAAGAGTCGTTGGACAGGGATCGCAGATTAAGTATTCGCATGGTTTCTGATGAACTTTGCATCTTAAAAGTGATGTGCATCAACTTGTGACCGAAAATATGGGCGTGAGAAAGGTGTGTGCGAAGTTGGTACTGCGAGTGCTCTAGGAAAAACAAAAGAAAACTCGCACGCGAATCTACCAAGAGCTTCTAGACCTTGTGAGTGAGGATCCAAATTTTTTAGACAATGCCCCACTAGACTTCTTCCTCTTCCTCCGCCTCAAATCCAATCTGGTGGACATCGCCATGACTCGGTGGAAGCGTGGCAAAAGGTCGTGACGAGGGAGCTTAGCAAGATTCCGGGCGCCGCCTTCCAGCAGGCGTACGAGGCGCGGAAAACCCGCTTGCAGCGATGTGCGGACGCCCTAGGGTGCTACTTCGAAGACTTTTGAATTAATGTACCAACTCTGACAATTATTTTTTCAAATCGACTCAGTCCTGCTACTTTTGGGACAAACCTTGTACTTTTAAATTAGATCTGTTTAAAATTATTGAAACGTTTCGTCGAACACCGAAATTTCTCCCAGTATTTAATTTTCAATGACTAAGACGGAATCCACAAGGTGAGACAGAATTCGCTAATCTTTCGATCAAAGTGTATTTTGTTCGCAAAATCCTCCTTATTGAATTTTCAATTGACATTCTTGAACGAACCTCATAGGTTTACACACGCCGCGACATTTACCAAAGGGAAAACAAAGAAGACGCGACAGCGTTTAATTAAATTCCGACGTTGATGAAAAAGAAAACCACTCGAACAAGTGAGGTTGGCGGAGCGAGGCGGGCATGGCTGGAAAGAGAGAAGAGGGCCCTTAAAACTGTTTCAGGGCGGAAACACCTCGTTCCCTCTTGCGCGCATGGCGGAGGGTGGAAGAGGGTGGACAGAATAGGCACTTACCTCTCCCTATCAATAGATTGGACACATCCATACCCGTTGTATCGAGTGGTCCACGTGGGAAGTGGCAAAGTAACGCCCGTTTACGAAAGGGCTGATCGCCGATGAGTGAAACCTTCAGCATGGCGAAGGGGATAAGTTGAATGAATTCGGTTCGATGCCATGGCAAATATACGTGCTTATTTAAATACACTGAGGACAGTGGGATTAAGAATAGTTCTCAGAGACACCTAAAAAGGAAAACTCAGGATTGATGGGGAAGATGGAAGGAAGGAGATTTGAGGCGTGAAAAAATGTATTTTACCGAGGGTTGAACCACAAGCCTTTTTTTCTATGAGCCAGTGATTGGACCACTAGGCTATCCAGGAATCTGAAATTACTGAACGAAATTGTGAAACTTAATACAATTTTCGAGGAGTACGAGAAATAGATTACCAAAGTAGATATTAATAATGAAAACAGTAGGTCATTAAACTGGAACATGGTGGAACAGTTTACGTATCTCGGAAGTATTTCGGATGAAAATGGTCAATTTAGTAGTGACGTAAGCAGAAGAATTGCATATCGGAAGAGAAAATACTTAGTTATTCCACATATATTTTATTACACATGACCTTAGTTTCGATTTACAAAGTCATCATCAGGTGAAGTACAGAGGACACACAGCTGTCTACTATATAAAGCTGTGTGTCCTCTGTACTTTACCTGATGATGACTTTGTAAGTCGAAACCTAGGTCATGTAAAATAAAATAAATGTGGAATAACTAAGTATTTTCTTTTCAGATATGAATCGCTTCCACTAGGTGACGCCTCAAACCATTCTATTAGAAGAATTGCGTTGGGCAAAGAAGGTTGAACAAGGAATAGAGAATTTGACAGGGAAGTGTAGTAGGAATATCAAGAAAAGGCTCATTAAAATTTCGAAATGGAATGTAGATATATATGGCGCAGAAACGTGGTCATTAAAGCAGGATGATAGGCGTAGATTGGAGGCTATTGAAATGTGGATGTGAAGAAGGATGGAGGAAGTGAAGTAGACATAGAGTAAAACAAATTAGGTAGTACTGGGTAGGGTGGGCGAGGAGAGGGGTTTGTTGGGAGAAATCATAAGGAAGTAGGAAAAATGGACGCAAAGCATATTGATTGTCCATGGGATGCTGAAGACTGCGATAAGGAGAGAATGCTAGGAAAGTGAGCAATGGGTAAGAATAGCATAGGTATGTTTGGCCGAATGAAGGGAGGAAGTAATTATGTGGAATTGCAGGGGGGCTTATTGTAGTATCGGATGTCAGGTTGTGTTCTATTAGGAGAGGCAAATAATGTATCGTTGTTCAGTTGTCCAAGACCCTTCATCTTCAACATTAAAATATCAATAGTAAGAATTCAGTTTCTTAGTCTTCACGGCATGAAATAGATCCATAAAGTACGAGAAAGATCTGTGATTCTATTTCCTGCTCAGAAACATTTTTTTACTTGGAAAAAGCTCCTGTTTTCTTCTTTCTGCCCGACCTACCATATATTTCTCCTTTTATATACACTCTATCCTTTCCTTTAATTTATAAGCTTGAGTATGCTCTAGTCGTTTATCGGAGTTTCGTGTATGAATGATTCTACCCTTATATCGTTCATATTGATTGAAGTGTGAAAGTCATCCATTCATGATATTTCCCTTCCTTATCAACAGGAGACACTTTGACTGAGCATCACATCTTCTTCTCTTTTTAATAAAAGTTTAATTTTAAGTAGGGATTCAATAATTATAATTAGCCTGGAACTCCGTGTGATTTCAAACGCACGGCAACAATTTTTTTATCCTTCTCTATTACCAAAAAGTGAAACAGTCAGTCAAAATTTAGATTAATAATGTTGGGAGAACAAAGAACTAACATGGCAACGAAAATAGATTCTCACTTTTGCTCTGTCTCCAAAATAGAAAGAACATTCAAAACATAATTTTTCTCCCGACTCAATGGTAATAAACTAGTCATAAACTTCCTAGTAAAGTTCCCTAAGGTCCTAAAATTAAAGAGTAGGGTGAATCCTATCAATTAAGTGTTATTTTTTCCAACTTTCGGGACTTTACTCATAGCAGTATCCCAAAAAAGATATGTTTGCATTTCCTTAGTTGCTAAACTGAAAAATTATTGCGATTCTAGTGATAAAATCTCTATTCAAAGAGTTTTTTTGAAATCCTTATAGCTAGTTACCCTATACCTTTCCTGTACCCGCAAATACGCAGTTAATTCAACCTATTTTATATTTAGCCTTTTGTTTGTTTCCCGACATGAAATTTACGAGAATCATTCTCTTCAGAGTATAGGATATCTTATCATCTGTTGTTACCTATCTAGATCCAATTATAAACATAATGAACACCAACACTCTACCGATTGAGTACTTATGGCAAGTTCATTACCTTATTCCATTAAAAGTCGATTGCCCGGGGATTATGGTCGAATGAGTGCTCTAAAATGCAAATGGAGGAGAACACGAATGATGTTCTCTCATTATGCATAGCGATAAGAAGCAGTGACTTAAATGGGTATATCTATTTCGGAGTGAAAGTACGGATTGGATACGCTATCCGATATTTTAATTTAAGTAAACCTTTCGACGAACTGCCCTCGGTATTCATTCACGAGCACTAACCTGTTTGCTTCCTCATGAAAAGCGATTTCAAGTGTCTGTGATGTATTTAAAGGTTTGCTGTTTAAAAATATTTAATATATATATATATTAAATATTTTATACCATATATATATATACATATGTATATATATATATATATATATATATATATATATATATATATATATATATATAGTATATATATGGTCGTAAACTCCGTGTTGCCAATACGCGTGGAGAACGCCAGTAAAAATTTCTCTATCCATGACGACTGATATTGAAAGATTGGTAGATGGTAAGACTGTCCACCGTTTCAGTTTAAAAGTGGATTGAAGTCTAAAATTTTTATTATGATGTATTCCTCCCATTCACGATCCTGTGGCAAGATTAGAATCATCTTCATTTGACCCGTCCTTCATTTACTTAGAAAGCTGAGTCGAAAAAAATATGTGGACGAATTTGGAAAAAAATGTGTGAAAAAACAAAAGTGTTTTTCAGTGTATCATTGAAACTTAAATACACAAAGATTCGCTTGAGGAGGCTAGGTTTTAGTTTCAAGCATTTCAATCCAAGGTCGTAATAACGTCTGAAGAGGCAGATAGAAGAAAGGAATAAGGATTTTGGATGGACCAAAGAGCGTTCTATAGAATTCAGAGATTCATTATGAGTTATTTTAATATTTTGTATGGGGCTTAATGATTTTTTGTGCTCTGCTAGTTAGGGCTTAGTTGAACAGTATTTTGTAGTGCCAGGGTCTATCAACAACAAACCCTAACCCCGTAGACTACTGTTAATCATAAAGTCTTTATTCAACTAGGTATTTTAAAGCGAGAAAGCACCCAGATGACTATGGACATAGACAAAGAGAAAATTTCATTGAACCAACTGATTTCTGATGAAGTATTTTTTTCTTTTAGGTCGAACGCGACCCTCTTTATCGCGTTTTATGAATTGTTTGTTGGTTTTGGCGGGAATCGGAAAAAATTATGCAAATATTCGGCTTTTTCTCATCATCAGTGTTTCAATCCTAGGATCGGTTTTACTGCAGCCCTCTATTCTACTCTATTTAATGTCAATTCCCTCAATCCCTGATACCGTCTCTTTTTTACGTCCTTCTTAATTTGTCCTAGGCACATGTCTCTTGGTCTTCCTCGTGGAATCTTCCCTTCTATTTTTCCTTCTATTATATTCCTAATCAACGCCTATTGTGCCTCAATGTGTGTCCAATCCATCTAGTTCTTCTTTGCCGTGGAGTTCACCATATGGTCCTATCCTCTTCTGCTCTTCTGTCTACTTCCTAGTTTCTTACTTTGTCTCTCCGTTAAATATTCAGCATTCTCCTCCAGCACCAGTTTCTTCTTCTATTCTTCTCTGGTCCACTTTTCCAATGTTCCAAGTCTATGAACCATAGGGCGCCGTGCTCCACACGAAAGTCTTGACGAATTGCTTTCTTATTTCCAGACTTAGGTTCTTTGAACATAGTAATTGCCTCTTCTTCATGAATGCGTTCTTAGCTTGGGCTATTCTTCGCTTGATGTCGGTCGAACCTCTTCCATCCCATGTTATACTGCTGCCCAGGATTAGATGAAGGATTCCACTTGCTCTAGTTTCGCCCCTCGAATTTGGATATCTGCATTCAGCTTCTCTCTTCCGGACACAAGGATTTTAGTTTTTTTCTTGTTGATGTTCATATTATATTCCCCCAATACTTGATCCATAGACTTAGAGTTGCTTTCAGGTCCTCTCGCGTTTTCGCCACTACTGCGGTGCCATATGTAAACCGGAGCATGTTGTTTTCTTCTCCATTTACCTTGACTCCTTTGATTCCCAATTCTTGTGTTTTTTTATTGTCTCTTCCAGGTACACGTTGAATATTGCTGGCCGGAGGTTGTATCCTGGTCTTACTCCTTTATTTATTTTGGCTTCTATTTTCTTCCATTTTTCGTTTGCATTGTTGTGTCCTAATTCTTGTGGAGGTTATGGATGATTCTTCTGTCGTTGTAGCCCAATCCAAGCGCTTCTAGTATCTTGGACATCTTGTTCCATTCGACGTTGTTGAAGGCTTTCTCCAAGTCCTGCTCGTATAATGGCTTACTATATTTATGTGCTTCTCCAAATACTCGTATAATGGCTTATTTATGTGTCTCATTTTTTCGGCCAGAACTCTCAAGCATAGAATTGGCTCCCTTGCTCCTCGGTTTTTCCTGAACCCACCATTATTAAATCATAAGAAAAAAGACCCTTACTTTTCTCGAATATGCCTCAAATCTTTCGGTTATACCAACTTTCCAGCTAATGCAGAATGTAACCGATAATCTCTAAGCAATTCAACTTTTCTCTGACATGAACGAGAGGGATTGAAATGTTGTTCTTCGCTCATGATATAAATATTAATCCAATTAAGGTGCCATACTTTTATACAAATGAAACCTAAATGTTTGCCGGATTTTCCAGTGTCTATGTCGTAACAATTACTAACGTGCGTTACGTGTCATGATTAATGTTCGACAACGGTGTTATTATTACCGCTGCCTACGACGCCATGCACACTTTTACCTTACTCTACGGTTATTTCGGACACGGCCTTACCAACATCGGTATTGCGCTTATGCCGACCTTTCTCTTTTCATAGCCGTTCCCTTCTCCGATTCACGGCGGGGTGAAAGCAAAAAAAAAACTGAGCACGCCCGTCTGGGGCGATGGCCCGCACATGTCGCCTTAAGGGACGGAGAGCCCTTTTTTAAGTGCCATCAGCTTCCCAGGTGGACACTCCTTTCACCCTGAGAGGAATTTTCCTCAAACACACCACATCCTTTCTCTTTCACTCGACTCTCAATATTTTTTTCTCCCATTCACGACTTGCCGGAAAACAAAAATCCCTTCCTGAGGTGCACGAAAATAACTCCAAGACACAGCTATCTCGTTTCTTAGCGTTTTCGTGGCAATCCAATCTCTACAGGGTCTTAAACAGTCTTAGTAGTAGTACATATTAGTTATTAAGGGAGGACGACCAACTCCTCTGAGGTCATTTGCGCCGTTAAGGGTAAGTGTAGGTAATTTGGGAGAGATAGGATCTTCAGGATTTTTTGCGGATGGAAATCCAGTGTCGGCATTAGTCTACTCTAATAACGAAAGACGTCAAGGAATCACATACACCCTTGCCCTGTACACACTAGACCTTGTCGAGTTAAGGGTTATGCTCGAGCCTCATGCACCGCTTACCAGAAACCCTATAAAATACTCTATAATTATTATTAGCCTCCCAACTGGCTTGGAATAGATCTAAATGTTACCCTGCAAGACACCACTGTGGAGTATGGCAGGGGATGATTCCAATAACAAGCATGCAACTTCAAAATGAAGTGGTACTTAGATGTAAGTTATCAATAAAAATGCAAAAAAGTTACCATAGTAATGGAGAAAAAGTCAATTTCAGCTACGGTATCTAAGTGCAAAAAAACCCTCACCGCATGCGAGACGAACTACTAATACGAGTCTGTAGTACCCGCCCTCAATAAGGGCAAGGGTTTACTGATGTTTGTTGAAAATTCAAAATTGTTGTACGTCACTTTAATAAAATAATTGTCACAAAGTGTGACCTGATGGTACATTTGCACCCACGAGAATCCAGACCGATCGTCCTTCCCGGACAGTCCTGCCTCCCCATGCCATATCGGTCACTGATTCGTCGGTGACTGGACTGGTGTATAGGTGGGACGAAGCCTGAGGAGGGCAGTCGATCGAATTCCAGAGTAAGTGGAGGTGTGCCCTCATAATCTCTCTCGTAAAAAGAAGCGATCACCGGAATAAAATGAGAGAGAGAGATGGACAACGTCATAGACAAGACTCGTATACTATCGGAAAAAGAAAACACTTGGTTATTCCACATATATTTCATAATGCACGACCTAGGTTTCGACTTAAAAAATCATCATCAGGTTTGTAAGTCGAAGCTTATGCCGTGTATAATAAAATAAATGTGGAATAGCTAAGTATAAGCTAAGTACAAAGTGACGCCTGAAACCATTCTATTCACTCGAATACTAGTTCCTCCCTCACACGATACAGGCAATCGTTAAAAATATCAGACGTGACGAATCCAACTTTTCAAATTCAAAAAAGTAAAATTTAAAATCTTAATATCCCAAACGCACCCAATAATTAAGTGATGTAGATGGATATGTACAGGGTGCGGCAACATAACTTCCTTTATTGTAAGCGTTTTGCGTATGAAAAAAGGAAGTTATTATTATTATTATTATTATAAAAAATACACATGTGCTGATAGACAGTGTCAGGTGGTACACAAGTCCCAAATAATGACAAAAGATAATAGATAAAATCAGGCTTCAAAACACAAATCTCTTCAACAAAACAAGCGAATCCCCATCTCATTTACATCCATCAATTAGCAAGAAAAAATAAATTAAAAAAATTAAGCTATAACATATAATACAATACACCACACATTAATCAAATTATTAATAATTAATTAAATAATTAATCAAAATTATTAATCAAAATTATGTTGCCGCGCCCTGTATATATGAATATATGTGCAAATGTATATATTTACATTTGCGTTAATGCATATGTAGTAAGATATTTTTACATTTATGTACTGGTGAACCTTTCCGCATAAAATTTTGATGTCCTTACACCATCCCTCCCCCCGCCACACGCCCTTTCGGCGTCATGCAGACGTGTTGCCTAAATGTAGCCTTTCGGCTTTTCGTTGTTTATATCACCGTGGTTTCCTCTCGAATTTTCCATCCTAGTATCTCTTTGTTGGAATCCTAAGTTTCATCACTTAGAGAGCCAAGGATGCGGAGTATTATGGAGTTCTTATTAGGGAGTAATAAGTCAAGGGAAAGCTGACCTCTATCTCTTGTTCAATCGCGAGACAGACTGACCCTAAAGCTTTACTTTTTTTAGTGTCCTGTGTGCTTTCACTTCGACAAGAGATCCAATTCCTAGATGGCCCTTAATGGCCGAGAGATACTCGTCTCTCTCTCTATTCCGAGAATTAACCCCCTATTGATCGCCCCTTGTATCGTAAAAGCATACTCCGAGAAGTGAGGAACTCCGCAGCCGGGCGTCGGATTGGACGTGGGGGGAGGGAGGGTCTTAACAGGCCGAGGGAGATGAATTCGCAGCATCGGTTAAAAAGAAAAGAAACGAGAAGACGAGAGAGAGAGAGAGATTTTTTGAGTGAGATCACATCATCATCAAGTATGCGTTCAGAAATTAATATATTCGTAATTGTTGCAACTTTCAACCCATTTTGAAAATCTCGTGGATCTGATATTCAATGGGAGAATTAAAACAGAAATTACGAAAATTCATGAAGAACTGATCGTAGCACTTTTCCACTTGATAACATTCATTTTACGACCGGGTTTCGATGTATTACATCATCATCAGTTGATTATGTAATACCTGATGTTGATGATGATGTAATACATCGAAACCCTGCCGTAAAATAAATTTTATCCAGTGGAAAATGCTACGATCAGTTATTCAGTATGTTCAACTTCCACCCTATCACGCCTGAAGATACTCCATTTGCACGAAAATTCAGTTAGGAAACTAACGGAGCGGAGTGGATAAATATTTTTAAATATTAAAATTGACGGAATGGAGAAGTTCATCCAAAAAAAACTCCAACACGCCAACGAGGAACCAAAAGATAGCACAACAGAGAGATCAGAGAGGCCTTACGGAGGCCAAGAAAAACTGACTCAAATTTTTAAAAACGGTTTAAAGAGTAAAGACAAAATTCTTACATGTAGATGTACTTGTATTGTGTGAATGTGGATGTATTTATGAGTATTATTTTGTAGAAACAGTTGAAGCATCTAACATCTGCACATTACACCGTAATCCACCGCAAGGGTGTGTGGCAGGGGGTGTTGACCACACCAGTCATAAATGCAGAAATAACTCTTCATACATGAATTTGAATATATGCTAGCTAATATATAAAAACTATTTTAAATCATTCCTGCGCATCTACGTCATGCAAAATTGGATGTTTTTAACTAAATCTTTTCATTTTAATCTTTAAATAAATATATCCAGACACATACAGGTAGGTTCAATTTTGTTTCGTATCTTGCGAGGGAGTACCGAGTATTTGTATCTTTTTATCTGTGTGTCTATTTCACTTATTTTATCCCGTTGGTCGGACCTACCAATATAATATGGTGACAATTATTACCTCGTTGTCGAAAGAAATCCTACCATTCCTGTACTTTTCTAAAAGTCTAATCTGTACAAGTCAAGGCTTTAGGCCAGAGGTTAAGCGTAAATTCTGATGCTTTTGTGCGTGGATGTAGCGAAGGTTGGAGAAAATATGTTAAACAGAGAGGGAGAAGAATTAAAAAGTTTTTAATATGGTGGGCATAGAGACTGGACTTTGCTGTGGAAAATTCGAATGCAAAAAGGTAGTGAGATGGAACATTGACACGTGGTGGGATGTTGGAGGCCGTGATGGAAGGTAAAATGATCGGTAAACGGTTTTGAGGAAGGAAGGGAATGGTATTTTTATACAGCACGAAAGAAGACGGAAGATACGAAGAAATGAAGAAGTTGTGTATGCGAGGTGTGTTAAAAAGAAACGTCCTTTTGTAATTTCCAATAGGGCATAGTGCCCTAAGGGTACTTGCCAAAATTTCAAACGATCCGTACGAAGAGTACTAATTAATAGTTTAACTGTGTTTGTGAGTAGCAATATGAAAAAAACGCCCGTATTTGTGTGCGTAAATTTTGGGCATAAAATAGTACTGAAATGACGTCCCAGCCTTCATACTCGCCAGGCATGGCCCCGAGTGACTTTTTTCTCTACCACAACATAAAGAAAACTTTAATGGACCGCCATTTTACAAGCATAGATGTGATTAAAAATGAATCGCTGACAGAGCTAAAAGTTATACCAAAGATCGAGTTCCTAGGTGTTCCTAAGTGTTTCTAGGACTATAAAAAGCGCTGGCATACGTGGTATGATATCTAATAGGGAACTCTTCGAAGAATATAACACTGATGTACATCAACATCCACATAATACCCCGCAAGCCGCCGCAAGGGCGTGTGGCGGGGGCTGTTAAGTCACCAACCGTAAAAAGGAAAAATACCACGTGCAAAACAACAACTTGGAAAATTACACCCTCAGCAGCGCACACACTCATGCAAAAATCCCTTCATCCAACACTCATGAAAACACATACTATATACCGCAAACCAACAAAAGACTGCACCCCAGGATACAGCACGGAATCCATCCAACAGCACGCAAGCCAAGACACAACAAGCAAGAATGTGAAACACCACTACCACATGAACATGCACCACAAAACACTCTACCCCCCGAGGAGACTGTAACAGGCAGGGAATGCGGCCCAATGTTGCAGGTAGCAGGGATTTCCCCCGCGGAGAGGGACGAGGGATTGAAAGGAAGACTTAAAAACATATGAACAGAACACTAATGAGGTCATTCGGAAAGAATGGGTAAACGATAACAAAACACACGAGGTTAGTGGAAGAGCATGCATTTAAGTGGAACTAATTATTCCCTAGACGCTGAGGGTGGCAAGTGGAATTTTTGCTATCTATAACCCTGCAAGAATCAATATTAAGAAAACAAAGGTTATGCGATTTTCTAGAAAGAAAAAGGCCAAGCTTAACATTAAAATAGGAGGGCAAAAACTAGAGCAGGTAGAGCAGATTACGTATCTCGGTAGTGTTTTGGACCAACACGGTCAAAGTAGTAGGGACGTAAGGAGAAGAATTGCGCTAGGCAAAGAGGCTTTCACAAGGAGGAGGGAGTTGATGACGGGGACTCTGAGTAAGGATGTTAAGAAAAGACTCGTAAAAACTTTGATATGGAGCGTAGCTATGTACGGTGCGGAAACGTGGTCATTGAAGCAGGAGGATAGACGTAGATTGGACGCTTTTGAAATGTGGGTGTGGAGAAGAATGGAGAAGGTGAAATGGACAGAGAAGAAAACAAATGAGGAATTACTTGGTATGGTGGGCGAAGAGAGGGGTTTGTTGGGAGAAATCCTGTGGAGGCAGGAAAAGTGGATGAAGGAGGTATTGACCGGCAGTGGGATGTTGAAGACTGTGATAGAGGGTAGAATGTTGGGCAAAAGAGGAAAGGGAAGGAACAGGATAGGGATGTTGGACGGGATGAAGGGAGGAAGAAAGTACTCAGAGATGAAGAGGGACCTGATATAGAGTAGGATGATGGATTTTGTGTTTTGTTAGGAGTAATAAAATATTTGTTTGGTAGTTGTGTCCATCCAAAAACCTACCTTAACCGGTAGATTACCTTAAAAAAAAATAACCCTGCAGTTGCTATCCCGCAATGTCCGTGGGAAGAAGGAGTCCTTGAGTCGGCTAGTTCTGTCATCTATTTCCCGAATTTTATATGCATGATCCAAGCGACCAATGTATGTATGTAGTACGAATAATTTGCGAGACCTCGGTGCTGAAACATGCGGATCTGAATTAATTTAATAATTTCAATCTTGCATTGAATCGTCTCTCTTCTAATGATTCCCACCCCAACTCCATGAGCATTTCGGTGACGCTTTGCGTTTTATCGTGAGAATTTTTAAGAAAACGGGCTGCCCGGCGTTGAACCTTCTCAATTTCCTGAATGAGGCATTTTTCACTCGGATCCCACACGCTACATGCGTATTCTAAATGAGGTCTTACAAGAGCGCGGTAACAACGTTCCTTGATTTTCGATTCACTTTTGCCGACAATGCGTCTAATAAATCACAAATTTTTATATATTTGACCGCAGATTTTACGTATGTGAATCCCCCAAATTAAGTCTCTTGTGAATGTAACATCTAGGTATTTTACCGTATCAACTACTGCTAGGTCAGTTCGTCTGTTTTTAAGTCTCCCTTTCAATCCCTCGTCCCTCTCCGCGAGGGGAAATTCCTCCTACCTGCAACGTTGGGTCGCATTCCCTACCTTTCACAGTCTCCTCGGGGGGTAGAGTGTTTTGTGGTGCATGTTCATGTGGTAGTGGTGTTTCTCATTCTTGCTTGTTGTGTCCCGGCTTGCGTGTTGTAGGATGGCTTTCGTGCTGCATCCTGGGGTGCAGTTTTTTGTTGGTTTGCGGTATATGTGTTTGCATGAGTGTTGGATGAAGGGATTTTTGCATGAGTGTGTGCGCTGCTGTGGGTGTAATTTTCCACGTTGTTGTTTTGCATGTGGTATTGTTCCTTTTTACGGTTGGTGGCCTAACACCCCCCGCCACACGCCCTTGCGGCGGCTTGCGGGATATTATGTAGATGTAGATGTCAACTCCAGCTAATTTGTAAGCAAATCCCTTTGATCTTTTACAGAAATTTACCACCGAACATTTATTATAATTTAGTATCAATCCCCAGTTAGAACACCATTTAGTAATACAATCTAAATCCTGTGCTAGAATAAAACGATCCTCATCCCCAGATATCTCCCGATAGATCACCGTGTCATACGCGAACATCCTAACCTTACTTTTCACTTCGCGGTTCAAATCGTTAACAAAAATCAAGAAAAGCAACGGCCCGATTACACTTCCCTGAGGTACCCCCGACGTGACTCGAACGCTGTCGGAACTAGACGAATATTTCAACGAATAGATAAAATTCTTTCCAAATAATTCAAATCCCATTATTTATTGAACACACTTCGTAATTTTGGGCAAACACGAGGGGACATTTCCGCAGTACTCGGAAGTAAGTAGTCCTTTGGAACTGTCCAAAATCTACCATGGATAGTAAGAATGAACACCTTGAATAAAAGATGCATTGCGCTCGTGGATACTACGTTTATTTGGAGAAGAGCTTAAATCCGTGAAATATTAATACAGTTAATAAGCGAGTGGAAAAATTTAACATGAGTTCACATTGAAACACGTTGTAAAAAATAAATCTCTGCGTGGAAGATTGTAAAATTTCTCTCTTTTAGACAACAAATGTCTTTTTCCCTGTAAAGTGAAGGGTGCAACGTTTATCTTAATGTTTATATTTGTTTCTCAATATCTTCTGCATAATTGAATTTACTCCAATAATAACGTCTCTCCTCCCCCACCAAGACTAGTACTTTTTCCTTTGTTTTCCTATTCCATCGAATTTTACCTTTTTCATTCTTCTCCGCACCCGAATCTGAAATGCCTTCAAACTACTTTCATCCTCCTTCCTCAAAGACCAAGTTTCTGAGATGTACGACTTAAATTAAAGTTTTCGCTTGTCTTTTTCTTTACACATTCACCTAAGGTGCCTGTCATCAAGCCCCGCCTATTTGTAAAAAGTTTCTTTCTACATCTACATCTACTTAATACCTCTACTTGTGTGCGGGGTGTTAGGACACCACTCGTAGTTAAGAAAGAAAAAACCGCATGCAAAAGCCACGAATAAATGCAGTCCACAAACAAAACATGGTATACATTTATGCAAGAACACTTACGCCCCAAACACATTCAAACACTTAAACTACCAACTAACACACACATGCACCTACTAATATACCTGATATCTTTGCAATGTTTAATTTTGTTCCGGCTAGCAAATTAAATGTTTTTAATATTTCTAAAATGACTTTGGTTTGTTACAATTATGATTCCTGATCGTTCGGGGAAAGAATGAGTATTGGAATCTATCTGTACTGAAATCTATCTTCCTTATTTCATCTTTGTGGTCTGATCTACCCAAGTAGTGTGGGGCCATTATAATTTACTCTTATTAATTCTTTACCTAATTAAATTCTGTGAATATATTTACTCATTTTCCCACATTCTTCTAAAACGCTACCGGAAGAGGCAAACTCTTCTATTTTATGTCCCTCCAACTTATGAGCTAAACTCATCCTTTGTATTTCTTTACAATCTCATTCCTTTTCATTCCGAAATTTTTAAACTTTTAAAAATAAAATCCTGGTGATTTATCGAATTTCATTTTTATTCTTCATCAACACGAAAGGTATTATTCATTTGATGAGGTGTTTAATAAAACATTTATGGGATATATTTAAGCAAATTAAAGTGATGAGAATCTCAGGGAAAAGGTCGAATAGAGGGAGGAAGGGTGAAGATTTAACACCCCCCCCACTCCCTTGCATTTTATGAGCTCCCATAAATTTCAATTACACTACGAATTATTTTGATACCCTGACCTTTAAAGGCTTACCAAAAGATATGTGCCTATATTAAAATTAATTCTCTGAAAAAGGAGTTAGGGGTGGTAAAGGAAGGTAACGATTAATCCTTTTATGTCCCTCAACGCACCCACAGCATAGATTTGAACCCTACAAGTGATGGCTTTAAGGGTTAGTTTAACCTTCAATGATATTATTAGCTTTAAAATCAGCTGGTGAAATTTACTTGTTTGAGCGTCTTTTTTTTAACAAATGTGAGAGAAATAATTAAGAAATTCAGGATATTAAGAATCCCAACTTATTATTATTGTTATTAAAACTTAAATGTGCAGATAGACAATATCAGGTGGCACACAAGTCCAAGTATTAAACTCAAACTTACCTTGGAAAAAAATAACATGACATATCAAGGCATGAATCAATATCACCAAAAATAATAAATAAAATCAGTCAGTAAAAAAAGACACTTAAAGGAATCTTCCAAACATCGATCTCTGACACAAAAAATAGAAAATCCTCATCTCATTAACATCAGTTTCCCAATCAACAAGAAAAATTTAAAAATTAAGCTGTTACGTACAATTTTACCCAACACATTCATCAAATTATTACATGGATTGTTTACATATTATCTTAAAGGTTATTATCTTACCCTGTTAGGAAAGGGGTCGAATAGTTTTGCAGGTAAGGTGTTCAAATCAACAATTGTTTCATTAAGAAAAGAAATTTTTTTATTCGTTATTTGTGCCCGGCATTTTACCTTGAATTTGTGATAATTTCTCCCGATGAAATATAGAAGTAAGTATTTTGACGATAGTGAGGAATGACCGGTTTGGTGGTATTATAGCTTCGGTGAATACAGAGTCAAGGCCGTGCTACAAATGGGCCTATTGTCACAACTCTCGCAGCTGAAGTCTCGCGAATGGTGCAAATCCACGAAAGAGGCAGTTGATGTTGGTGGTTCACTCAAATAAATGAGATAATAATAGTTTTTCCTACGCCATTGTCGGCCAATTAACCAAGATTTAATTAAGATTAATAGATACCGACTATTAAACAAACGAACAAGTTTGATAAATAATGGCCATCATAGGCGTAGGATTCGATCAGAAGGCCTATCCAGATTTTAGAACCATGTGTAATGTTGTTTATCGCCACGCGTGACATTGTAGGAGATGCAATAGGGTAGGATGGTGTGTTAATAATTATATAGGCAGCATTATTATGCCTGAAACAAACAATAATTATATAGAAGTATTGGGAGGAGGTCGTACTTCTCATTCTTTCGGGACCCCTTGAACATCTCTCCCAAGGGTTGCCGACCCCTTCCATATGTGATAGTACTACTGCTATCGTATGTTCATACTGATTTCCTGGACAAGAATCAATTGCCTGTATCCATTTATTAACATGCACACTAGAACTATTATGCAAGAAGTAGATTAAATTACATTATATATGTTACATTACATAAATTACATTACATACAGGGTTCGTCCGGAAAATAAGTGTACTGACTCCTGGGCTGGGCGCTCCGCTCCAGGCGCGCCCAGCACCGCTCTGATGGGCTGCGATTGGAGGGGGGTATGTTGGCAAGTGACGCTGAAAAAGGCAGTCGGCTCTGAGCTGTGGTGTAGTGAGGAGCTCTGTTAACGCGAACCTCCACGCTTCGACCCACGTCACGGAACGCGATGCCGAAGTTTTTGGAGCAGCGTTATTCCATCATATTTGCGGTAAAGCTTGGGAAATCGTCTACCGAAACTGTCGGTATGATTAACCAGGCTTACGGGGAGTCAGCCATGTCCAGAAACATGATCTTTCGGTGGCACAAGATGTTCATGGAGGGCAGAGAAGAGGTCGACGACGAGTCTTCGAGAGGTTCCCGATGATGCCTTCGCGGGAGCGTTCCAGGAATGGGAACGCCGCTGGAACTAGTGTATCGACTCACAAGGGTCCTATTTTGAGGAATATTAGCTTAAGATATGTAAAAGTGTTATAAATTTTTTTTCCTGAGCTCAGTACACTTATTTTCCGGACGAAGCCTGTAGATTACATTACGTAGATTACAAGACATATAATACATTACATAGATTACATTACATAGATTACATTACATTACATAGATTACATTACATATATTACATTACATTACATAGATTACATTACATATATTACATTACATTACATATATTACATTACATTACATATATTACATTACATTACATATATTGCATTACATTACATATATTACATTACATTACATATATTACAATACATTACATATATTACATGACATTACATAAATTACATTAAATTACACAGATTACATTGCATAGTTTACATACGCATGACTCCTTAATACAAAATTAGCACTCGACCCTCACATATCAAAACCAACATTCGATTTGATCACTTTAGTTTAAAGCTTGTATGTTATGAACACGGATTTATATGGTTGTATTTGTCAACACCGTCAACGAAGTCAAATATTTTGATTTTAATTCGCAAATAAAGCATTGAAATGGCGAGGGGTAAAGGAGACAATTGCTCTGACACATTCTCCTCCATGAAAATACACCTTATAAAATAAACCAAGGCTATCATTTTACATGTTTTAAATCCAATATGTTTCAATCCTTTCACGCCCATGTGTCACTTTGATTTACGCTTCTCTATTTTGCTTGGACGTAACGTAAATTAATCGTAGTAATTAAAATTGATGGGAAAATAAACAAAAACCGAATCGCATTTCAAAAATCACGCTAAAAGAAAATAAAGGAAATACATGTGAAACGCGTATTAATATGCAGGTATTTCGCATTTAAATATTTTGTTAAGCAATCTCTACAATTTCATTTGGGACCATTTTTTTCCAAAAGAAATGCAACAGCGTCCCATGAAATTTGTAATTAAATTTGATTTAATTAATTTATCTCCCATACCGTCAGTTTTTCAATGTGAAATAAAGATTAATTTTAATCCTTTTCGGTTATACATGCAGTGGATCCCAAATAAATTATTATCAGACATCCAGACGAAGCAGGATATATGAGCGTATTATTATTATTTTTTAATATTATTATTATTATTGACATATTATCAATAATGGTGATTTGGGATGTACACAGACTATACAACGGTTTAATGATCTATTCCTTTGCCTCTCCTAAAAAACACGACCTGACATACAACACTTCAACCCTTCTTCCCTCCCTGCTCTCCTTCCAAAATGCCTATCCTATTCCTACCCCTTCCTCGCGTGCCTAAAGTCAAACCCTCTATCACAGTCTTCAACATCTCATTACTAATCACAATGGTCTGAATGCATCTTTCCTGCCTCCTTTGGATTTCACTCAGTAATCCTCTCTCCTCCCTCAAAATGTCTAGCACTTCCTCGTTTGTTTACCTTACTGTCCACATCACCTGTCTGCATCCATCTTTCCTTCCTTCCTTGGATTTTTCTCAACGATCCTCTTTTCTCCATCCCCCCATACAGAACACCTCCTCGTCCGTTCGTTTTCCTTTCAGTCAATTTCACCTTTTTCATCCCTCTTCACACCCACATTTAAATAGCCTCCAATCTACGACTATCATCCTGCTTCAGTGACCATGTTTCCGCGCCGTACACAACTGCGCTCTATATCAGAGTTTTAATAAGCGTTTTGCTAACATCCTTAACCAAATTCTACGCCATCAATCTCCTCCTCCTTGTGAAAACCTCTTTGCCTTGTGCAATTCTTCTCTTTGCGTCCCTACTACTTTGACCATTTTGGTCCAAAACACTTCAGAGATAGGTAAACTGTTCTACATTCTCTACTTAATGAACTCCTATTTAATAGTTAAGTTAGCCATACTTTTCGTATAACACTGATATTCTAATGCGCTCGGATATGCTTGGCTGGCTTACAAACTAAAGCTTGGTCTCCGTAAACCTAACTGATTTTATGAATTCCCCACCGACTTTCATTCCTATCGTAAGTTTCTCCTATGTCTCACATACCATTTCCTCCACATAAACCTTGTAAAGTGTATGCAATCATTTTCCCTGTAAGTTTTTCTTTCAGCCTCCTGTGGATTTCAAATGAAAATTATGCCCTATCAACGGAAAAATAATTATTTTTTATTCTATTTCTGCGCATCCATCATTACCTGATGATGGAACTACGAACCAAAGAGTTTAAATGGGTGATAGGAATTTTCCGGATATCGAGGGAACCGGTTTCGAATCTCGGTCAAGACGATTGATTTTTTAACCATGCGAAATCTTCTTTTATTTTATATATCGGAACTTAATTTTAAATATATTTTCTCGGGAATATTATATTAATTTATTTAAAATCAACTTTTATTTCGTTGAATTGACATCGGAGACGTTGAGTAAATATGATCACAAAAACTTTAATGCTTTGATTTGCCGTGTGGTTTTTGACACCTGATGACAGGCTTGAAGTGCCTTCGAGGGATATTTAAGGGCCAACAGGCTACACAAGAAGGGTCGTTTAAAGCCATTAAAAAAGCCACAAACCTTGAGAATTTAATAGATGCAAACAGGGGTCGGTGATAGTAGAGATAAAAGTATATCCTAAGTAAATATTCCTCGTTACCATGGTATGATCTATCTGCTATCTGCTGGAGTTAGTTTACGAACAATAGGTATATTTTTGTACCTAGGTACCAATATTAATACCAGCTTTTTATGAATATTATTAATAGTTTTCAGGGCCACCTAGGACAATTAATTCTTGATACCTGTAATTCGGTACCAGAATCTGAGTAATGATTAGCAAGTATCGCCTTTTTGGGCAAAAATCGATAGCGTTTCTCTGCAACGGAGTATCGATACTTGTAACATTTACAATCCCTGGTTAAAATAATTTTATGTTTGTTTCAGGATGGCAAAAATAAAAATATATGCTTCCAAATTATATTAGACAAAATAATCCGTAGCATCGTAAGTACAGTAATTTGTAAGAACATCTTGCTCTGTGAATGTCCCATAGCTAACTAAACTATTAATTGGACGCGTTGACCTAGAATGAAGGTATTCGGGTTCAAATCCCAGTCAATATTTTCTACTTTGAATTTGCTGTATATGAGTTTGTATCACCGATAGATCCCTAAGCAATGTATGTTGAGGCATTTTCCGTAGTTTCTTAGTGCATGAAGTAGGGTTGAGCTGTTAAAATTCTCCGCTACACTCCCACAGGTCTAATCGTATGGTGTATCGTATATGTAGATGCATACTGCGCCGCAAAATAAACGAAATTCAATTTTCAATCGGTTAAGATATGTGCGAGCCATTTGGTAGTCTCAATTTTTTCCGGTTGAACAATTCCCACCAATTGCAGTCAATGAAATTTTATTTGTCGCGGAATAACCACACTTTGTTTTCGCACCATGAAAATCGTGAATTGCATGCGTCAAGTAAATAAATACGCAAACAAGTATCGTTATTACTTGAATTTAACTGTTTTGGAAGAAGTTTAAATAAATTTGAAATAAGTCACGGGAGTTTGAATATACTGTACACTATATATATAGTATATATTGGACGGGATGAAGGGAGGAAGAAAGTACTCAGCGATGAAGTGGGACCTGATGTAGAGTAGGATGCTGGAGTTTGTGTTTTGTTAGGAGTCACAAAATATTTATATATATAATAATGTATATATATATATATATAAATATCTTCGAAATGGAACGCTCTTTGGCGACGCACAAATATATAAAAACACAGATGTAGATTTGTAGAATATAAAGACACAAAGAAAGGACACTCACAACATATTGTGAGGGTCCTTTCTTTGTGTCTCTATATTCTACAAATCTACATCTGTGTTTTTATGCATATATATATATATATATATATATATATATAATTAGGTAATCTACCGGTATATATATATATATATATATATATATATATATATATATATATACATATACAGTATATATATATATACACACACACATATGTAATCAAACTCCATGAAACACCACTTCCTTTGGCAATAGAATTTTCTCGGAGGGTTAATTGGAAAAAATATCAACAGTTTGATGGCATTGAGCTAAAAAAAAAGAACAGAAATTTAATGTGCAGAATTATATATTGTTTTTGTATGGGTTACGGCGGCAAAAAATATTTATACATACTATATTATCCATTGCGGATTAAATTGGATCATATCGGCTTATGCGGACACGTCCGCCATACGTAAATTAATTTGCCCATCTGATGCGTTGATCAGAGAGAAAAGCAGAAAATTCTTTTGGTCTCAACCAATCAGATTCGTCGATTGCGAGGACCGGTATTTTGTGAGTGAGAGAGAGAGAGAGGGAGGGGATTTTAAATAAATAATACATTCGGGTTTTGTTCTTTCGGTAAAGTCGTTCAAAACGACGTGTTCCCTCCACGTGGGTATGTGTTTCTTCATTCCTAAGATGGTTCCTCCAAGGATATCACGAAAATTACACCAACGCATCTCCGTAATTGGAGAAAGAAAGAGAGTTTTGCACAGTAGAAGTTTGTTTCCTGCTCATCCCACGCTAGTGACCCCTTGAATTTATAAAAAAGGTCCATTTGATACAAAAAAGCTAAGTAAGCTTTACATTTTCTCTGATATCATTGGTGACAAATACTATTCAATGCATAAACATTCGAGGTATCTTTTTTCATAGGAAAACATAAATATTTCAATTTAATGCAATGATTTCGTTTTCTTAAAAAAACAGTGTGTGTGTTCAAACTCATTACGGGTATTACTAATTGTAGTAAGCGGGTTAGGACAGCTTTTCGATGGACCATGGCATTACACACGGCTGTACTCCTAACTAACGTGACCCGGAGTATAGCTAAGCACCATTACATATATATTAAAATAACTATTTATTTTGTCCTGAATACTATCTACTTCCTTTCATTAAATTTAAAATGCCCATTCTATACTTCCCCCTCTTACTTCGCTATCGCAGAATTCTCCTCTCCATTAATCTCTTCAGCAACCCGTTGGATCTCCATCAGTATCCACTTGTCGTGACCTCTTTCAATTTCTGCAAATAGTTATCACTTCCCCTCTCACCATCTCTTGAAATTCATCGTTGTTTTCTCTGTTCTTCTCCACATTCACTTCTCTGAGTCTTCAATCTAAGCTTACCATCTCGCCTCTACGGCCAATACGCATACACGTACGTACCTATACTATACGTGTATTCCAGGAAAACATATAACGTGATAGAAGTCTACAGAAAATGAAGCCTAGAAAAAGAATAATGATGAATACCCTTGTTATAGTTACTGAAGAGTTCACGGAAAATGAAGGAAATTATTCCTTCCGTCTTCAAATTGTCACACTTCGTTTTGGCTTGCCTTTAATTTTGCTCTCTGCAGAACTCCTTAACAGGTTGGCTCTTTAGGTTTGCTTTTTAATTAGGGTTATGGTGTTAGTTATAATGGGTTTGATGCTTCAAGGACCTTAGCGAGAAACGTGGTGGTCTTGCGATTTGTACGCGTGAAACACCAGTTACTTTGAGCATATATGTAGAGTCTTTGTGATTTTGATGACTTCTCATTGATGAATTGTGTATATCATTCCGGTTTTATAAAGGGGGTGGTAGAGAATACTGTGTTGGGTTGATGGTGAAGTTGGTCGCCGTCGGAAGAGGAATGGACGGGTCTAATTTTATTGGTAGTGCCGGCCTCGGTGGCGGCGGGGTAACATCCTCGACTGCCAATGCAAGTGTCGTGGGTTCGATTCCCGCCTGGGTGGATTTTATTCAACCCAGGGCTTGGGTGTTTGTCTCCATTGTTGAAATTGAAAAAATAGTATCTTTGTGATTACATAGAAAACTTCAAAGAGTTTTCTGTGTAATCAGGAAGTTACTATTTTTTCATTTCCAATATGAATCGATTGCATACAGTTACGCCGGAAACCATCAATGTTTCCATTTTTTTCATGGTTAATAGTCCGATGTAAAGGCCAAAAAGTGCTATTTTCGGGCTAAGGCTAAATAACTGTGGTAATAATAGATGGATTGTTATTTTAGTTTTCACAAGGAGTGAATAATATTGTTGGGAGATAATCTGTGGATTAAAATTGTCATCAGTATCTCTCTGATTCATTGAGTATTGAAGAGAGGATTAGGATTTTATCCTAGTTTTGAGTGGAAAAATTTGAGGTTTCATGTGGAGACGAACAAAAATGTGCGAACTACCGATCTTGTCGTGGTTTTGTTATTCCTGTGTATTCATCTGCCACTCTCTGTGTAACGGAGTTTAAGAAGTTGTGTTGGGGTTGTAATTGGGTGAGGCCAGAAGATTATAAGCAAGGAGAACCAAGTTGGACTGGGACGAGTGATGGAAGAGTCCCCACGTGGGATATTTTTTGTTAGTATTTCAATCCTAGGATTGTTTTACTGCAGCACACATCTTTTCCATTCTACTGTATTTGAATGCAAAATAAGGCTGAAAATTCTAGGGAGAATAATGTGGTGGTTTCCCGTTGCCATCCATATCACAGTACTGCGGCCAATACCATGCACTTCTCACCCTTGCGCTGATGCCGGGTCGACCCACTCGGTCTGCGCCAATAGTGCCTGGTGGTGAAACTGCTGCCTTTCCCCATGGGTTCAGGGATCTATTTTCCTCGTTGCCTCGTTCTAAAATATCATAATTGTGGTTTTTCTGTTAATGTGTGGTTGCCTCGTTCCGAAAAACCGTTAATATATATTTTCTAAGCCGAAAAATTTCGGCCTGTCACGGGACTGGAACCGGCGACACGCTACCAAAGGTCTACCCCCATGCTCGGAAATTTTTTAAAGAGAGTAAAATTGTTCTTTTCCTACATGATAAAGGTGCAAGAGCTTCCCTTGTTGATTTCAATTCACTAGTTAAAATAATGATGACACAGAATCAAAGGGACGGGTATATTTTAGTCTTTTTACCTAAGTTAACGCCTAGAAATATGATGTACAGGACTGTGGAAATAGGCGCTTTGTTAAGAGCGATGGGAACTCCTTCAGTCCGTGGCTTTTGTTTTGTGTGCAAACATTTAGCATTTGGACATTTCCAAAAAGAGATTAGATTTAATCTTCCACGTGCGCACCGATTCGACGAAGAGATGTCGGTATTTCTGGACATTCACTTTGTCGATCCTGAGACGGATGCGAGAGGAAGTCACAATTGCATCATTTGAAAAAAAAATAAATTATTTGGTGGACTTGATTCTGAGGTGAATCCTTCATAAAGATGTGAGGTCGATGACATAGCGCAGTGCACGGGAGAACGTATTATCGGAATGGATATTTTGGATTAATCAAGATTACATTATCCATAGCTTTAAAATAAATAGCGGTTTAAGAGGCAGGAGGAAAATATTTGTATTAAGTGAAGCGGAATTTTAATAAAGAAGAGTTTGGAAAAAACCCCGTCATGCCACACCTTATTGGATATTTCCGTAGTATTGATTCAAATTCGACCAGAATATTTCGTTTAAACATATTGACCCCAGGACCGAAATACGTATGATTAAAATGAAACTATAAGAGGGGCAAAGGACGATAAGTTTAATATTGCTTGCCGTCAAAGTGACAACCATGAATATAAGGGTAGAGAGCATATCAAACAACTATAATGACTAAGAAAATGTTGGGTTTTAATAAATCCTTTGATACCATAGCGGTAATGAGAAAGTTGGTTGAAATAAATATAGGCTATATCCAAAATTATCCTTTTTGTTAATTTCGAAAAGGCATCCAACAAAGTAAAGTCAACAGAGCTGATGGGAGTATTGTGGACCGTAGGAATAGGATGGAAGGATAGACGACCTTTCCGAAAAATGTACGTGAATAGGATGTCGTAAAAACGAACAGTATTGACGGTGTGATGAGACAGTGTTTTCCAACTACCAAGATTTTCAACAAGCTGGTATATTCTGAAGTAACGTTAAGGGTAGCATGAAAGGGGCATAAGGTGGTTAGATGGTGACTGTAAGTATCAATGTGTATCCTATAACATATGTTAACAACGAGTGATTAAAAAAATTGAGTAGTTTTTGGTATGATCTGGTGGAATTAGCACGTGATGTAGAACGTGCCAAGGAGAAGGCTTATCAGACCCTAGTAAGACCAATTTTAGAGTACGCTTCTCTTGTATGGGACCCTCATGAAGAAGGTCATATTAAAAAACTGGAAAAGGTGCAAAGAAAGACTGCCCGATATGTACTGGGGAAGCATAGGAGGATGGAGAGTGTGTCTGACATGCTAGAAACGCTGGGCTGGGAACCTCTAGAAACTAGAAGGAAAGTAAGCAGACTTTCTGGAATGTTCCGCATTCTGAAGGGGGAGAAAGCTTGGGCAGATCTTAGGAAAGAGGCGGGGAACCCAAAGTTTATAGGCAGAAATGATCACAAATTTAAGGTAAAATGCCGGGCACAGAGAACAAATTTAAAAAAATTTCTTTTCTAAATAGAACAATTGTTGATTGGAACACCTTACCTGCAAAAATATTCGAGCCCTTTCCTAACAGAGTGTATACTTTTAAGAATAGATGTAAGGTATATATGTAATAATTTGATTGATGTGTGGTGTATTGTATTATATGTAATAGCTAATTTTTTTTAATTTATCTTTTTTTTCTTGCTGATTAATGGTTGTAAATGGGATGGGGATTCGCTTGCTTTGTTAAAGAGATTTGTGTTTTGAAGTCTGATTTTATCTATTATCTTTTGCGATTATTTAGGACTTGTGTGTCACCTGACAATGTCTATCAGCACATGTGTATTTTTAATAATAATAATAATAAACGTGTAGTAGCAATTTTCCATTAGATAAGATTCATTGTGCGACCTGGTTTCAATGTATTACTTAATCTTCGGGTACCTTTGGGTCTTTATTGAGTGAATAAAGGTAATATAACACCCATTCGCGTGCATTTCGTAAACCGATACGCTGTGAATATACGGTTTTGAAGCTCTCTAAAGCGTTATTATTTATTTTTGAAACGTGCAAAAACTCTGTCTGGTATGCCTAAGCTTGCTGGCCTTAATACCATTATCATACTCTTCCCCTATACATAATTTCCATTTATTTGGATCTTCTCTGGTTCGACTAGTCTTTTTCTTGACGTAGCTTTGATTTTTATCGCAGACTGTACCGTCTTACTACCTGCAATTGTTTTAAACTTAGTGTATAGCGTACCAATGTCACCACGTCGCTGCAAATTTTCTATATCCTCGCGCTGCGTTTTCCACCTCACTTCTTTTGCTCTGTTTATTACTCATTTTAGTTTATTATTTCACATTTTATATATTGAAATTAAAATAAATTAATTACTTTGTCATTCCACGCACTTTATTTAAAAACACGCATCCTGTTTTGACGTTGAACGTTATCATCAAGTGACCTTCAATGTCGAAACCTGTGTCGTGTTTTTTTGAATAAAGAGTGTGTAATTACAAAGTCATTAATTGCATTTCATTTCAATATGCTATGCAAATTACATAAATCTACGCTGGAGATAACAAATTTTAACTCTTTATACTTCCGTCTACCTATCTCTATATTTACATTCTACCCCTTCCCTTCTCTTGTCCATTTTTCTAATCATCTCGTCTGTAATCCATGGCTTCCTTGTCCTTTTCCTCTTTACTGTTCCCATAGTTTCGTTTGCGGCTTTCGATATTCTTTTTTTAATATGTTACCATTTTTCTTCTATAGTACCCAGCTCCCTGTCCACACCAATAAATTTCCCTGGAACCTGCTGATGCTCTTACCGTTCCTGTTTCTGATTCCAAATTCCTTTTCCTAAGCCTCCATCCCTGTTTTATCTTTTTGTGAATTGGACGCTCCAATTCATTATATCTAAATAATGGTCTATTTTCGCATTCGCTCCGAGGCAACTAAGCGAATGAAACGCGTTGTTCCTAAAACTGTCCTCTGCAGAACTCTTGCTTTTCTAAGCTTTTCCTATTGCTTTTTCCCCACGATCATTCCTTTTTCCTAAACCGTAGTCTCTTTCTTCGCTTACCTACCCACCTTCCTCAATAGTGTTCATAAGGTGACACCATCACTTACTGGTCGCCCCACTCTGGTCAGACGCCTTTGCAGCCGCCTCACTGAGGAACAGACGCTGCGCGGACTACCTTTCCTCTGGCTCCTAACCTTCGACCTATTTGGCATGGGTGACCTTACCAGGAGCAATTATTATGGCTCCAGCCAGCAGAGTTCTATGGGTCATCGGAACGCACCAGTCCTTCCACGACGTCAAGGTGGTAGTCCATGGGAAGGGAAGCGAAAAATAGCGAAAGGGAAATGTCATTCGCGAGACGAGGGGAATGATTACATCTATGCTAAGTGTAGGCGTAAAGACTTATAAAAGATGCATTAATATCAGTAATTATTTTCAAATTTAAAATTATCAATATTATGATCCTAAATAAACAGACAATAATTGTGTGATGCTAGAGGACGAGCGCAGATATGATATACATGGTTTGTATGAAAAGTATTGGGAAATGTTTAGGAAAAAGAGATTTATTTCAGATGTTGCTACAATTCCTCAATATTCTTCAAATTACATCCATTGAGCTTTTCACTTTTTACGACGGCTTTTCAACGACTAAAAGACTCCCTGGTTGGCGGATTTCGTAGGGTCCTTAAGGGTACATCTGCAAGCTTCTTTGACGACACTTAGGGTCCCATGGTAGTGTGCTTTGAGGGAAGATTTCACTTTTGGGAATAGGAAATAGTCAGCTGGTGCAAAGTTGGGACTGTAATGGGTTTGGGGAATCGTCGCAATGCCGGTGCAAAAGGTCTTCGCAAGCAGACACTCAACTCTGCTCTTGGTCGTCCGTCAAGACCTTTGGGACGAGTTAAGATTTTAAGTGACAATGGTGTGCACTGTCATCTTGTCAATGCCAATACGACCTGCGTTCATGAACACACTCAACTGACAGTCGGAATTCAACTCTTCACGCACATGTCAGGTAAAATTATTGCCGATATTTTTTATGCAAACCTTTTATACTTCTGAAATACTGGTGTGGAGAATATTGAGAAAATATTTAGATAGAAAAGAAAACCACCGGTGAAGTTTTACGTTATGGTGGGAAACGAGAGGGTATTACTGTGGGAAAATTCTAAATAGAAAAGAAAGGAATGGAGGAAGTATTGAGAGGTATTTGTGGCCGTGTTGGAAGGTAGAATGCATGAAGGGTAAGCGGAGTAAGGGAAGAAAAAGTAGATACTTCCAAGACAGCATGAATGACATAGAAGTTACGAATGAATGAATAAGGAAAAATAAGATTTTCGTAATAGTTATGAATCAAAAGTCATTACCGCCCAAAACTCATTTTTTTAAATAGGTAGATCACCCTAATTGATTGTTCTCCGATGTTTTATTTCCAACTTTGAAAAAAGAGAGGAATGAAATAGGAAATACCTTTCCTGAAACACGTCATCTTGTTCATTTGGATTGGGATAACAGTTGCCGTTGTTGCTATTGGAAACCTTCGGGAGAAACTCTTAATTAAATCAATTAAAATTTTTTTCTGATAAAAAAATGGCTCCAATTGAGAGAATAAAACGAACTTAAAAAGGACTAAAAACATTATTGATTTTTTTGTGTTCCCTTGATAAATGATAAAGATTGTTTATAAATTGCCGGATTGCCACTTTACCCAAAGGGATACTTGTTCGGGGTGAACGTGACATTCGTGCATCAAGGAAATGTTTATATTTCTTGCGTGTTTATTTTGTGTGTGATTTTTCAATACTGCACGTAGCTAGAAGTATCAAAATATCAGTAAGTGTTGCTTCGTTTTCGGAAAGTCTTATTTGGGAAAATCAGACGAGGTCGCAAAACAAGCACGGCCTTAAGGATAAATTCCCGCGAAAATAAATCCGTTTAAGGTAATAATGTTATCAATATAGAAATATTAAAAAAATATCGGGAAAAAAATAACCTTCCAACCCAGTAGCCAAAGCAATTGCTTTGAAGACGGGGGAAAATGAGGGGTATTTCACGCGGTGCATGGTGTAAACTTAAACATAAAGCGACCTTAAAGTAACACTTATCCGAAGTAGATGTGTCTTCAGTGATGACCCTTAAGAGCCAATTAAGATGGTATATGTCACGAGAGATCCTCTTGAGATTCTCCCCAAAAACCACCTTAATTGTGTGAATGAGGTCGGGGTTTCCCTTCCACAGTCCGTCTCCCAATTCCAATCGAGACATTTACCGTTTCACCTAGAACACGAAGCTAATTATGTTCTCCTCCGCGACACGGTCTACTGAGCTTTCAATCGATTCAGAAGAGGAAAACGGAATTCCCCCTTCAATATTCATTGAGTCATTATCCCCACACATTTAACGGCCATGGATGCCAATTCGAAACCAATTCACGGAGAGTTGAAATTGATATGTAAGTGCTGAATAATGACCGTTCGCAATCCAGGTATTGGTATGAAAATGGAAATTGAACCTTTTTATTTTTATTTATTTTTTTTCTCCGTGGGAGAATCATTTCCGAAGTTTTACAGATAATTTGTTTCGAAATTCTTGCCAAATTTCCTGAGAACATTTCAACTCCTTCCCAAATTGTTGTGTGGAAGCGGTAACTTGGGTATTCCGAAAAAAGTAAGAATTTCTCATACTCGTGGGTGGGTGAGTGGGGGGAGGGGGGGGGCAAGGAAATGATTTGGCCATGAAATAAATTGCGTTGACAGCATCAGTGTAGATAACAAACTACTTTCAGTTCCGGAAGGATGAACATCAAAGTTTGAGGTAACTTTGGTAGATAATTGCTCGTCGGATATAGTTCTATTAGGCATCACAACTTAGAACGTTCGTTCTTTCGTTGATGTGCATTCTGAGGCAGATTTTTCAAAATTAATTTTTGATGCTAATTTGGGGCATAAAAAAACTATGCCTCGTCGTCAAAATAAAATTGTCTCCGAAGACTGAATGCCTACATTTTTTGCTCTTTTTGGAACTACAACGGTTTGTTTGATTTTTATATCGTGGCAACACAATAGAGAACATAAATACATATTTAATTTTTTAAAGTAAGCATTTCATGAATCAGCAAGTAAATATTCTTGTCGTATTTCACCATTTTAGTTAGATTTTTAGATAGACACAGACTGATAATGACAACATTTAATTACCCTCGATCCACAAGACACACACCGGCCACCCATACTATGAATAAACTTTACCACAATTCCGCGTACTTCCTTCCTCCCTTTTTTCCGTCCAACATCCCTATCTTAGTCCTAACCCTTCCTCAATTGCCTAACATTCTCCTTTCTATCACAGTCTTCCACATTCTCTTCCCCAACAACCCCTCTCCTCCTCCACCACACCCAGCACCTCCTTGTTTGTTTTCCTTATTCCACTTCATCTTTTCTATCCTTCTCCACACCCACATTTCAAAAGCCTCCAATCTACGTCAATCATTCTGCTTCGATGACCACGTTTCTGCGCCGTACATCACTACGCTCCACATAAAAGTTTTTATGAGTATTTTCTTAGCATCCTTACTCAACGTCCGTGTCATCAATTCCCTCCTCCTAATGAAAGCTTCTTTGCTTAGCTTAATTCTTTCCTTTATGTCCCGACTCCTTTGACCCTTTTGGTGCAGAACAGTTTCAAGATACGTAAACGATTCCATATGCCCTAGTTTTTGCCCTCCTATTTAAACGTTTAGCTTTTAACTTTTTGGAAAACCGCTCAACGGTTTGGTTTACATTGATTCTTGTTCTCATGTCTCCGATAATTTGAACATCTTCGAAGGATCGTGATAGGTGCCGTGATAGTAACTTTAAATGATTCCACCAATGAACATCGAAATGAAGAAATTTCGCCTGGCGGAAATCATTCGCCTTGACTAGGATTCGAACCTGCATCTCCTCATTTCCCATCCGATTGCTCAAACAAATTAAGACACCAAGGCGTCCTCTTGCAAATGTGTAAGTCCTCCATTCACACTTTAGTACATCTTGTTCCGAAACACTTCTATGTCAGTATTTTTGGACGTCATCTTGGGAAGACATACATGAGTCGATCTGCGAAACGGATTAATGGAAAGAAATGATTTGAGATAGAGAGAGAGAAAGGGTCTGAGAGACAGAAAGGAACGAGAGAATGTGATTGGAGAGAGAGTCTTAAGAACAAGGAAACATATCAACAAATTTTAGAACAATTAATGAATGCGACAAAGTGGAAAGGATTATTTGAGGACACTTCAAAATTGAGGAAACCAACGAAAGGGAAGTAATTTTGCAAAAAAAAATAAAATAAACCAAAATCAGCTTTGTTTGAAAAAAATTATTTTCACAATTGAATTACGTTTACGTACCCATCTCCTAAGTTCCAACCCAAATAATTAAATACCTCATCATTTGTTTTACCCCCCCACACATCCCTCTCTTTACCAGCCCACCCTTTCTTCCGACAGCGAGGGTAAACTCCAAATCACTCACCCACTCGGCACGAAAGCACTCACAGTCGTCCGCGCACGCACGCACCCGCGATTCTTACCATCTCTCTCTCTCTCTCTCTCGCCTCACCGATCCAAGGGCAGAGGTGACCCAAGGTTTCAGAGGAAAGTGAAAGTGTGAGACGGGAAAGGGGAGGAGCGGGGCTGGCGGAGGGGAAAGGTGGCGGGGGTTTGGGGCCGAGGGGGAGGGAGAGGAAGGCGGGCAGTTTCCATACAAAGATAGGTGGATCCTTTGAGAAAAACAGTGAAACCTAATTTTTTCGCACTTCTCGCCAAAATTGGTTGGTCCGACTATTCAACCAGGCTGTGTGAGCCTTTTTATGGCGTGGATCCGTATTTTTTTTTGTTTCAGTACCGTTTCTATATTTTAACGAGTTATTCATTTATCGCCAGAGCACGTGAAGGACCAATCTGTGCTCAATCAAGTTGGGACAATTGTGAAATTTAACGCCCGTGCAACATTTAATTTTACGTTATTTCCGAAAGAGGTTCATCCGAAAGGAAAAAAAACGAATTTCCAGGCATGTATGGAGGGGGAAAGAAGGTTTTTCGGAGAAATTCAAAAGTAAGTAGGAAAAATGAATGGATGCAAGGTATATTGGGTCGCAATGAAGACTGTGGGAGAGGTTGGAGATTGGAAAAAAAAGATGGAAGGAGGAATGTAAAATTGACATTATGGATGAAATGAAGGGAGGCAGGAAGTATGAGCAATTGAAGATTGGCTTATTGCAGTGTAGGTTTTAAAGGATATTTATTTCACGTTGAGTTAGTCAGGGGCTTATTTATTGGATCATTCAAAAACTTACTTTAATCGGTAAATTAACAATAAGGTTTTCCAAAGAGTTAATAAATAAGTAAAATGCATTTAAAAGAATAGTGTGGGACGAATATTAGATAAATTAAAATTCAAAATGGAAAAACATGTATGATTAATTTGGATTTTTCGCCCTAGAGTAAAAAAACTTCTTGTGAGGAAATTCAATTTTCAATCAATGGCCAAATAATGGCCTGTATTCTTCTATTTATTCATTTATTTATCAAAAGGCATGACAATCCTTAGCGTGAATTCTGTGACCCTGCTTCAATGAGGTATCTGTATGTTTCCCAAAAAGTACTAAATCTCTTTAATGCCTCCGGAAATGGCAACGCGATGTTTAAAAGGCTTCTTCTCCGTCATATTATGTTTATTTTCGGATTTAGCAATTGTGTTCAGCGCAATAACCTAGCAGTGACATTCCTTTGTTTATTTATTTATGAAAAACGTACTATATAGTTTAATGTATCGTAATCAGTTAAGATATTTTGAACTATTCATACACCTTGGAGGCGTAACGGTCTGACTTACTACATGGGGTAAGTAGTACATGGTTACTTGTAACCAGGTTTAACAGGTTCGACTCCCGCTTGCAATAAATGGCAGGCGGAGGTAGGGTAACATGTTTGTGGTCTTCCTTGTGTTATATAGAAAAATGCAATGTAAATGCCCAAAAATAAGCTAATTTTTTTATTATTACTTATTACCAAATATATAAAACAAAAAGGATTTCACTGAACAAGTAACATTTTATATATTTTCTAAGCATAAAGTTATTTCGATACGACCAGTTTCGAAACATAAATGTGACATAATCAGGTACGTTTCATCATTTCAGCGACCATTTATTTCATAAAGTGAGTCTGAGGCCATTGAATTCATCGAAGAATAATATCATCCGAATCCTAAGGCCCTCCTGACAAATTTCCTCCTCTTTCCCCTACTTGCAATCTTCTCCGATGTAAAACATGTCTGCTTTTCAGATCTACTCCCTTCTCACCACATCCCCTCATTGTCCCCTCACCTTGTTCCCACGCTAATTCCCTCTCGAAAAACATTATCTATCTTTTGTCATGCAAACAATGCTCTTCATTTTACGAGTACATAAGCGAATGCATTACCGCCTAATACGTGCGAATGAACAATCACCGCTACTCCTCTAACTCTGCCTCATTCTCTTACAAAAAGGGCACGTTTTACAAAAGTCTCACGGATGTGAATAATAAATCAAGCGAAGGTGTGAGATGGCGCTAGCCAACCCAAGCATTGATAGGCATTAATAAAGGGCACCCACAAATTCCGTGTGTGTCCTTCTTTATTCCGGAATTTTCGGTAGTCCCACCACTTTTTCTGCGGGCCAAAGGAACAGAAGGATCTGCGGTGTGTTTGTGCATATGAAAAAATGCATGGTACCGGAACGATCTGCGCATCGACTTAAGAAGCCTGTTAGAATACCGGCAAAACCGTTGCGTTAAAGATATTATGCACGGACAAAATCTCGATTAAAATTGAATTCGTAGAGTATTAAAGAACTGTACTGCGCTGGCTTGTCATCACGGGGAAATGGGTAGGAATTTAATAGCTAAATGAATTATGGTAGGCCCTTCAAGTTCTAAGGCCACCTCATTTTTTTCTCAGGATTGGCAGTAGATAAAAACATATGGTTTGCCCTAAAACACACACTTTATGAACATAATACGTACATATATGGTTACACCGTGCAGTTGACAGGGTTCGTGTAGCTTCCGATAGATTGAAAAGCGTTTCCAACAATTGAAATGGTGTCGTTAAGTGTACAGGAACAGCGTGTGATCATCCGTTTTCTCCACTTGCGTGGTTCAGATACAACCATATCGAAACCCATGGCCCATTGAGAGAGAGAGAGACATGAGCTATCATGGTGCTATGGATGTGTGCATAAAATGTGCGTTCGCTGATGCGCGATAATTCAACGAAGGCCGAGTGACAACGGACCAAGAAGCCTCGGCCACGGACCAGCCGGTTTTTCCGGTGGGCAAGACGTACCTCCACAAAAGAGTTCTCGTCGACCATGGAATAATGGCATCGATGATAAGAAAATTATATCAGTCTACAGGGAGATTATATGAATAAGTAACAGAAGTTTCAACCTTTTTTGTGTAAGTAGTATTTCGTAAAAGGTTAGTAGATCTTTGAAACTGAAGTAAACCACCTTTGAACACCTTGCTTAAAGAATAGTGTTGAGCTAGATAGGGCATGTATATAATGGATGTAAATGAGAAAAAATGCTTCTTTTTTGTACTTAATTGAAAGGAGTGAAAAATGCGATGCTTAAAATTGCCAATACCCACGCAAATACGCTTGGGTCCGCGCGTCTTGAAGGCGGGTGCAAGGTATAGAGGCGGCTTTAGAGAGGAATGGTGTAATCAGAGCGGTGAATGAATAGGGCTAATCAACGTGACTAGAGAACCAGATTTGATTCAGATCGCTCATAATAGAACGGGCACAGAAATGCGTTAAATTGAGTCAATTTGTTTACGGAAGAACGGAGCACGTCACACTAATCGGAGAGGTCGATAAGGTCTGTCTGGTGGCCAACTTTGTTGGCCAGCTAAAATAATGACCGAGTCAAGAAGTTCTCTCGGGTCTCCCACCGGGTCAGATTGCAGTACACCGACGTTTCGAAGGCTGACTCTGCCATCGTCTTCAGGGCGAAGTGATGTCTTCACCCTGAAGACGATGGCAGAGTCAGCCTTCGAAACGTCGGTGTACTGCAAACTGACCCGGTGGGAAACCCGAGAGAACTTCTTGAATACCATACGCCGGGAAAACCTGAGATCCTTCATTAATGACCGAGTGTTCGAATTTCATCCTGGGACAAAATATATGCGTTCACAATCAATGGATATTTTGTAAATGAACTCACATGTTGGGTAATGATCTCGATTGAGATTTATTTCAAATTTGATGGATTAAAACTGAGCATAAACAAAGGCACAGTTTTGAAATATCGGAGCAAAAGAAGTGATGAGTTGGACATAAATTATGAAATAAAGGTTTCAGTGTTAGCTACGAAAGATAAAGTTAAAATATTTTGGGGTAGTTCTAACACCACGTCTTTCATGGGGAGCGTATATCAGGAGATTGATTATTCGGATCCGCCTTAAAATAACTCAGCTTCAGTCTACTGATGCTGGTGAAATGTGATGGGAAACTTAAAGAGAGGTATTACTTCGCACTGGAATTCGCTGCAAGTAATTTGGATCCTTGGGAGAGAGTTTCGCTAAAATAATTAGATAAAGTTCAGAGAAAATAGAGTCGTCAAAAATTGTTACAAAGAGAAGACGAGTGTGGAAGGCCTTTTAGAGGAATTAGGCTGGGAGATGCGAAAGGAACAAGCCAGACTGACACTTTTAGAAAGGTGCAGAACAAACGAGTTTAATATTAACACCAAAGGAATTATTATGACCCCACACTATGGGGCTAGGTTAGACCACAAAGATAGGGCAGATATACTCCAGTACATATAGATACATATATTCGTTTATCTCCGGACAATCATGAATCATAATACTAAGAATGCGTACTCATAATAGAAATTGTAAAGACATTCGATTTACAAGTGAGGGTAAGATAAAACGTTACGTAGACATCTAGTATATTCGTTGGTGGACGTGCTTATGTAGTATGTTAGCTGCTATGTATATATATTTGCATGCATGTAAGTTAAAATAAGTTTTGCATCAATATATACGTCTCTGTGGGTGTGCCACAATACCATGTTTTTACTGTTTTACATGTAGTTGCACACTATTTTACGGGTGGTGCCCTCACATTCCCCGCCATACGCCCTTGTGGCGGCTGCCTGGGCATCGTGTAGATTTAAGGTGTGTGGCAGGGGTTGATTGCACACCAGGCATGTGACATCAAACATTAAGCCACTCCAAATTTTAACGTATGACTTATTTTTGTAAAATAATTCGAAAAATGTAGATGGTGATAACTGCGGATCCATGCACCAGGGATCTAAGTTAAATATAATTTTCTAAGTATAAGATATGAGCGGTTAGTAATAAGAAGGACATTAAAATTAAGTTTAAACCAATTAATGACAACATATCAGGTGCCGGTCGGATAGTGTTATTGTAATACCTTGTTATTTAATAATATGATCCTTAATAGAGTAAAGGGGCACATAAAATGAAGAGGCGGCGTACTTAGAATGAACAAAGATATAAATTTTCATCTATTGTAGTTGCTTACATTTATTCTGATGCTTTATCTTTCGAAGTAAAAATGACATCTTAAATCTATTAGCTCTGCCCTTGTTAGCAATTTTTCTCCTACCATAGGATGGGACTGATAAGCATTTTGAACCCCATCGCTAAAGAGGCCTCCTTCCAATTCACTAAGGATTTAAACTTTGATTGAACATTCACTCGGTGAGCGGTTCTAAACTTAGTTCTTTTAATAATCTTGATATGCTACTCAGTTTATCATAGCAACGTTTTACAAGTCCAGTTCCTCTACTCTGCACCCATGGCATATGCGTGTGTGACTTGATATTATAAACATTTGTCTCCAACTTAAGGTAGATTTATACTTGACTGATTTTTCTTTCACATTTGTCAAACACTATGATCCATTGCGATCAGTTTGTTGAATTAGTGCGCAACGATGCGCCTACTGTTTTAACAAGATATGATGTGTTTGTTTTGAGGATTAAATACCCCTAAGGTCTATTAAGTAAACGAATGGTGTAAAACATACTATGATAAGTTAAAAGAAAACCCAAATAGGGCTATGACATACACAAAAATAAATAAAATAGGCCCCTATGATAAATATAAGAGACCTAATAATGTCACACTCCAATAATAATACGGAAAATAATTAAATAAATATAAAAAGGGCAAAAACAACGATGCTGGTGGTGCTCCAGAAAGAAAAAGGAATTATATACTGAGACACAGAGCATAAGCCCAACTAGGCGACCTCTGATAAACAAAGCCGCCTAAAAACGGCAAGGCAAGTCGTGTGTGTCGTGTCTCAATGTACTGTTCGAAGCCTCCTGTATCCATGCGTGTCTGCAAGGCGAAGCTGTGACTCCATTGCCCGCACTGAAGTCTCTGCAACAAGGTTGTTGTACGAATCCGAAAACTGCATGGGGGCGACTTTGACAGTACGTTTTGCCGCTTAGCAATTGAAAGCCTGGGGTAGCAGAGAAAAAATTTTTTTCATTAATCAGCAACAATAATCCACTCGCACCGTCAGTCGTTCCTTTTGCTGTCTAGCACCATTCGATTGTTCATTTCAGAACCACCTTGGTCCCTTTCTTGATATAATTGAAAATCTTTAACAAATGAGTTTATTCCTTAAAATGTCACTAACTACTGTTTGATCCATATTTCTATCCATTGATTTCGTCATCATAGAAAGTCTATGTATTTTAAAGCTAGGTTTCCCACGATCTATGGCAGAACATAATGCAATATGGATTTGTGTGACTTCTTGTAAGCTATGAATCATTTCCATTTCTAGAGAGTTACTCATACTCTGAACCCAACTTTGAGCCCGTTAAAAAAATCGCTTTTGCTTTTATTTTTTTGTCCAAAAAATTCTATTCTTGTCTTTAGCCAAATCTCTTGTATTACATGAGTTTTACTTATTTCCAAATAAAATAATCTAGATAGACACTTTATTTTTATTTTTTATTCTTAAGACTTCTCTACATTGTGACCATCGAGAGTTATAGTTTTTTCCAGCGTTTCCTTAACTTTCGGAAGCCATCATTGTGGAACTCAACATCCCACTGCCGGTCAACACCCCCTTCATCCACTTTTCCTGCCTCCATAGGATTTCTCCCAACAATCCCCTCTCTTCGCCCACCATACCAAGTACTTCCTCGTTTGTTTTCTTCTCAGTCTATTTCACCTTCTCCATTCTTCTCCACACCGACATTTCAGAAGCCTCCACTCAACGTCTATCCTCCTGCTTCCATGACCACGTTTCCGCCGTACATAGCTATACTCCATATCAAAGTTTTTACGAGTCTTTTCTTAATATCCTTACTCAACGTCCCTCTCATCAACTCCCTCCTCCTTGTGAAAGTCTCTTTGCCTAGAGCAATTCTTCTCCTTACGTCTTTACTACTTTGACCGTGTTGGTCCAAAACACTACCGAGATACGTAAACTGTTCTACCTGCTCTAGTTTTTGCCCTCCTATTTTAATGTTAAGCTTAGCCTTTTTCTTTCTAGAAAATCGCATAACCTTTGTTTTGTTAATATTGATTCTCATCCCATACCTGTCGCACTGAATTTCCAATTCACTAAGCAATGCTTGCAGCCCCTTGGCTGACTGACAAACTATATCTTGGTCATCGGCAAATCTAACTGAATTTACGAATTCCCCGCCCACTTTCATTCCTACCTCCAGTTCTTCCCATGCTTCTTCGATCATTTCCTCTGATTACAGGTTGAATAGCAACGGTGATAAGGGGCAACCCTGCCTTACACCCCTTCCTAACACTGCCCATCCGGACTCCCCGTTTCCCACCCGCACCTGAGCATTCTGAGACATGTACAGGTTGCGGATTAGCCTCCTTTCCCTCCAATCTATTCCTATTTTCTGCAATATACTCATTAGTTTTTCCCAATTCACTCTATCAAACGCTTTTTCGAAATCTACGAAACAGGCAAATACCTCCTGGTTGTGTTCTATATTCCTCTCGATTAATAATCTCAGTACTGCAATGGCATCACGCGTACCTCTCCCCTTCCTAAACCCAAACATATCATCCCCTAAGTAATCATTTGCCCTACTCTCTATCCTTTTGTTTATGATCCTGAGAACAACTTTAGCTGCGTGAGATATCAAACTAATTGTCCTGTAGTCCTCACAATATGTAGCCTTTACCTTTTTCGGAATAGGAACTAAAACTGATCTCAGAAAGCTTTCCGGCCAGATTCCTTCCTCATAGATACTACGGATCAGCCCCTTCCTTGCCTATAGCCTCTTCCTCCCACATTTTCCTAAACATTTCAATAGTTCCGCGGGAATGTTATCCACCCCCACGGTTAGCCCCACCCCCAACTTATTTAGTTATATATGTATAAATGAAGTAATAAATACCATAAAAAATAATAATCAATAAAACTACAAAAATAAATAAGATAATGTATATCATGATAACTATAAGGTCATGCACTAGGATGTACGTACGATATGAGTAACTGAGATATATATCTCCACGCATATGATGACTAGTTAATGACAAGGGCTATAATTATGATTTAACTAAAAGCTAAATCACTAATGATCAACTAATAAATACCTTTTTGCTACTATTTAACCAATGATTAATTACTAATTAACTTAATAAAAATGAACGATCGGCACTGGCAAATTAGGGGGATCACGTAAAACTTGTTACCGGCATCTTGATACCTGCATCAAGGCATGGTATCTCAGGCTCCGGGTCTTTGATACCAGTAATTAAGGCAAACTTCTTAAACATCGGTACTCCACCGTAGCGGTGCCCGTACTGGTACCACACCTCGAAGGAAATTCGTCCGGAGTCTCATAGAGCTGGATCTTGGTATCTTCAAAGATTCGACGCGCTGATCGGGAAAATAAATTGAAGGGTGGTTTGATGGCTTGAGTGGGAATGGTGGAGGGATTCTCGCCACCCTGGGGGATCCCATCGGCAATTGAGAGGAGGAGGGCAAGTGAACTATTTTTATTTTTACGCATTTCCTGTTTTTTTCCCCTTATTTTTGTTTAAGGACAAGAGGTTGGATCGAATGGGGGAGAAAAATGGATTGCGAGAGAAAGGGAGGGCAAGATGTCCAGCGGTGGAGAAGGACGAAGAGAGAAAACCTTGAGTGGAAGAAGCAGAAAATCCCAATACTTATGTACTATAAAAGTGTTTCTCTCAACCATCCCCCTCCCTTATCCTCTTCCCACCCCTTTCTCCTCCAAACCCTCCGTATATCCCTCAACGTCGTTCCTGGTTTTTCCGGTTGATTGCTGTAATATCAGGGTGCGGCGGGCGGGAACCCTTGACATCATCCCCCGTAAGACGAAAGGGAGGACGGTGATAAAGTTTTAGGAAGGTCGCAGAGGGACAGGATGTTTTTCTTGGAGAGATAGGGGTCGAAAGCGGGGGGTGGGGAGGGAGGGGAATCTCGAAACGGGGTCACCTCATCCGTTCCAACCACGCCATATCCCTTGGTCAATTCCTTAGAGGTCTCGCGTTTCTAGGACTCAGCTATATAAGGATACATCGACGTCATATCGATATTTTTTTCATCACAACCAGGGCGATTTTTAGGCCCTGATATACTATTGTTTGTAGTCAATATCTTCGATGTTATTAGTATAAGGTAATCTACCGGTTAAGGTAGGTTTTGGATGGACTCAACTACCAAATAAATATTTTTTGACTCATAACAAAACACAACCCAATATCCTACTCTACAACAAGTCCCTCTTCCTCTATGTGTACTTCCTTCCTCCCTTCATCCCGTCCAACATCCCTATCCTGCTCCTGCCCTTTCCTCGATTGTCTAACATTATTTCCTGTTTTTTTCAGTTTTCAGTATGCCACTGTCGATATAGTATACGGTCGATTTAACTCGTTATATTTTAAAATTATCGATTCGAAGATGTATTAATAATACTAATAATAATAATAATTAATAATAAACTATTTACAACAAAAATACAAGTGAGACTAAGAATAAGAGAAGAATAGCCTTGGCAAATAAAAGCGTTTCGAAACAAGAAGAATTTTCTGAATAATCAATGTGCATAGAAATAGGGCAAAATTTCATAAAAACGTTCATTTGCAGTGTATTTGTTAAATGGACGTGAAACATGGACGATCAGGAAAAGCAGAAAGAAAAACTTGAGACAACAAATTTTTTAACAAATTTCAGAAAGAAAAACTCTTGAGGCAATGAAAATATTGACTTGGAGGAAACTAACAAAAAAAATCCTGCACGCTACTGCTAGGGTGCCTGGCCGGGGGTGATTACATACCGGACTACTTTTGGCGCTAAATACTTATCCTCCCTCGCGCGTTCGGACAACGTTATTCTAATCCCTTACCGTTCGTGAGAAAAATGACGTCTTAAATAAAAAATGCTCTACACTTAATCTCTCTAATTTTATTGAAATGGACTCCCCTACCGTAGTAAGGTGGGGCTAATAATACATTTTCAACATCATTACTAAACAGACATCCTTTCAATTAATGCAGGGGGTTACATCTGTCATTTATCCTTCGCTCTGAGCGATTACAATATTAGCTCCTCCTCTTTTGATCTTGATACGCTACTCAGTTTATCATAAAAAAGTTTTACAAATCTATCTCCTCTACACTACTCCAATAGCATAGGTCGTTTGTGGATTGAGTAGCAGTAGCCTCCCGCTCAAGGTAGATTTACGATGGACAAAGCAATGATAAACCGATAAGTCCCGTCTGACACGGCACCAAACAACTAAACTTATAAATCTATTTTCCAACCATAAAAACCGTTTACCTCCGTCCAACTTGCTTGCCCATCATTCTTCTCTCAATATCGTAGTATTCAGCGTTCCTTCGACACTCATTACTGTCCTGAATCCACTTTGCCTGCTTCCATTGATTTTCCCCTGGCGACCTTCTGTGTTCTTTTGCCCTTCTTTTAAATTCTTCATTCATTTTCTTGTAACTTCATTTTATTTTTCCATCCTTCTACACACAAACGTATCTCAAAGTCCTTCTATCTGCGCTCATCGTTTTTCCTCGACAACTTAGTTTCTGATCCGTATAGATTTTATTAATCTTATTCAGGGGGCTACTGTTTACGGTAAGTTTTAGATGAACACAAATTCAACACTCCTACTTCTTCGACCAAGCCACGCCTAAAAAGACAACCTGACTCCATATACTGCAATAATCTCCACTTTAAGTCCGTACACTTCCTTTCGCCCTTCATCTCGTCCAACATCCCTATCATATTTCTACTTCTTCCTGGTTTGCCCAACATTCTCTCCTCTATATCACAGTATTCTTGAAGATATCATTGCCATCAAAATGCTCTGCATCCATCTTTCCTGCTCCCTTCAGATTTATCCCAACAATCCCCTCTCCTACCTCTTCACCACACCTAGCACTTCCTCGTTTGTTTTCCTTTCAGTCAACTTGATTTTTTTCATTCCTCTCCGCACTCACATTTCGATAGCCTCCAATCTACTCGTAACATCCGGCTTCAATTACCGTTTTTCCTCGCCGTACTGAAATACACTCTTGGTTAAAGTTTTTGTTAATCTTTTCTTTGCGTCTTCAATTAAAGATGCTAAGAAAATATCGATCCCACTCATCAACTTCCTCACTTCATTGCCAGCTTGCTGATCCATAGAATTTTTCTTTTACCACCCGAAGATGATGGACAAAGTAGTAATACTTTGCCGGCATTCGCCTACCCTAATCGTGAAAGACACCAAGGGGTCTTACAATTTAGTGTCCCATGTGACGGACGGCGTACTCCACTTGAGGTGTTCTCTCCATATATTTCACTCCAGATAGGCATCGGGATACTTCTGAAATCCCAGCCACCGCCGGAATTCGAACCCGCGTCCTCTTGGAGTGGGAATCCAGACACTAGCGACCGCACAAACCGGATTACGCGAACAATGAAAGGTGAATGATTGATGGAATACCCGATCTCCTGCACCTTGGCTATGCCACTGGTGGGGCGACATCACCCCGGTTGCTATACCAAACCCGATCCAACAACCCCCAGGGGACAAGTGCGCTGGCCAAACAAAAGAGATAGACGGAAAAGAAAGGAACAGCTTTTTTTGGAGTAGTCTACCGTGTAAGGGTGGGTTTTCGATGGATCCTGGAACTACACGTCACTGCACTACTAAGCCCTAAAAAACGTGACGCAAAACATCCTCAGATCCCTCTATCTCGTTTTCCCGGCATTCTCCCACTCGGAATACTGTCTTCAGCATCTATTTGCCTCTCAATATAATCTTCTACTTCTAATTTCTACCAACGGCCGTCTCTCTACCCCCAATATTCCTAGAATTTCATCTTTTTATATACGAATACATAAGAGAAACACAGCAATTCCACAGTGGCATATTTATTGACACCCATATTTCATCTAAAAAATATCCTGAAGGCTGCCGAAAGCGCAGAGATTAAGATCTTTATTAGAGTTATCAAGTGTACACGTAGAAACAGACAGATTTAATGTCATTTTCTCCACTGTTTATTCTATCTATGTAATGGAGAAATTCCAATGGGTGATGGTGAACACAGTGTCAATCATATTTTCAGTTTCTATTCATTTCATTTTTTTTTTCATTTCTGTTCTCACCCACATCTAAAAAAAGGCTCCAACTTACCAACCTTAATGACCAAGTTTCCGACCAATTAAACTGCGCTCTTTAAGTTTACACAGTTATTTTCTGCGCGTACGTCCTCAGTTAAGATGCGTGCCATCAACTTCCCCCTGCCTCTTTTGAAACGCTACCATATCACATGCAAATCTTCTTTTGATGTCTAAACCACTTCGAACGCCCTATTCAAATACACTCCTCAAAACACGGGAACTGCTGGGAACTTCTTTTTCTAGTTTGGGTCCCTTGATGCTTTTCTTAGCCAGACTGTTTTCTTGAGAATCTCATTAACTTCGTTTTTACTCTGATTATACCCCATTCCATCACCTATCACAACTGATTCCGCAATTCTCATGGGGACAACAAGCTATGTGGTCCAGAAATGGATTGCAAAAGATTGAGATGGGTAGGATATGTTGGTAGTCTTGCAATCAATGGACGACATTCGAATCGAGATGGACGATGGAATGAATGAATGGATGAATGATCAAACGAAGCATGGATTCGCGAGTATCCGAAGTGGCATGATAGTGTGGAGGGGGGGAGGAGTGAGGGAGAGGGTGGGGGAAATAGAACCATTATTCCTGTCCGACAATGTGTGATGGTGAATGAATCGCTATGTTAAGGGCGCGCTTGCAGACCTTTCTCTTACAGAGAGAGAGAGAGAAAGAGATAACATCTGCTCGCGACTAAGGGGTCACGTGGTGCGCCCTCGAATGGTCATGAGATGGGGAGTGTGGGGAGATTTATTTATACGTACACATACGTAAATGTGGACAGGCATTGTTTCGTACGCCCCATAACCTTGAACCGTTGCTCGACAATGTGTCACTCAGCTCGCCAATGTAGGTAGGATTGGAATGATGAGGGTTTTAACATTGGTTGGACAGTATGTGAGGGCGGGGGAGAGGGGGTGTAGATAAACAGACGGCCGAAAAACCACAGACGAAATTGCCTCTCGCTGACCGCCTCTTGCTACTGCGCGCGCGCCCGTGAGTCGATGACATTCCTCCCTTCCTCCATCTCAAGAGCCACAAGAGCGTCCCCCCATGCCGCCGCCAGTCGCTGGGTGAGAGAGAGAGAGAGAGAGAAAGGGTGATGCGAAAGAAGGGGGGGATTTGGTTGGAAAACGGGGGGGGGTGTTTCCATGGCGACGTGGTTCGTCTTCGGACCGCTAGATGTCGGAGGCGTTTTCCTTGGGCGGACCGAATCTGATATCAATGAACTGTTTTTCTAAAAAAGGCAATGCCTTGCGAAGAAATGCGATGATATATTTCCTCCACTTTGATGATTTGAATAGTTTGTCATCGTTGTTCAACAACGAAGGATTGCCGAATGGTTTCAAGAGGAGACGGGAGCGTAGCGTGTTGTTTTGAAACTCTGCTTTCGTCAAACTCATAAGGAGTGCGCTGGTTTTTCGCAGATGCATGTTAAAATTCTGACCGGAAACAGATTTAATTCACGTAAAACATATTCGAAGTCATGGCAAAATATTCATAGCACAATGAGAACGGTTTATTTGAGCCGAAACGTATGGTATACTTTGATGCACGGGTGGTCAAACATTTATGTGTACATCTCTTAAGTTGTCATTGAAATCTACGAATTACATGAAAAAGAAAATTTACCAACATTTCCAATTAACTTCTAGGTAATTTTTGTTACTATGGACAATAAGTGGACAATAAATATTCACTGTCGATTGACTTGGTCACGGATGATAACAAGTTGAAAGAGGCGATCGTCAACTTCTCCTAAAATTATTTCCTGGCAATGTCATGCTTTGAATCGTGAAGTAAACGTGAAAGGGAGTCACTAATTTAAAGGACATTGATGGACAAGAGGAATTAGTATTATAAATCCCAATACTTTTTTTGATACTAAGTCTGTCAGGTGCGCGTTTCGTCCTCTTGGCCTACCGACCTTGAGAGCGGGACGCTAATGCTTCGTTTTCGACCAATCGCCTGTAGTCTTTGTGATTCAAAGCCAATGGAAGTCCGGCTTATGCGCCGACTGGGATGCAGCGGTGAGGTAAAATAACAGAGTTTGGTGGCAGCCATATTGAAAGCAGTCATACCTCCTACGGTGCAGCTATACAAGTAAGTCAGAAAAACTGTGAATGTCAGCGAGTGTTGAGTGAAGTTCGTGTCTTGGATTTGACAGTTGATTCTTGTGTCCTCCCGGGGTGTGTTTGTGGTATTCTTGAAATCTTGAATCCGAGATACTCCTTGTGTTTTGGAGTGGTTGACTTCCAGGGACCTTGAAACTGCAATGGATTGCAAGATAGAAGCGAATGTGTAAGGGATCGGAATCAGAATGCCGGCAACGTTTAAAGGTAAGTTTCGCTTTTAGTTGACTCCCCATCTCCCTCAGTGAATTGTGTATAGTGTTAACGCCTTTGAATGGTTTAATATTGTGAACTTCAACGGTGTCATCGAATAAAACTCGGAGATAAACACACGGGGTTGAAGTTGGAAGTCCTGAGGAATGTCAGAACTCGGTCCCGGCCGAAATGTTTTCGGTTTGTCGGCATCGGTGCTGGTACATGTTTGGCTTCTTCGTCAGTTGTTTATGTCATTTACAGCGGTTTAATGTCTTCGGTAATGCACTTCTGTGCGTGTGTGAGTTACACTATAACGGCGCAGGAGAGACAACTTCGGTCGTGAATCTCGCGTGTGTCGTCTTGTCCTCTTCCCCCTCCCACCCCCCCGACACCTTTTCTTTCCAACTCTTCTCCCCCCCCACCCCGCCCCCTGGCGTCGTTATTTGTGTACAAACCCAAAGTGAACTTAAAGCGAGAGGCACTGTGTTTTGTTTCATCCGAGTTTTAAAATACGCACACTCTATAGAGCAGCATCCCTCCTCCTTCGATGGTGGATCTCCTTCACAACCTTTTGGGTGGACCTCTCCGCTCTTAACCACTTGTGTCGCATGGTATTTTTGGACGTAACCGCGTTGGTTATGGACTTTGCCGTCCGGCGTTTTCGTCCTGCAAGTTGGGTTTCCATTCCCATTTGAAAAATAATACGACTAAACCTCAACGAAATGATTTGGTCCGTCGCAATCGCGTTGGTTCTAAAGGCGCCGACCGGCATCAGATGACCCACGTTGTCAATGTTATTATTTTCATTAGTGCGTCAGCTGCTCGACTGAAACGGCGCCGGGTTTCCATGTTAGTTTGAATGTGTTGTGTTCTAGGCTGCGTTTTAAAAGCCCACTACCGAGGGCCTTGGAATAAAAAATCTAATATTTCGACGGTCAGCAGGGGACCTTGATAGTGCTTGTTGAATTGTTCTGGCGAAGACTCTTTCTGGCACGATGCACTTGATTTTAAGATAGTGTTCCGTAACTCCTAGTGGGTGTTTAATGCCATAACCCATAGCCACCGGTCAAAATTTTTTTATTGGGAAGAGAGAGATGAAAACTTTCTGCCGAAATGGAATTCATTGTTTTCTATGACTTTTGCTCTGAAAGCTTTTAGACGAAACACTTCGTCGAGTGATTTTCTTATCAGCTGTCTTCCTAAACGGTGGTGGTGGCTGGCATCTTGGAAGTCGGTTGATGCTTCATGTCTTGTCGGTGCATTGACCCTCCTTTTCTCCGAGTAACCCAATGGATACCACTGTTTTCTATGTACCGGTGTACAAATTGGCGCTGAATTCGGATGCATTTGTGGTTTCCCTATCTCTCGTGCACTTTTGTGAAGGAATTTGATTTTTCTGTGGTGGTCATCATCACAACATGGCTTCTTACGCAATGAAATTTCATTCACCAACCTAATGTTTACCATCGTCAATACTCAAATCTTCCTTAAGTTTCGTGATTTCAGGAAGGAAGTCTGAATGGGAAACTATTTACCTTTATTCGTCGATAATTTTAGACCAAAGGAAACACTCCGGAATCACATGACTGGCGAATGTTTACATTTCAAATATCTCGCAGCGGACACAACCTAAGACGCGTTGTGCCCGGTGATACGTTAATGTCGAAAATGAAAGTAATTTTTTACCAGTTTTTGACATTTTTGGTCCCTAAATTCCTTAGTACGCTATTACGCATGGCATAAGACGCTTTTTAGTCACGGGATTGCATCTAGCGAACGTTTTGTTCAACCGTTTTAAAATTGTTTGTGTTTGTGCGCTATCGCTTTGTTTTTATTTTCAAACATCCGTCACCCGGGGTTACCGTTTTAACAGAAACAGCGGAAATGTTAACACGTTTGCATTCGGAAATGTTTCGCGTTTTAAAAACTCTCGCCATGTTTAAAATCACGGAATGGCATAACTTTTGCGGTGAGTTTTTTTTTTGTTTTCTGTTCACGCCGTTGTTTGAACAATTGTTGATCGGAGATCGTATTTGCGCATTGGTTCGAAGGCGAATCCGAGTCGCAAACCTCGCGCCATAATGCCGTGTTCCGTGGCCTCCGTTGAAGTGCCTGTTGTCGGGTAGGCCACGTGACTAGCGGTGATTGAACCCACGGCCTTCCGAACGGTGCGCTACCAACGCCACTTCGACCATTCCGCGTAAAACGCGGAAGGGAGGTGGGGAGGATTGGAGGGAGGGATTTTATTTATTCGCGAGACTTTGAACGCTGAACTTTTCATCATTTTCAGACGCGTCCAATCCATCCCGCGTTCCCCTCGCGACCAGCCAGGTTTCTCTCTCTCTCTCTGTATCTCTCTCCTTTGGCGTACGCTGCATGCGTGCAAGTGCAGTGAACTTTGCATTGGACTAACGCTTGTAAATATTTAACCCGATCGAAGCGATACGCTTTGTCGTTGCTATCCCTTGTGGAGAAACGATTTCCGCTTCGCCGTGAATAGTTCCATCTCCTTCGTTGTTATTTCTAATCCGAATGAGTTAATCCACCTTATTTCATATCTTGAGCTTAAATGGAGAGTTTTATTTTATAACGAAATATCTTAATCGTTTCTAAACGCTGCGTATACTTGTTGTGTGCACTTAGTGGAGACTGTTCGATGGCAGTAAAATTTTTGAATTACTTGTAACTCGTCTTCATAACATAGTTTGCGATGTCAGATGTCTCATTCTCTTTCTTTAACGCCTTGTTTGAAGATGGCTTGCAATTCTAAATCTCGGAATGCAGTAGGGTTTACGTCCCACTGTAAAGGGATGCCCCATGTTCGAGTCCAGGTGACTGCAGACGACCTACTCAGCCTCTTAACCTAAGCCGCGTGATTTTAAGCTATCTTCCTCGGATACCAAATGGCGGCGAAGGAGAAGGAATCGACCTTGTAAATTTGCGAATTCCGATCGTGTCGTTGGTCGCTCTTAATGAGACAGAAAGATCTTAAACAACAAGTATCGGAAACTAAACCTCTATTTGACTACTTCAGTTTTGTGATTGTGTGAATGAACACTAATACGTGACTGAATTAAAAATATTAAGGTTTTTGAGAAGTTACAAAACACCATCGCTTTCATGCGACTTACGATAGGTAATTATTATGGTCGTAAATTGCATTGGTGGATACCACCCCAAGGATAACATGAATTGAGGGTTAGACCCGGTGACCGACTGGTTCAATTACTTGTTCAAAAATTTTATTTAAAATTAATTTTTTGTATAAATAATCCAGGACTATCGAAATTTCCAAAGTTTTTTCTTTTATAATTTACGAAGCCGAAGTATTTACTGGTCAGCTGTCGTGGCATAAATCACAATGTACGTTTGTAACGACAGTTTGATGCGAGAGTTTAATTGCCCACTCCTCAATGAAGCGAATGAATTGAAAAACATTATTCTTTTGTGAAGCATGTGCTGCCATCTGTGTGTGTGTAAAAAATAATTTTAAAAAATCGATTTATTTTCGATCTGGAAATTTTTCCACAATTGTCTATCCAAATCGGACCTTGCAAATTTGACCTTGTGTATTTTAACCCTATTTATGCAAAAAATTCCACAGACACCCTTACTGCGTACCGTCTTGGTGTGATATGTCTCCACATATAAACGAACTGACATTAATTTTCAGCTATATGTATGCATGTGTGAGTAAGACGTATGCATGAACTCGTGTGTTTGTGCGTATTCGTTTAGTGTCCGCCCCTGACGGTGAATTACGTGGACATGAGTGTAAGGTGGAAGTCGAAGATTCATGTGCAAGAAGGTAAAACTAGTCTTTTGCTGTCCTTTTCTTTCTGGACGGCTTTTTCGAACCTTTGCCGTCGCAAGCCACGTGTGTTGGGGGGGTTTGAGCTGTCTCCTCTCCCTCCTGAGGTCATCAAACCGACCGAGTGAACGAACCGACGTTCTTGCTTCAGGACACATCAGTGCTTCCCCTATCCCCCCCTCCCTTTTCATCCCGACCCCCTCCCTTCTCACCGCCTTTGTCTCCTCCCCAACTTCCCCTCTAACCTCCCCCCCCCCTGTTGTCTACCAATACTGCAATAGTATCCTTACGGGTGTATACAGCGAGTACCGAAGACTGCCGAAAATGTTTGGCCGTGAATCTATGGGGTGGTTTTCTGCCGGTATAGGGAGAGAAAGAGAGAGAGGCTCGTGCGAAATTCGCCGCGCGTTTGTTTGTTCGAGTGCCTGGTTTGATTCCTCTTCGGCTGAATCGTCTCACTTCTGGTAGCTTCACTCGCTTTCTTCTCCTTGCCCCATCTCCCCACCTCTTACCCCGACCCCTATCGCACTAGGGTATCCTTCTTTTTAAAAGAATATTTCGAGTCCCAGGGTTTTTTTTCATTCTTAAGGGAAAAGAACGACGCGCGTTTGGTTCCATTGATTTTTTTAAAGCCCCATCAGGGAGGAAGCGAAAGAAACCTTGCTTTGTGTTTACGTTCCAGACCCAATAAATTTCAGCAATGTGCTACTCCCTCGCACCGACGGAAAGATTGTTTTGCGTACGCGACGTGCGTTGGATTCGCGGATTGTCTTATGTATCTACATCTACTCAATACCCCGTAAGCCGCCGCAAGGGCGTTTGGCGGGGGGTGTTAGGACACCACCCGTAATTAAGAGAGAAAAAAACCGCATGCAAAGCCTCAGATTTATACTATCCACTGACGAAACATGGTATACATCCATGCAAGAACGCTTACACCCCGCACACATGCAAGCACTCAAACTACCAACTAACATACACATGCACCTGAAAGTATACCTAATATCTTTGCAATGTTCAATTTTGTTCCGACTTGTAAATCCAATGTTTTTAATATTTCTAAAGTGACTTCGGTTTCTTACTATTATGATGTCTGATTGCTTGGGGAAAGAATGAGTATCTGAATCTATCTGTACTGGAATCTATCTCCCTTATTTTATTTTTGTGGTCTGATCTATTTAAGTAGTGTGGGACCATTATAATTACTTTAGTGTCATCGTTGAACTCGTTTTTTCTGAACCTTTCTAAAAGTCTAAGTCTCGCTTGCTCTCTTCGTATTGCAAGTGGTTCCCAGAATTGGCTCCCATTATTACTTTTCTAATCCAGTTGATATTTGTATTATTCTTGCTTAATGTACCTGAAATGTCTTTTTAAGGATTATATTATTATTTTTACGTTGACAGTGCGTTTTATGAAGATTTATTCGCTTCCGTATAAATGGGGATGGCTCTCTCTTCACAAATTTGACACGCGAATTTTTCATTGCCCAATGTGACAAAGTTTTTTTTTTAAACTAACGCACTTTCGACACGTGTACTGTACTTAACCGCCACTCTTCACGTATGATGAATGTGTGGTGTGGATGATGCACCCCCTGCCACTCACCTTTTCGTTGGCTTGGAGGGTATCATGTAGATGCAGATTATGAAAATAAGAGAGACACAACAGCCGATAGATTCAAATCATTACGTTCCTTCCCCGCACGACGTAATGACAACAAAATCAGGCGTAACCTCCTACCAAACCCCCCGCCACGCGCCCTTGGGGGTGTCTTGCGGGGAATATCGTAGAAGTAGATATTGATACTTTTAATTCTAGAAGCTAGATTTCATAGGACTTACTCGGCCATGTCCCAATATTTGAATAGGTAGACGTAGGTAGTCATGCACGTGCGTAATTGTTCCGAGTATTTTTGTATTAATTTACGAGTACTTATACAAGTGTGTACGGTGTAAATTTGTCCATAAAAGGTTGATGACATAACTGCCTCCTCCTAAATTATTTGCGGGGTTTACCGGAGTCATTTTGTAAATGTGGAAAATGGTGGGAAATGTTGGTGAGGGATACAAATAGGCGGCAGTGGCTATGATAATGTTGAGGACTATGATTTGGCTAGGAGAACGTTGAGTGGATGACGTAAAAGGAAAAACTAAGGCATGTTGGACGGAATGTTGGGAGGTAGAAAACATTTGGAATTAAAAAAATGTTTTTCTGTGTAATGTTCGAGTATTTAGCATTATACTAAACTGGACTTAGAAGATGTGTAGCAATGTTTAGTCGCTAGAGAAGTACGTAAAAACCAACTTTGATCTGTGTAATGCTGTTAATTCACAAATGAAGTAACTTCGTACGATTTTACACTTTTGCTGATATGAAAAAAGTTGCTTTCATCTCCTCCGGTTGCTTTCGTAGATTGCGTGCTACTAGACGATGACGTAATTGTTGAAACCGGTTATGAAAAGCTTGGGATACTGCAATTTTGTATCATTCGTGAAGCTAATATATTACCAGTAAGTTAATTAATGCGCTACTGACTTACGCTGCTGTTCTCAAGTCCCTGGGGATATTGAATGACGTTGGAATGTTGAAAACTGTGATTAATAGATTGGTGAATTTTGGGCTAGCGACGGAGTGAAAGATTAGGCATGTTTCTTTGAATAAAAGGAGGAAGAATGAATGCGGATTTCATTTCTGTGATGGGCGTTATATTTCTTGTGTTTAAGAAATGACAGGCCCTGCGTTTTAAGGTGCGTATTTCGACCCCTTGAAGAAAAGTGGTATGTTGTAAATTCCGCTGCGAATGAATTACTGTTTGGGAACATATCAGTACTTTTTAATTGAATTTGGTTATATTTTGATAACATTATTTTAATCTAACCAGTAAATTCATGCATTATTTTTTTCTTATGTTGGTGAAATGTTGGCCAACTTTCTTTGATGAAAACCGCGTGAAGTTTTAGATGAAGGAGTAATCACGCGATGTATTCGATGGTTCTTTTATTAAGCAAAACTTTGTCGTCCTTAATACTGAACAAAATTGTAGCACTTTTCTACTTGATATTTATTTAAACCACGACCGGTTTTGATGTACTATTCTTCAGTTGACCTTCAGGACCTGAAGATGATGTTGCGCATCGAAACCGGTCGTGGTTTAAATAAATATCTTGTGGAAGAGTGATACTATTTTGTTCTTTGATATGTTCAAATTCCAAAAATTCACGCCCGAAACCACGCAAATTAATACCGTTCGTCATTTGCTTCTAGCGGTGGGGAAGCTCTGTAAGCGGCGTTTCCTCAGCGCAAAGCGGGATTCGAACTGTCGACCTTGAGTTTGAAGGGCATTGTCCTCTCTCACCGTCTCGTTACTTGTCTCCGGGACCGAAATTCTCCATTCTGTCGTCAAGTCTGTCCTCATGAATCGTTTCCACTGATTTCACTGCGTTAAACGTCGGTATTTCTCCCTGGTTAATTGAGTGTTTTCGCCAAAATTGTAATCACCGATCTCTGTAACGTCATTTATTCGTTTTCCTTAACAGCAGCGAACGCGCCACTCTTGAATATTCACAGAAAACCCGATTTCAACCCGTAGCATTGAGGGAAACATCAGGTTTTGATGCGCTTATTTATTTAAATTTTGGTCCCCATGGCGACAGAAGACTTAATTTCAATATTGTTCAATTTGAAGAAATGTTGCATGAGTTAACTGCTGTTTACCTTCCTAAACGAGTTATTTAGGTAATCTAAGGAGTCGATTCGTTTGAGGGTAACTCCATACCCGACTTGTCGCATGTATTCCCTTTTGAATTTATCCAAACTGGATGTGCGCGTAATGCAATTTCAGTATTGCATTTGTGTCGTGGGTACGAGAGAATAAATATTATTTCTGCACAGTTTTTATCGAATATGTTTAAACATGTATTTTGTATATTAATTCGTGACTCGATGAGTTTGGCGGTAACGGTGAGCACGTGACATTTAGAAAAATTTAGGTTTACGTGTTATCGGTTTTTTTTAAGTAGACATTGTGACCAATGAAGTTTCGATAAGAACTGCAGGTGTTCGTTTTTCGTGTCAAATGTTCGAGATAGGTAATGAAAATTCCCATTAGATCCCCGATTCTCAAAGCTACAAGGCAGTTTACAGATGCTTGTAATTTCCATATGCCGAATCTGAGGATAGAAATGATATGACACAGGACTTGTTACTTACCAAGATACCATTACATGCAACTTTCAAAGTTTCACATACCTTTAACACTGTTTGCAGAGTACTTGTAAATTGGCCTGTGGCTTTAAGAAGCGGCCCATGGCGATCTGTAATAACCCACGACCTTGGTGACGTGCAATGAATGCTCTTAAAGCTGGTATTGGTGGAAAAAAATGTTAACCTAGCCGTTAACGTTGAAGAGTGGTTTACATCTAAATCTGTATCCTACCTTGGCAGCAATCGCGAGGGCGTTTGGCAGGGTTCAGATGCCGTTAGAAATTATTTATTTTAGTTATTATTCATGTTACATGCAGTTTTATCTTCGTGAATTTCGCATTGTGACATGCAATGTATTTTCAATACTGTGGTTACGAATCGTGCTAGGGAAAACGTTCCTTAGATCGGTATCTTAGGTGAAAAATATACGTTAATATTTTGCTCTGGTCTGGGTGTATTTTTGTGGGCTAGGATTATTTCTTCCTTGTCACGGTTCTACTATCTTAATTTTTTATTTATATAATGGTTGAAGTCGTTCATTTAGGAGTTCATGTCTTCTAGTGTCTCCAAACCCAAGACAGTCCATTAATACGTAATAATACGACGCCGTTCTTTTATAACGAATATTCACAGGGGGGCATATTTTCTCATCAGATTATTCTTTCAACGTGGTTTGGTCACTGCGCGAAAAAATCACCAAATGGCTAAATTATATAGGTTCGCGATATCAGACGCATTCGCCCTAGCCTTTCGGATTTTGCCAATTTTTGTAGGTGCCATGTATACGTTCGTCGGCAACATTACAAGGTAAATACGAGGTATATTTGAACAGTAATGGCCGTTTAGACATCTTAAAAAATATATTCGTAGGAAAAAGTTATTATTGGCGGTTTAATTTTCCTATTAACTTACTTCAATTTTCTACATAACTTCCATTCACTTGTAATTACTTTTCGTAACTCTGCACTAGTTTGTTTAATCCCTCAGCTTAGAAGTTCGCCACCTGGGAATTGAACCAGTTGACAACGATGGTCTCGAGTTCCTCGTCGTCTTCAAACTGATGTCCACCGAGCCACTGTTTCAAGCGCAAGAAGGTGAAATAGTCGGGCTATGTGCAAGGTCAGAATTATAGGGCGCAGTTCAAAAAGGCTCGGCCTCTTAACATTCTTTGCTCTTTGTGTTGGTAGATAAGAATTTTCGGTGCCTATATTGCACACAATTTGTGATATATCTGAGCTTTGCCGGAATAGTCGTGTACAAAATGCCCAACAAGAGGAAATTTATAAAAACACTAATCGTTAATCGTCGCTCAGATGGCTGTTTTTGGTGCGTTTGTTTGAACGAGTTCATCGGTATGGATATTGGGTTAGCCACTCCGTTCTTCATCATGCATATTTCTGCAGCCTTTTTTTGGAATCTCGTCACGTATTTCTATCCTGTCCTTCACTCGTTACTGTAGATTCCTACATATTAGACGCAACTCCCGATGAATTTGGGCAGCTGATGACCCTTTCGAACGCAAAAATGGAATCACAGCACGTTTTTCGAAACAGGCGGGGGCAACGGATTTTCGTGGACATTGCAATCTGAATTAAACGAAAGGCAAACTACTACTCAGTCAAAACAATAACTTCGGTGACTTCAGAAATAATCAATAGATGCGGCTGAATGCGTAGAATTTTCTTTTGACCCGCCAAAATTGAAATATAAGAAAACGGTCTTTACTTTTCGAATATGCCTAGTAAAATTGCCAGTCGGGAAGTATGGGTTTCTCGAAATCACAGTTCGGTGTACAAGTTCTTGTAGATGGTCTCTCGACTGAGCCGTACAGTGACTTTTGGATCCGACCCGTATGTTAAAACCTAAACCACGTTCCAAAAATTTTATACAAAAATAAATAAATGCATATATATGATGATATTTACATAAAATTGTAGACAACAAGTAGAAGTATTGGGGTTTTTTTAGGGTGCATCGAGAGCTATGGTCATTTTGCACAACTGTCAAAACGTTTACATCCTCAGTTTGATTTTATTAATATATAAAGATATAAATAAATAAATACATAAATATTTAAAACAGAAAGCATTAAAAATTAAGAGACCCTAACTAAAGTTACCTCATTAGGCAAGTTTCCCTTAAAACTCAATTAAAAGAGTTGGGGTCGTTGGGGATGAGATTTCTATTGGTTTCTTGCTGTAGTCACGAATGCATTTTTAAGAAAAATTTTTCATCCTTTGAGCTATGGTTGATCCCACCCTCTTGCGATCGAAATCGTATGTGAGTTACGGAGAGTAGCCAAGGTAAAATAACGCGATAAAAATCGCACGGTCGTTCGGTGGAGGAGAGGAGTGGTTTCATTTCTCGTTTTCTTTATTTACCCCGCGAGGATGACGTCGCTCCCTATGTTTATGAGAGTGATGAATATGGCCTGATATTATTCGCGCCATTGCCGACCCTACCCGGTAGGTAGGGAGTGAATTTCCACCCTCTTAATGTCGCTGGATTTCGCTAAACGATTTCGGTCTGAATTCTTAGCAATAATGCGTTTTCTCTTTTCGGTCGGCGTGTGGGTAGAAAAGACTTTTGCTCATTTCGGCCTCGCGTTATGGATTTAAACCGAAGGTCAAAGTCGGGAAGTAAATAGGATCGTACTCTTTGAGGGAATGTAAAACTTGGAGAAATGAATTGTGAACTGTTCAGACAAAATCCGCCTGGTTTGTTGAATATCGCTATGAGGAGAGTTAAGGGTTTTTGTTTGTGGGATTAAGGTTGGGAGCACGTTCAATCGAGGATAAAGGTGGGAAAGTCTTTTAAGTACGGTGCAATAATCCTGAATTTGCGACACCGTGGGAATTATTATGGCACGAAATTATATCGGTAGATTCAAACACCAGGATAAAATAATATAGATAAACGCAGTCGGAGATGGATTCGAGTACACGATACATGCATTCATTAAAAAATCGAACCTCAGTGCCTGCATTAATTAAATTTAAGACTAAAATTCAGTGCTATTGTATTGTGTTTATAGGTTTATATGTGTGTGTGTTTGTACGATTTTTTTTATATTACCTAATATATGTTCAAATACAATTATAGACTAATTCTGCAACCTTTGCCTTTGCGCTTTATAACCCTCGCTACACGCCCGGGGATCGAGATGGTGCGGTGGCTATCTTGCTGGCTTCCCACCCAGAAGGCCCGGATTCAAATCCCGGCGGTGTTGAATATTTTTCAGAGGTATCTCGATCCCTATCTGAAGTGCTTTGTGGAGGGCACTTTGAGTGAGTACGCCGTCCGTCGGATGGGACGTTAAGCTGCGGATCCCTTGGCGCCTTTCGTTAAAAGTAGGCTAATGCCGACGCCGGGTTTCTCTCCACCCTTCATCCTTTCCTGTCCATCCCCTATGGTGCGAATGACCTCAGCTGTCGGTCGCCTCCCCTAAATAATACTACTACTACACGCCCTTGCGGAGTATTGTGCACATGTATTGCTGTAGGATTTGAAATATATTTTTGACACTAAGACTTCAGTGTCGAGTTTCTTAGGCACACGTTGTGTATAATTGAACGTTTCGTCCATTAGTGATCCCTAGTCTTTTTTCCTCAGGCAATATATTTACGCTGCTCAGTCAATCACCATATCCTTTTCTTTAGTTCCCTTTGGTGAATTTAAAGTTTCTGAATGAGCATCGATGGTGAATACACGAGTCAATGAGTTACCTTAGTTCATATATTTATTATATTAACGACGAGTAAATAAAAGCACCTACGCACTACGCACCAATGTAACACACATTGGTGCATAGTTCGTAAACAGATTAAGATGTGACTGCTGCGCGGGTTTTAAGGTCTCTGAAGAAGGTCTTATTAACTCTTTAAATGTACTTGGAAAATTAATTAAAACTGCTTTTAAGGCGCTCATTATTTAAACTGCGCTATTTCGGCTTTTCTCCGTTACTTAATATTGTTTAAAAAGAGGTTGCTAAGAGCTGATATGGCAACGTACGAGTAATTAAAAGTAGAATATAATTTCGTTCATTGTATATGTTTTTTGTTAGAACGGCATGTGTTTCTTTACCTTTGATCTATAATTCTTATGGTTTTAGGACTTCACTGCCGTAAGATCTGTATGAAATGTGGCATTTTCGATGTCAAGTATGCGAGATCTAGCATGATGGTAAGACTCAGAACATCTTTTATCGTTGCCATTTGATGGAGTGCAATTATGGGTACAAATGTAGGAAATTTTATCAAAAAATGTATGCTAAACATCTCGAAGCAACCTTTTAAATTTGGCTATACAAGCATCGACACGTAAGGCTCTCATTCGGGAAAAAATAGGGAATTGCTCAATGTATTCGTAAAATCTGGAAGAAAATTGGGGGATAATGAGGAATTATTTTTTAAGTCGGGGGAATTCGTAGAGTCAATTAGGATTATGATATGGGAATTGGGAATTTCCGGTGAAAAAACGACCTTAATTTTAGTTGTGAGATCAGTTAATTTTTAGCCGTAGGCCATAGCTCATAAAAGTTCTGGCAAAACAAAAACGAGATTATTAAAAGCAGGGCCGACTTCATTGAGATGAGATGAGATGAGTGGCACTCTCAGAGTTGAAGGGTGATCCGCATTTAAAGAAATGCCGAAAGACATCCCAAAAAAATCAGTAGAAAGATAGTAAGGAGAAGGAAAACGACATTTTCGACTTAGAATGGGAGATGCCTATACGTAACACGAGTATCTCTCCTGAATGCCCTTAATCTTTCTATTTCCCTGAATGGACGAAGTTCGTATCACGTTTCAAACTTTTATTTTTGCGAGAGAGGGCTAGTCTATAGAAGTGAAATAGTTTCGCATAGTCGCGTTTCATTTTGTTTTATCTTCAACCCATCTAATCGGAGGAAAGATTGACCCTTTTCTTTTACGTTTACCCTGTCGCTATGGATACCTGTGAGCATAGATATCCTTCCGCTTAGGTCGAGTCGGAGTATTATCCGATTAGTTTCGACCATTCCTTTCATGAGGGGTTGATTTAAAGGACCTCCCCGACCTGCCTAACGGACCCTATGGCGGCGAGCGAGAGAGCACCAAGGGAGATTCGTTGCTTTAAACTCGTGAGTGATATCTGGTGTTATTTCACCCCCCCAACCCTTCCCCCACTACTCTTCTAACCTCCTTTATTTTTTAATTTTTATTTCGTCGAGGATTAAAAATGAGCGGCGTGGGTTGCTTGGCAGAGGTCAGGAAGGGCAGCCTTGTGCGCTTCTTTTGTTTTTATGCCAAGCGGCTTCCCCTCCACTCTTTCACCTCCCCTCCTCCTCCCCCCTCTCCCGTCGCGAGCGCCAGATGGGGTAGCCGGGTCTTCTCTTCAAACTCCTCCTCCGTGAGCGTTACGTCAGGGGGAGTCTCGTATAATGGCGGGCGTGGGTGGCATGTTTTAATCCGAGCGCCCTCGCCCCGTTGCTGCCTGAAAGTGGCGCGTAATTCAGCTCTGAAAATTCGCGTTTCTTTCTACTTGCATCCTTCCGCGGTGAAACAGATGAATCCCGGAACGCGTTACGCGGTATCACCTAGTGGTGGAGAACGTAGCAATAGCAAAATATGAGTATAATATAGGTATGGGATGGGAAAGTACCTATGTTGGAATTCTTTTAATTAACATGAATTCTTTAATTTCGGACTCCTCAGTCGTCTGTCTGTCTGCTAAGTCCTCTTAACTTCTCAAGTTTTGACTCTTAGTCGTGGTAGTCGAGGTGTCAAACGTTTAACTACTAACCGGAGGGCCCGGGTTCGATTCCCGGGCACGCCTCCCTGGGCACCCTCAGCCCCACCCAAGATGTGTGATTTTTCGATTACCAGATCTTCCTGGGAAACCATATATAGCACAAGGAAAGGAACTGGCCCCCCCTACCCTGATGTGTGAATTTCACACGCCGTCGGGCTTAGTACTTAGTGAACTCTACTACCATCTACCAAACCGACCTTTGGGTTGATTACACTGTTTATTGTTATATGTGTGTGTATATATATATATATATATATATATATATATATATATATATATATAAGCACAGCTACATGTACAAAATAAACACAGTAATCAACCGTATAGGTAATATACCGGTTATAGTGGATTGACAATCATCCATGAAAACCGACCTTCTGGTTATTTCCTGTGTTTTTGTTTTTGTATAAATATTATTTCTTTCCCATAGAGAGGGCCCGGGTTCGAATCCCGGTGGCGGCTGATATTTTTCAGTGGTATCCCGACCCATACTAGAGGTGCTTTAGAGAGTACTTTAGAGAGTCGGATGGGACGTTAAACTGCTGACCCCTTGGCGCCTTTCGCCAAGAATTGGCTAATGCCGACGCTGGGTTTCTCTCCATCCCTAATGGCACAATTGACCTTAGCTGTTGGTCGCCTGCCCTAAAAATTACTACTGCATATGGTACCAAATTGCCATTGTGATGCCTTGGGTGCACCACACGTAGCAGAGTATAAGAAAGAAAACATAAATAGAACGATACATATTTATCCTTGCTAACGTTGGAATATTAAAATATTTTGACAGTGGTTTACCACTGCACATTTCATTTAAAACGGCAGTAGTTGTTAGCAATTTAATTTTGCCAGTCTTTTAATGTACATACATTGGCTGGCTTCCGGGCACGATATTATCCTCGAGCCTAAAAAACGTGACCCTAATGTACATCGTGGAAACCTCACGTATATCGTGGAAAACCTCACCTGTATATCGTGGAAACCTCACGCTGATAGGAATGTTGGTTGATGGAATGAGAGGGGGAGGGGAGGGTGAGTAGATGGTTTCACATAATGATCACTTCGAAAGAGATAGAGGGAGAGGGCACCATAGCTCATGACTAAATAAGAGCCCACCCAAATACGGACGAAGGAAAGGAAAAACACGGGTTTGGTTGTCTTGGGGGCGGTGTAAGGTTCGGTACGGTAGGAAGAGGGTGGTGGGGGGGGGAGAAGTAGAAGAAGTCCTTGAGATTTGCGTACGTAAGCCCCATTGTATGCGAGTGTTCACGTGCGTGAGTATCTCTTGCCTTCGGCGACTTCCTTATTCTTGTCCGCGGGTTGGGGGTCACGAAAATGGTCGCCCAGCATTGTCTTCCGATTCGCTCTTGTTACGAATTCCCCCCCCACCTCCCTTCCGCCACCTGATCGCCCCCTCCCCTCCGCTTTCTCCCCCACATCCCCTCACCCCTTATTTCATCCTCCCACCGGGCCCTTGGTTTTGCAGGAGGAAGTTGCCAGGGTCAGTCCCGAATTCTTTTTTCTCCCTCACACCTCACCAAACCCCCCTCCCCCCCCTCCCTCGAAATTTCCTGTTGCCAGGCGACTTCTATTTCGGGGCCAATTATTTTCTTTCGTCAGTTTGATAGTTAAGGGATGAGAAAAAAAGTGTTGGCAAAACAAAGGTTATGAGGTTTTCGGAAAAGAGGAAAACTTAATTGAACGTAAAAGTAGGACAGTGCAACAATTTCGAAGTGCAAAAATAATTCCCAGTTATCGGGATTCCAAACTAGATCCGTCGTTGTTCGGGCTAGTTCTTTGGCCAGTTGGGTTTTCGAGGCTTCCTCATTGCAATCTCTAATTTTAAGGGTTTTAAATTAGATGTTATGGCGAAATACCATGAGTTAAATGTCAAGGAATTCGTAGCCGTGCGCGTATACATATAGCAAGACGTTTGATTTCTCGGAGTTCGAATCCCGGTCAAGGAGAATGAGTTTACCCTGTTCAATTGTTGCATTGTAATGCGCATTGGCAGATGATTCCGTTAAAAGTTCATGTCGCGGCATCTGCCGCAGTTTCTTTGCGTTTAAAGTAGGAGTTCATAAACCAGAGCAGTGTGAACAGTTAACATATCTCGGAAGCGTCTTGGAAAAAGATGGTCAAAGTTGTAGGGACGTAAGAGGAAGAACTGGGTTCGGCAAATACGTTTTCACCCGCAAGAGTGAATAAATAAAATGGACGTTAAGTAATAATGTTGAGAAAGGCTCGTCAAAAGTTTGATATGGAGAGGGCGTTTGGTAGGGCGCGGAAACATGGTCACTGAAGCAGGAGGATAGACGTCATGGATTGGAGGATTTTTAGATGTGAGGGTCTGGAGAATGATGGAAAAGGTGCTAATCCCGTCGTACTATGGTGGGTATTTTTCATTTAGTTCATAACCTTCCCACGTTGACATGGTTGATCCTAGCAACACCAATTAGCCGGCCATCAATTGACCGGGTTTTTTAAACCCTTATGCCAGCAGCCTTTAATAAGTGACACAGTTTTAGGCGTAACATGGTGGAAATCTCACATGATAAAAGAAGACACTTCTGGTTTTCCATTTATCACTTTGCTCTTCCATGTACATTTTTTTGATTACGACCTAGGTTTTTTACAGCGTAAAATCTTTAGGTGAAGAAAGCCGAAAGTTAATAAAAAATTCTATGTGGAAAGGTAAAGTGTCTTCTTGGTAGTTATTGGTAGGACACATTGTTACGTGTTGCTACAAAATAGGCAAGAAGAGATTAGGTCAATACATTATCGAGCATTATCAGTCTTTGAGCTACCTGTAATATTCGGCATCAGAGTGAATATTCTATACTTAGAATAAGACGCATTGCGAACATTCTTGTTCCCATTTTCCGGTGCTGCAAATTCATCAAAGACAATCTAATTTTATGGCGTCCTCCCTTAAATTAGATTTTACGACTTCTTCGTCAAAGCAATCTTTCTCTTAATGAATGGCATCGTATCCAAGTTGTTTATCGCTAGTGTTTTCGTCGCACTAATGGAGTGGGAACCCGCTGTCGTTCCAGCAATTCGTCCTCCTCCGGTTGTGGCGTTCATCTCTGAAGGTGAACATGCACGCCTCCTGTATTGGGGTTTCCCCTGGGGCACCTTACCCCTATTTGCCCTACTGCCACACTCATTGATGGGCGCTGACCTCGGACTTACGAGGACTCGTACTTGTAGGACAGAACACCCAATTTAAGAGCTACGATTGTAGTTTTTGTGAGCGTAGGTGGTAGTAGAAGAAGAATAGGAATAGTGGACGGACTGAAGAAATGTATTGTAATGTAATGTATTGGTGGTCTGAAATGTTTCCGACCTCGAAAATTTCCTATTTTTGTCAGGTCGGAAACTGTTGAGAACAACGATGTATATATTTATGTATAAATAAATAAATATATATATACATACATATATATTTATATATATATATATATACATACATATATATTTATATATATATACATACATATATATTTATATATATACATATATATATAATATATATTATATTATTATATTATATATATTATTTATTATAATATATATAATATAATAATATAATATATATTATATATATGTATATATATATATAAATATATATGTATATATACATACATATATATTTATATATATACATACATATATATTTATATATATACATACATATATATTTATATATATACATACATATATATTTATATATATAATATATATATACAAATATATTTTTCTGTGTGTATGTGTCTATGTATTTCTATATTTACATTTCTGGAGGCATTTTAACGCAGAAACACAAAGAAAGGACAGAAATATATGTATATATATATTTATATTTATATATGTATGTATATTTGTTGTTTTTTACACATTTCATCAGCTGAGGGGATTGAAACCTCCCTTCTGCAACAACCCTAAAATTATGACTTAAGCTGCTAGGCGCGCTTGCACAATTACCAGCACTGAAGGCCGAGGGTTCGAACCCCTCCCGCGCTAGGGGTGTTTGCCCTGGGGTCATATGGTGCCCTTCGTAACATTATATGGTCTGTGGGGGAATGTCTTCTGCATTTTTTTTTTAATTGGTACCCAAGACTTTAATAAATGATGCGTTGCTGAAAACTTACATCCCGCCCCCTCCTTTGGTGAGGCGCACTCATGCTCTAATTGTGTGGTATGGTAGTTGTTGAAATGTGGAAAGGAAATACGAGTGTCGACAGTTGAAAATGAAGTACCCAAAGTCTTGTACAGGTCATTAGTTTCCGTTTCTTTGTGATGAAACCTAACTATAAATCGCAAATGAAACCCATTCTCAAGGCGTTGTTTCTTGTTGCTGTGAATGCCGCCGGGATTGTATTTTTAGGATGTACGGGTTTAATAACACTTTTGCGTCTTAATTAATGGCATCTGTAATTGGTTGCAATTGTTTCGAGAGATTTTGGATAATATGGCGAAAATAACCATGTCGTTGGGTTTGGCAGTGACCAATGACGTCTAATTTTTCGTATTGGTGGAAAATATCTTAATGCCGCACTCATCTGTGATAATGGCATCAAAAGCGGATTACTTACATGTTATTATTTTTTACGCATGCATAGGCGGGTTGGAGGAGATTTTTATTTTATATTTTCTTGCCATAAACAGTTTTTCTATGATATCTGGCATGAGGGATGATATCCTCTCATTGAGGAGGGCGTTTGCGTATTATTTACCTGGAGAGGTGCTGGTTCAAGTCCGAATGATGCTTGTGGACACCGCTAGATTCAACCCAATTTTTTATGTTTATCTATGCCCCAGAACCTTGCAGGGGAGTACATGTTGCAGCGAAGAGGAAGGAGCTGGCCCATAGTTTTACACGCACACACACTTGGGTGTGTAATTTTGTTCGCTCTCGATTTCACTTACATATGTTTTGATCGTTGGATAGAATTCTAAATGAAAGCAGTATTATGCCGGCTAGGGGTAGGTTTTTGATGGGCCCGGGGAATACTCACTACTGTGGTGCATGTTCGTGTGGTAGTGGTGTTTCACATTCTTGCTTGTTGTGTCCTGGCTTGCGTGTTTTTGGATGGCTTTCGTACTGCATCCTGGGGTGCAGTTTTTTGTTGGTTTGCGGTATATGTGTTTTCATGAGTGTTGGATGAAGGGATTTTTTCATGAGTGTGTACGCTGCTGTGGGTGTAATTTTCCATGTTGTTGTTTTGCATGTGGTATTGTTCCTTTTTACGGTTGGTGACCTAACACCCCCCGCCACATGCCTTTGCGGCGGCTTGCGGGGTATTATGTTGATGTAAATGTTACCCTCACTCACGACCTCTCTTGGGTGAAACACACACGGGTAATATGTGGGCAAGCTAACATAAAATTAGGATTTATTAGAGGGGTACTTGGTAAATGTGATGAAGAGTTCAAAGAGAAATGTTATCTGTCACTGGTAAGGCCTTATTTAGAATATGCTGCTAGAATATGGGATCCTCGCGAAGTTGATTGATTGCCGAATTGGATCGCGTGCAGCGTAGAGGAGCTAGATTTGTAAAACGTTGTTATGAGGAACTTAGTAGCGTATCCAAAATATTAGAGGAGCTAGGCTGGGAATCACTCACGGGGAGAAGGTTAAATTACGGATTGAAGCTATTGCATTAATTGGAAGTACCTCTTTTTAGCGGTGATGCAAGATCGATTGATATATTTAAGATGTCATTATTTCCACGAACGATAGGGGATCATAATAAACTTGTTCCACCGCAGTAGAGTTATGTTCGGCTAAAATTATTCTGGTGCGTATCCACCCCCTGCCACACATCCTGGTGGTAACTTGCTGGGTGTATAAATAAATAAATAAAATAAACATACCGAGATCATCGTAAGTTATCATTTCCGTCTGTTTTACGTTCCCCATTATTTTCCAAGCCCTCGTCTCGAAAAACCTTCAATCTACGCCAATCCACTGATTTGAGCTACCAAGTTGTCATGAATGAACTACCGCAATTTTTTAAACAAATTAAAAAAATATTCAAGCGCCCAGAAGTGCAGTAATTCTAAGATAGGAATTCAGTGAAGATTTCGGTTGTAATTTCTCCCCTTTGAAATACCAATATGTACGAGCGCTTCAAGATTTCTTTACGTATTGGGGTGGGGGGTAAAGATAGGTTGGAATTCGCCGGTAAATATTCGAAGAACGCAGGAAAGGATGGGGAGATGGGGATACTATTTTGATTAATTAAGCTGCGAATAGGGTTTTGGGGGGTTTTGAAACGGCCTAGAGGGTGGGGGAAGGTGGAATTTATAATGGAAAACGGCTTGCCCTCGGGAATCCCTAATGTGACAAAAACGTGTATTTTGCGAAAGTGTTGATTCAAACAGCATTCTTTTACAATGTAATACAACCCTTGAAAATTCATCAGCGTCATCGCTGGTAATTATTTTTGTGCAAATACATTTCAAGGATGAAAGAACTCTTAGCTGAAAATGTGTGATTGCGCAATAGTTGTTGAGGTCTTTCAAAATAGGGTTCACAAATCCACTGCGATGTGTAAAACATTTGGCGATCGCCCTAAACGCTAAATCATCATATTTATAAGTAATTTACTCGTGATATTAGGTTCTGCATTTCGTCTAGTTTTCTTAACGTAACTTCATTATTCAGTTATTCATGCTTCCGATTTGAATTCTTACTCTTGAGAAATGCTATTAATTTCTTACCTCTATTTCGCTCAAGCAAAAATCCTCCGATATATTTCGCCCTTCGAATTTACTCTCCGTCTTAGGTATTGGGGAGGTGTGGTGAGAAGGTTAAAGATCTCTTCGGGGGGTAGAGTTTTTTGTGGTGCATGTTCATGTGGTATTAGAGTTTCACATTTTTGCTTGTTGTGTCCTGGCTTGCGTGTTGCTGGATGGCTTTCGAGCTGCATCCTGGGGCGCACCGGAGAGGAGCTAGATTTGTAAAATGTTGTAATGATAGACTTAATAGGGTATAAAAATCATTCGAAGATAAAAGTTGGGAATCACACACGGTGCGAAAGTTAAATTACAGATTAAATCTCTTGCATGAATTGAAAGTACAGAGTCTCGTTGGCGATAATGCTGATAATGCATCCTTTTCCCCTTTGTACTACGGTAGGTGAGATAATGTAAATAAAATTAGAGAGAATAAGTACAGCACAGATTTACTATGCCAATGTTTCCACAAGCGATAAAGTATCAGAATAACGTTGCCCGACCGCGCTAGGGGGAAAAGTATTATATGTCAATGGTAGTCTGGTGTGTAATCAACCCCTGCCACACACCCTAGTGGTGACTTGCTGGGTACCATGCATTGTAGTATTTCTTCCCTCTACTTTCTCTGCTTCCATCGGTTGTTCTCCCTGCAAATTCCTCTCTTCGCCTACCTAATTTAAAAATTAGCCTAATCTTTCGCTGTGCCCAGTTTATCAATACTTACGCATGCTGTTACCTCAGTATCTCCTGTCTACCGTGATATTCTTGATTCAGACCTGGTGTTGAATACATTCATCTCTCCCTAAGCTGCATGTTGAAGTCTTTGCTGTCATTATGTTTGCGTCACGTTGAATTCATATAACGCTGCAAAATGTTTTATTTTCACTACTCCAGGTTAAATGCCAAACAGCACCTGGTTCGTCCGATTGAAAATGAATGTATTGAAGTTGAGTTATGGCTGTATATATGTTCTTTTGCCACGCTGTTGGAAAAGACGAGAATCACCTGATTCCCTCAAAAAAAGGAAATATGCTGTTTATATAAAATAAATACTAAAAGATCATTAAAAAGAGCTTCCTTACTTCATGACTCCTGATGCGACTTAGGAATTGGAAGGAGGGAGATCTGTAATCGCGCGAATCAACCCCCTCCCCTATTCCTAAGCCCATTTCTCCACCCCCTAACCGTACCCTTACCCTCACCCCGATCCTAACTCACCCTTAGACTCATCCCACTTGTTTCATAGCATATCGGGACAAAACTATCTAGCTAAAACAAATCCCATTTTAACTTAAACTGTACCATACAGGGTGTATTCCGAAGGTGGTGCAATTAGAATGGGATCGAGATGGTGCGGGGGCTAACGTACTGGCGTCCCACCATCAGGGCCCGGGTTCAAATCCCGGCGGTGTTGAATAATTTTCAGAGGTATCTCGATCCCTGCTTGAGGTGCTTTGTGGAGGGCACTTTGAGTGAGTACGCCATCCGTCGGATGGGACGTTAAGCTGCGGACCCCTTGCTGCCGTTCGTAAAGAGTAGGCTAATGCCGACGCCGGGTTTCTATCCACCCTTTATCCTTTCCTGTCCATCCCCTATGGCGCAAATGACCTCAGCTGTCGGTCGCCTCCCCTAAATACTATTACTACTACTGCAATAAGAATGGTAATGCAGGAATCCTCCCAAGAAACCCCTCTCCTCGCACACCATACCTAGTATTCACCTTCCCCATCCATCTCCACACCACCACCGCAACAACCTTTTTCCGCAATATGTTTACCACGTTTGAAAGTGGACATTGTGATCCCGCCAAAAGTTTTTACCAGTCCAATGGGTGGTAATTAACCGGTTAAACTCGTTCATATTATTGTCATTTGTTCCCCTAGCATTTCTGACGTGGTATTCCAGTGGGTAGATAGCGCCGAGCGCTATGTGCTGGAGGACTCGGGTTTGTTTCCCGTGTACCTCTCTGGGTTCCCTCCGCCTCACCCAAACTGTGTTGATTTTTTTGGGGGGTGGAACCAGTTCTTCCTGAGAAACCACAGACGGCAAAGGGATAGTGACTGCCCCCCCCTTAATACCCAGTAAATGTGCGCACTTCACACGCCGTTGGTCTTAGTACGTGTTAAGCTCAACCCTCACCTATCAAAATGACCTTCGGGTTGATAACTGTCTTTCACTGTGCCAGTGCATGCTTTACCTCTTTGCCACGTGCAGACATGGGGGCAAGAGCAGCAAGGTAAAAGTATTGAGGCCATCAGTCCTACCTTTGGTGATCTAACGTGAACCGGTGTGCCTAGGTGGCTAGACCCCCGACATTACTTGTAAAGTGACCGGTAATTAGAATGATTGCCCCGGGGCGTATTATTTATTGGGAATGGTGGTCACGGAAATGTGATATGAAAGTGTCAAGTACTATTATAAATAATGATTGCACATACTTTTCCACTCCGGTTTATGGAACACGGTGACTCTCGTGATTTAAAATCACAGCGATTTATGCATTAGGATTCACAAACACACACACTGAAACCATTATGCTTTTTTTTCACATCCCTGTACCAACCACCCTTAATTGCACACACGTATAAATTTCGCTCGCCGTTTTATTTAGTATTGGGTTGAGCTCTACACTTTACCTATCAAACAAACCTTTGGGTTGGTGACTGTAAAAATTAAAATGAAGCGACTGAATTCCCTTTTCACCTAATTAGGCGGAGAAAGTAGGGGTTTGGGGTGGGGTGGGGATGGAGGGTGAGGACACCCACCCTCTCCTCTCCGGAATGCCCTTTCTCCTTTGAATTGGAGTGTCACCATCATTCACCGGGCATGACTTTCGGAAAAATATGTAGATGTGGCAACGGGCGCGCCCTTGGGACTTTTGGGGGAGGTGGGCGGGGGTTGGAGGGGGGTGGGGGAGGGTTGGCGGCGGTTTGCTCGTCAGCGGCGTCCCAAGTGAAATATGTTTCCCGAAGACGAGAATTCCTTTGAGAGGAATTTTCCGGTCGTAATCTTTCACCGGGGAGACGGTAGGTGCTTGCTTTTATTATATTCCTTTGTGCTCGACCTTAATAATAACTTAACAGTGCGTTGATTTAAGGGAAGGTCTCGGAAAGGACGACGTATGAGTGCTTTACGGGAGGACAAAAAAATAAATGAAAAGAATGCCTTTTTATCAAAGGGTTTTGATTTCTTTAATCACGACCTAGGGTACTATGTATCATGTAGTCTCTTCACCGGATTGCGATGTGTTTAGGATCGAAAGGTTGTTCATGAATCAAATGTCGTCTCGCGAAATTTTTGTTGTTGGTCTATCTAACTAGATATTATCCTCTTGCAAGTGAAAGTGGGCGGGGAATTCGTAAAATCAGTTAGGTTTGCTGATGACCAAGTTTTAGTTTGTCAGTCAGCCAAGGGGTTGCAAGCATTGCTGAGTGAATTGGAAATTCAGTGCGACAGGTATGGGATGAGAATCAAAATTAATAAAACCAAGGTTATGCGATTTTCTAGAAAGAAAAAGGCTAAGCTTAACATTAAAATAGGAAGGCAAAAACTAGAGCAGGTAGAACAGTTTACGTATCTCGGTAGTGTTTTGGACCAACACGGTCAAAGTAGTAGGGACGTAAGGAGAAGAATTGCGCTAGGCAAAGAGGCTTTCACAAGGAGGAGGGAGTTGATGACGGGGACGTTGAGTAAGGATATTAAAAAAAGACTCGTAAAAACTTTGATATGGAGCGTAGCTATGTACGGTGCGGAAACGTGGTCATTGAAGCAGGAGGATAGAAGTAGACTGGAGGTTTTTGAAATGTGGGTGTGGAGAAGAATGGAGAAGGTGAAATGGACAGAGATGAAAACAAACGAGGAAGTACTTGGTATCGTGGGCGAAGAGAGGGGTTTGTTGGGAGCAATCCTATGGAGGCAGGAAAAGTGGATGAAGGGGGTGTTGACCGACAGTGGGATGTTGAAGACTGTGATAGAGGGTAGGATGTTGGGCAAAAGAGGAAAGGGAAGGAACAGGATAGGGATGTTGGACGGGATGAAGGGAGGAAGAAAGTACTCAGAGATGAAGAGGGACCTGATGTAGAGTAGGATGATGGATTTTGTGTTTTGCTAGGAGTCATAAAATGTTTGTTTGGTAGTTGTGTCCATCCAAAAACCTACCTTAACCGGTAGATTACCTTAAAAAAGTTACTGCTAGGGTGTCAGAGAGTTGGTGATTCCATGCCATAAATGTACCCTCGAAATTAAATGCTGCTAAAACTATAAGCTATATTTACACTGGGAAAAAGTAAATTGATTCAAAAATTGGTTAAAAAATAATGATAATGTTTCATTATTAAGTAATCTACTGTTTAAGGTAGGTTTCGGATGGACACATACATACCACCCCTGCATATACATATGTCCAACAATACACAGAAATACGTAAGGTAACGTGCTGACAACAAGGCACACTCCTTCGATTCATCATATTTCCTTCCACCCTTCTTACCGTCCAACATCCCTGTCCTATTCCTTCCAATTCATCGTTTTCCTAGCATTCTCCCCTTAATCACAGTCTTCACTATCCCACTGACAATCAATATGCTTTGAATCAATTTTTTCTTTCCCCTAATAATTTTTCCCATCAATCCCCTCTCCTCCCCCACCGTACCTAGCGCTTCCCAATTGGTTTTTCAATCTGTCCACTTAATATTATTCTCCACCCTTCATAAATCTCCTCTATCTATGCCTATAATCTTTCCTCGAGGACCAATTTTATGTTTCGTACCAAAGTATATATCCATATCAAAGTTTTGATTTTCTCTAGTTTTAACAAAAGTAATCCTGCATAATTTTTTCCTACGTTCCTTATTTCTAACTAATACTTTTTGTGGACTCATGTTTCATTCTCCCCGCAAATAAATTCATTGCGAGCTGACTGTAGAGTTATTTTAATTTGTCTCCATTACATACATATGCCACGTTTAAACATCCGCTGACTATTATTGAATGTAGTATATCAATTTTGCTTGAATATCAAGCGGTCCGTTATTAGTACGGGGTTATGTGTCTTATCCCCAAAGAGCTGAGACGTTAAATATTCCCTATCGAAATCAGATGGTCGTTAGCCAATCTCGATTGCTTCTCCCAATCATTTTCTGAGGCGGGTGAAGACATCCGTAATCAGCTTTCATTTATGTTTATTTGGAGTACGTGCTTCAATCAAAGAATAATTAATTTCATGCGTAAGTGCGAAGTGTTTTTAAGTTAGTGTAATAACCGTTTCCACAACTGCCACTCTTAAACTATTCGTTTTATCTGAATATGGGCATAATTTTAGAACAGCTTGGACACGCTAAGAAATAGTTCCCCTTTCATATTCATTGGTATCGCGGTCATCCTCTTTAAATCTCATCTTGCGTAAATGGAAATATTTAGTATACTTCACCAAACTTTATTGCGCCGCAACCTTTATCATCACAAATGTGTTGATTGTTCAGGTTTCAGGTAAATCTTTTGTAACATTCTTCACTCTTTATTGTTTTCGGTTGCGGTCATGACGTCCAGCCATAAGCGTCACGATGAAGGATAGAAAAGAGAGTATGTTTTTACCATTGATTTTGTTACCCCTGACAATGGACCAACGCTTAGACCACGAAACTGTGGTCAAGGTTGATAAAGTTCGTGGAATATTACTCAACTGGTTCCAATGACCTTAGTAGTGAATGTAGTAGCTATAAAGCGAAGGTGACGGACAACTGAGGTCATTTGCGCCATTAGGAATATGTGGGCAATTCGGTAGAGAAAAGAATGTTCTGGTAATGGAGGAAGGGTGGAGAGAAACCGTGTGTTGGAATTAGCCTACACTTTTTAACGAAATACGCCATGGGGTCACACAATTCAACGTCCCACCCGACGGACGGCGTACTTCGCTTGATGTGCTCTCTCTCCATGTGACACACCGATTAGGAAAATCACCGAATAATCCTGCCATTTTAGGGATTCGAGCCCGGTCCCTCGGAATGGGAAGGTAGTAGATATGTATCAGTACCGTCCCGGTCCACTTTTTAGTCGAATTATTCCACCGAATCAGGTGTCAAAGGCTGTTTAAACAGCAGTAGTTCCTTGCGCGTACGTCTTCCTACACTGCTTCTCGTTGTGTGCCTCAGACTTTGGTCTGTGATTGTTCCCCTCTTGTGTTCCTTTCCGTGATAGTCATTCCCTCCGAGTGTGTCCTTTTCCTGTCCTCATCTTATTGTTTTTAATGTCCTCAATAGGGTTCACTCTTTTTACCTGCGATTCTTGGTATTCCTTCATTTGAGAGATGGTTGAGGCCGATATTTTGTGGAAATCGATTTGTAGCGCTTGATGAAAGAATCGAAGACTTAGCGTTTCTAGAGGAAGGAATTTATTGTGTCGACTAGTTAAGCTACATTGATGAGATGATGCTACATTCCTTCCTTCATTCCTTCTTTATTACTCCGTATAAATATTTTGCTTTCGTCATCTTCTGTTTGATCCACATTTCCATTTTCTCCGGCGTTCGGTTTTGCATTCTACCCCTTTCGTGCTCATTTTACAGTCTTGAAAAAGTAAATTCTATCTTAATGATTTAATTTTAATTAACCTCTTTCTGCGATAAGTGTTTCAATAGGAGAACTTTACTGCGAGGACTATGTATAAATAGTACAGCCTACAAATCGAATAAAAGTAGACAATAAATTTCGAGTCTTGACTTGTTCGATGATTTGTGATGTTAATTAGTCGTTCGCCCTTAGACGAAAACGGTTTTAAAGCTTGTGAAAGCGATGTGTCGTATTTTATGTTCCCCGCGAGCAAAGGAAAAGGGAAACTATATTTTCGCTCTTCCAGGTCGACGAGTGGCTTCTCCCAAGTCTTATATTTGGGGTCGGGTACGCTCTGAAAAAGCCTTTCCAGGAGAAATTTTCGTAAAACACACCGACACATACCTTGTGCGTGTGGTGAGAATTTCTGTGTTTTTTTTAATGAAGGCACGAACTCATGGCGGGTATGAGTGCACAGAAATCCTTTAAAAAATCACGCCTCGTAAATTTGTATTTATCCACTTGTACCCGATTGGATTCGGGCCAGTTCACATCTTTTCATTTATTTTCCTTTGCGATTAGTTTTTGATTTCTAAGATTTTTTGACGCAATTTTCATATTTATATATTTTTTCGTTGCTGTATGTATGTATTTTAAATGTAGGTGTTTTCAGGTCCAAATGTTCACTTTTTCCCAGTTCAAACGTGGATGAATGTGATGCAGATTTTCGCGAGTCTAGAATGGCGACTCGTCAAGCGCCCAAATAACGCAGTAACATCGGGTTCCCGCGAGCGGTTGACTGAAAAAAGTGTTGAGGCTGGGCAAAAGTCCTTGGGGGTCAAGTTTAATTAATCTTCTTCCCCCCACCCTACCCGCCCATTTCTCCTTCTTTTTCTCTCCCTCTCTCTCTCTATCCCTCCCCCTCGCTTGCTTTGGGAAAGAGACCTTTGTTTTTCTGTGGATGTCGTGAACTGTCGAAGATAATGTCCTCCTCAGCAATAAATGCGATTCGCGTGCTCTTGTACTCATTTTTCAGTTTCGTGCATGCGTGCGGACTTACACTGGGGCAACTCCGGTCACATCTCTCCTCGCCTCCCTCTCCTCGCCTCCCTCTCCTCCAATGCCCGCCAGAGACGACACTGCCCGTGGAAATTAGTTCCCATGGATGAATTCGGTTCTGAATTCGTTTATCAATCGGACGTCGTGTTGGTTTGTGGCGATCCGTCAATCTCACACGGTTGTTCCTGGTTAACTCCGTTCATTTTTACCGAATTCCCCTAGCTCAAGGCATCTCATGAGGTCCATTACATAGTCAAGTACCATCTCGCACCATCATATTGCTTGATTACCCACACTTTCCTGTTGCAGCAACAACTTGTAGTTTTCGCCAGAGTAATTGAGAAGAAGAAGGGACAACTAGTTTTGACACTGTGTTCTTCATACACTTATACTGCTGTGTAGCGACTACTGTAATTGCTAATTTAATGTATTCATGCTAATTTGTTCTTTTATTTCATGGATATCCACTATTTCCAAACAAACGAACAAGTGGTAGGTGTGGTTAGAGGTGGAGAGAGTGAGGATTGTTGGCAGAAATCAAAGAGAAGCTGGAAAGATGGATGCAGAGCATTTTGATTGGCGATGAGATGTTGACTGATAGAAGGGGGGAAAACGTTAGGCGAGCCGAGGCTAGGGTAGGAATAGGATGGGCATGTCGTACGCAATGAAGGGAGGAAGGAGGTACGCGAAATTGAAGAAGGGTATCGTGAAATGCCTGGTGTCAGGTTGTGTTCGGTTAGGAGGGGTTAAGAAATGTATCGTGGTTCACCTAGGGTCTGTACAAAACTTACCTTAAACGGTAGAATCCCAAATAATTATTTACCTATCGACTCACTCCAGCTCGTTATATCATCAGATGTATACTTAGTTGTTCTACTCTTTACGCCAGCACGCTATATATATACACACACACACACACACATATATATATTTATTTATTTATTTATATATATATATATATTTATTTATATATTATATATATATTATATATATTATATATATATTATATATATATTATATATATTATTATATATATTATTATATATATTATATATATATTATTATATATTATATATATATATTATATATATATAAATATATATATGTATATATATCGCGTGCTGCCCAACGTGTCCATGGTGGAGCATCGATTGTTTCAGGTCACAAACACTACCTCCCCTCCCCGCGAACTTATCGTGATGTAACAGCTTACAACTAATAAACAATTGACCCCCGCGCTGCGGAACGTACGTCCACGCAAAGACGTGTCTCACCGTCCGCGACAATGGGACGTGTTCCGCGTTTGGAATAACCATCTCTGAGCGGAGAGAGTCGGGGAGGGGGGACCCACTAGCACAAGAGGCGGCTGAGGTGGACTGTTTAGAACACGCCCGCCGTCGCTTCCCCATGTAGTGTTTCTCGGAGATTTTCGGTTGGCTGTTGTTGTGTGGGCTGTCAACGCAGAAATTGCGGTTGGGTTGTGGATCCCATTATCTGGCGTTCGTTCGCCAGAACGCGCTGCGATTGAGAGCTTTTGCATTAGACAGTGTGAATCGTTACGTCGTTGATTCGTTTTTCTTATGGGAACTTCTTTACTAGAGTAATATAATGAAGAATAGTGTATTTGCAGGAACTCCGTTTTGCGTGGTTATACCGTGTCTCATCCAAATCAACATTTTACGCGTCGTTATCTTTTGCCGGTGCATTCAAACTACGTCATTTGGCCACACGTTTGGTTCCCATAAACATTAAAGTCCTTCTCTACGCCGCCTCTTTCGTGTCATAGCTCATTATTTTCCAGTGTAGTATTTCGCTTTTTGATTCGAATTCCCCTTTTTCCCTAAAAAATTGCGATCATTATGTCCGCATCGACCACGTTATCGCGCCTGTTGTGTCTGCATATAAATGCGACGAAACCCTGCGGTCATATATTCAGAATCAACTGCGGGGAATGGGGAGGGAGAAGAGGGTTGGGAGCTTAAGACTGGCGACCCTTCCCCCCCCCCCTTGGTCGTCCATCATCCGAAGCATAGATGTCCGTCCGTTATAGGGTTCGAGGCAAGTAAGGTTTCGCCTCCGGATTTTCAAAATCGTTTAAGACCAACCTTGGCCGTGATTATCCCAAAAAAAATATATATCCCTCTATTATGTTAAAGACCGTCCGAGAAGAATGTCGCATTTTCCTCATAAAAAAAGCTATGTTATTAAAACTCAAGGGGAGGTTAATGTTTTCCTTCTCCGTCCTTCCGGTCATTGAGTAAAACCTCACGCAATGGGATACTTAAGGCCGCGCCCTGGAGTTCCCGCGGAATGGATTCGGACGGAAGTGACGTTAGCACTATCTCGGCCGATATCTCGTGGAACGCGAGAGATCGAGAACGGCGACCGATAAAGCCTGAACCTTGTCCCTGTTCGTTTTTCCCCAGTGATATTGGCCGACTGCGGGTGTTTTGAAAATACCGTGGAGATTCGGGAACAGACGTATATGGAAATCAAAGACCTGGATCGTATTAGTTGTTGCTTTTAAAGGTAAATCGATTGATAATTTAATGAAACCTTAAATGTGATCTTAATTACCCCAAGGTAAATTAATTTTATGGTCGAAATTATGAATAGATATTTTGTTGATGGGACAATGGTTGCAAGAAAATTCATCGGGTCCAGAGTGTACTCTGCAAGCCGCCGTCATGCGACGTGTGGCAGGGTTTGTTAGGCCACTAGTCCTTCTGAATTGGGAGAGAAATAAGATGATGTGATCATAATAGAAATTTCCGGCTGGTTCATTATTCCCTTGCACACACTCTCGTCCGCAGGTGTGGAGTGCTGGCCCACTCGATCTGCGCCACCAGTGCCTAATGGTGAAACTCAGGAGTTTATTTTTCGTTGTCTTGTTCCGAAATGATAGTAATATTTTTTTTCTTTGCTGAAAAGATTCCACCGGTTCAGGGATTCGAACCAGAGACTTTCGGCTCCATCAGCAGCCACGCTACCTCTGAGCTAACCCTGCCCCACGTATGTGTTAATCATTGTTTGATTCGTACTTCAATACTTGAATGTAGTAGCCGTCATCTTAATCCGTCATACCGTTTTTGTCGATATTATGGATCGAATCGTTTTGATCTGAGTGCGAACTGCATGCTCAAAAATTGAGAAGAAAGCGATGGATTTTAAGATAAACGAGTTTTCGTTTTCGGTTACGTTGAACTTCATAGTACCGAAGGCATGTAGGTCTTAGGAACATCCCCATGGTAGGAAGTATAGATCCCTTGATTTAGAAAATAAGGCGATCTTTAATTTTGGAAGAGTTTGAAGTGTGTTTGTATTTAAGCGATTAAATTAAAAATAAATTGCATTCCTCAAAGCTGATACAGGCGAAGAAGATGACAAAGAACACCCAAAAGACAGGGTCAGGAGCCGGGGAGGACTAAGTACTTTCGAAATTCGATATAAAATCAATATGATCAGTGTTGACAAATAAGTCGATCGTGTGCGGTTGAAAATATTCCAAGACATAATTTTCACATTCGACCAGCATTACGACCACCTTTAAAGGACTTTTCTAAACAATGTAGTTGATGTTTTTATGTTTAAGTAGGTAAATGAAAGATTAATTAACATCCTTCCTATTGACGGCAGTGGTTATATAAATTAATAGAATGTTGTTTAATGACCAATTGATTGGAAATCTATGTGAGGGGATCGAGATGTTACGGTGGCTAACGTACTGGCTTCCCACCGAGTAAGCCCGGGTTCGAATCCTTGAGACTTCAGTAATTTTTCAGTGGTATCCCATTCCCTACTTGAGGGGCTTTGTGGAATGCACTTTGTGTGAGTGCGCTGTCCGTCGGATGGGACGTTTAACTGCGACCCCCTTGGCGCTTTTCGATAAGAGTAGGCCAATGCCGACGCCGGGTTTCTTTCGACACTTCCTTTACCCATCCATCTCTAATGGCGCAAATGACCTTAGCTGTAGGTCGCCTCCCATTAAAAAAGAGTCTATATGAGTGACTTAGTCGATTTTTGATATTATGTAGTATCGATACTTCGCTGGCCTAACGTCTTCCCCTCGAACACAGTCCTCAATATCCCGATGCCAAACAAAATATTCCGAATCCATCTTTACTGCTTCTTTTGGATTTCATCCAGCAATCCCTTCTTTCCTCCCATTCCATGCCTAGCACATCCTCGTTGCCATCCTTATCAAAACCCACCTTAGAGAACCTCCAATTCACTGCTATCATCTTGCCTCAATTACCAAGTTTCCTCACCGTACCAAGCCACGCTCCAGATCAAAGGTTTCCCTCTCCTTTTCTTGAAATCCCTACACAACGTCCTTGCCGTCTAATTCTTCTTGCTTGTCAAAGTTTCTTTCAGTAACGCCATTCTCCTTCTTGCGTTCCAACTGCCTAGAACCATCCTGGTCCAGAACTCTTCCGAGATGGGTGAACTCCTCCAAATGCACTAGTTTGTGACCTCTTATTTTAACGTTCAACTTAGGCCCTTCTCCACTTCGAGGAACAGGTGATAAAATCTCAAAGGGCTCCGTGTAGGACTGGATCTTGTGTGGAGATTCGTCATGGAAGAAATAAAAAAAACACATATTTGTCTTTAAAACATCTTCCCTCCCCTTCTGCACTTCCTTTACAACTTCCATTATAGAGTGAATGCGGTCCAGCAAAGGGAGTTTCACCGATGAGCGGGTGCGTGAGCAGCGTTAAACCCCCCCCCCCCACACACAAACATACGCACCCGGTCCCGCCCCATATCCCCCTCCCCTCCTTTCCCTTAGGTTTATCTCGCAGAGTGGTTTGTTGACGCCCTGACCTTGAGACGTCCTATCGGGAGCCACAGAGAGGACGGGGGCGTCCTAGCGAGCGGTTGAGCCCACTTTTATATGTTTGTGGCCATTTTTAAATAACGATTTGACTTTATTTCGTTGTCCCGCATCAGGGAGGCAATCGGAATGATCGGGAGGGGGGGAAGGTCGGGAATGACCGTATGTGTGTATATATGCATATTTGGATGCAAAGATATATGTAGATACAAAGCTAGGAATGAAGTACAAAGAGATTAAGAGGGGGCGGACTGGGACAAAATGGACTGACTCCCTAGTCTCAAAAATCGCTGAAGAGCGCGCAGGTGAATTAGCGGAGTGGGTGTAGTGGTGTTAGCTGGAAGAAACGGCGCAAATTTTAGTAGTCGCCATGCGGTGGTGTGCTGAGAATTGAGGCTTTGTCGTAGAAACGTTCTTTAAGAACAATGATGGTGTGATGGCGACGCAGAGGGTGCTGTGATCTGGCGATGAAGCGCATTTTCACCTCTCCGACTCAGTAAATAAGCTAAATTTTCGTTACTGGGCGACTGACAACCGTCGCGAACTTCGCCCGAGACATCTCAACAGCCCCACAGTGGCAGTTCGGTGCGCTGTGTCCTCCATAGGAATTATTGCGCCTTACTTGGGCGTTATTGTGAACTCTGTGCGCTATTGTGAATGAGTGAATTATGAGAAAAAATTAGGTGGAAATAATTTGAAATTTTTATTAAAATTAAGTTAACAGCTAAAAAGTTGTTCGCGATAAGAATGTATCGTGGGCCTAAGTGGCCTGTATTTATTTTTTTTTTACGTCCTGGAAATTACAAAACCCATTGTCTTAAATCCTCAAGGTCGGTGTGATATGTGTTTCTGTGCCTGACCTTGTGTCTCAACTTACTGCATGTGAAATTCTCACCGTAAGGGTAATTTGGATTAACTCTTTTGCCTGACCCACCCTCCGCCCTGTTTCTCGGAAATATCCAGGACACATGAATTCGTATAGCTTGGGCATCTTAGTTGGTTTACTTAGTAAACTTGATATTTTGTTGTAAACCACAAATTGCTTCTGTCAATAGTAGAACGCTGCGTGTACCTCAAGTGTTTTTTACCATATTTCATGAATCAGGGTGGGAAATCGTCAATTCCCGATCATAATTATATTTATATCACTTATGATATTAGTGCGTGTTTGCCGACGCGTTTCAGGCACTCGTCAAAATCCGAATCCGCTATCGGACGGACTTCATTGATGCCAGTGACAGACGAAGCGACGAAATCTGACAAGAACCCCTTGAAATAATTAAGGAAATCCGATCCCATACCCTGAGGAAATAATTGGAAGTGAAATGACGATATATCTGATGGTAGAATAGGGATAGATTCGGGAATACGATTCCACCACACGATCGGTACCCTGATGTACCCTCTCGAGTAATTTCGCATACCCTTGATCACTAATAGTTAAAGAATGTATCGCGTGGAGGAAAAATAAAGTACTGGAATTATGTAATGGGAAACAATTCATTTGTGCCCAGGTATTTTGCAGTTAATTATATCAAAACCGATGATTTAAAATGTCGAAATTGACGAAAGACATTAGTTATATTGAAGGAATATCGGAATATATCGGAATGGTCGCGGTATTTTACAACTTTCTCGTCGCGTACCTCGTAAGCACGCCTCACCTACAACGCGATGGTTGTAAAACATTGACCTACTTTTTATCAACATGAATCCCTGGAATCAACCGCCAGGGTGCGGCAATGAGTGCGATTTTGACACCATACATGCTGCTGTCTAAATTCTATGTAAAAATATTGTTCCTCTTGTGTAATAAAAATTTATTTCTCGGCAATAAAAGTTCGTTCACAAAAATTTCATCACCATGCCGAAATTCTTCGGAACAGATGATGTTTCGTAAGGAAATTTTTTTACGGAAAAATAAGTCGTTTTTTAAAACAAACCAATGTACATTTTTCGTGATATTTATTTATCAAGTTACTACCGTATTAAAGAGTGAACATTAAATGCTTCTAAATTGCTATAGACTGAATTAGAATTTAACTATGATTAAAATTTGAATTTGGATGGATGGTTGAAATTCTCAATATCACACAGCATATCCCGAAAAAGTAATTCAGGGAAAGTCAATTGCATAACTTTTGGAACGCATCCTGTAACATAATAGCGCCTATGCCCGGGCCAATTTATCCGTACTGCTGCTGTAGTTAGATTTAATTAAAACTCGTATTTTCGGACTTTTTATTTACATGAGCAGTTTCTTCATCACAGTGTCGTCCATGGGCATGTGATTTTGCAGATGCTTTCGTAACATGCGATTTGATTTTGGCAGCGTAGAGAACAATGAATTCGAACTAACGATTTGATACTTAAAAAGAAATAATGGCAGACTATTGAATTTTGCTGCTGTTGTAAATAATGTACGAAGTGTCTGCTCCGCTATCGGCATAACTCGTAATATAATTATACGTATATATATATATATTACTTCTATATCTTCAGAGGAAGACGGATTGTTTCCGTCGAAATATCAAGAAATAACGTGTGAGTGTTCTTCTTTTTTTGTGTTTCTATATTGTGTGTTACTGTGTATTGTACTATATATATATATATATATATATATAAAATATCTTCGAAATGGAACGCTCATCGGCGACACACAAATATATAAAAACACAGATGTAGATTTTTAGAATATAGAGACACAAAGAAAGGACACTCACAATTTGTTATTTTACGTTTCGACAGCACGGCTGTCGTCTTCAGAATCAAACGATTTCTGAAGACGACAGCCGTGCTGTCGAAACGTAAAATAACAAATTGTGAGTGTCCTTTCTTTGTGTCTCTATATTCTAAAAATCTACATCTGTGTTTTTATATATTTATATATATATATATATATATATATATATATATATATATATATATATACACATATATATACATATATATATATACATATGCACCTATGTAGCTTATGTCTTTATAGTGGAGAAATAAAGCGACAGTTTCAACAGTCGCTCCTCATGGTAGTGCATCAATTGAAATCGTAATTCTCAGTTAAACATGAACTATCATCTGTGTGTTTGAAACGTTATTTTCAGCTCATCACTTTTTTTGATACTAAAAAATTTGTCTAAGTACATATATCCAAATCGAACCTAGCCTATGTTACGGCGTATATTTTTAATCTATTTGTGCAAAAAAAGTGGAATCCTATACTCTGTACCGTCTGCCCATGATGTGCCGGCAAATAAACAAGCAAAATATTTACCAAGTTATTTATATTGTTTTTATATATCCGTTTTTCTTTAAATGTTATCTTTAATTGGTCCCGCCTGGCTAATAGCATCTTTTTTCATATGGCAGAAAGATGGAGGCACGGTCGAAAATTGTCAGTTTCGCGTATTCAGTAATGTGTTCGCCGCGAAAGCATTTGTCGCGCCTGCTAAATTTATCTTGATTTAAAGATGGAGTTTTTTTTCCAATCGATGTGTTTGTTTTTTAGCGTTCGCAAAACATTTAATCGTAACTAGGTTGGAATCCCGTCGAGTGTGGTAATTCGAGGTTTGATTTGTATTACCCGATGTTTATCGCCTGTCGTTTCTTATGTACACATTTTGTATGTGTGATCTGTGAGATTATTTTTTATGCCAGGCATCCTTATGCGTATTCGTTTTTTCCTCCTGCATAGTGCATGGGGGCACCACTAATTATACCGGTTTCAGATCCAGTTACTTAGTGTCGACTTCGGAAGCTTAAGCAACTTTTTCCTCGTTAACCTAAATGGATAGATAGAGCGGAGGAGTTTAATGCCTTCGAAGCATTTCACTTCGAGATGCTTGGAGCTATTAAGTGTTTGGAAGCGAACTTTTTTTTTAAAAAAGCAACGCCCACTTTTTTTGTTTTGTTCCATGCACATATCGATGGGTGGCGCTCCTCTCAGGACATCGGCGCCTCACGAGCCTCTTTTGTTTATGGAGAAAAACCTTTCTGGAATCACTTTTAACGGTCGTAAATACCTTGAGTTTGAACTGTGGGTCTCCTGTGGGAGTTCTTAGTTGAAAACGCTCCCTTTTAATATACGTACGTAAACACTCTTCACGCTTTTCCCTAACGGGGTAGGCGGCACCGTCAAGAAAGGTTTCTTTTTACGTTGCGAAATGATCTTGGTTACTACTCCTGCCGTCGCCAATGCCGTCCATACTGCCGTCTCCACATACGCGTACTTCCTTCACTTTTCTCACGTTTAGATTGTTCCATAAGTGATCTTTTGTTTCCGAGACTTAACATGCTCTTATCCTATGACACCTCCGTTAAAACTTGTCATTCAAGCGGCCGAATTCCCAACTCTTCAACCATACATACACGCCTCACGGGCGTGGCAAGCATAAAACAGACGAGCACAAAAAAAAAGAAATCGACCGGAAAATGTAGCATTTTATATGTTAGATTCTTTTTTATGTCCACAATGATTTAAGGTTGCCACGCTTGTCTCAATCTAAAATTTAACTATCTCTTTGTGAGAACATTCAAACACGCATTAATAAACAAATTAATGTACGCATGTGTGTGTATATGTATGTGCCTGTGTATATATATGTGTGTGTGTGTATATATGTATATATATATATATATATATATATATATATATATATATATATATATATATATATATATATATATATTATAAATATATATATATTATAAATATATATATATTATATATATATATATTTTATAGATATATGGATACATATATTCGTATAGGGTCGCGGTAGTCTAGGGGTAGAGCGTTAAAGTACTGACCGGAGGGCCCGGGTAAGCCTCTTTGGGCACCCCCAGCTCCACCCAAGTAATGTGATTTTTTCGGGTACCAGATCTTCCTGGAGAACCATAACTGGCGCATAGAAAGGAACTGGCCCTCATACCCTGATGTGTGAATTTCACAGGCTGTCGGGCTTAGTGCTGGGTGTGTCGTCGGGTGTAGTATCATCACTTAGAAAGGGCAGGAATAGGACATGTATGTTGGCCGGGATGAAAGGAGGAAGGAAGTACACAGAGGTGAAGAGGGAGTTGTTGTAGAATGTTGGGTTGTGTTTTGTTAGGAATAACAAAATATTTATTTGGTAGTTGTGCTCAAACCTCAACCGGTAGATTATTTTAAAAAATCTCAAAGATGTGAATAATAATTTAAACGAAGGAGTGAGATTGCTTTGGCGAACAAAAATATGTAAAAACACAAAAAGTGAAGAACACTCGCGAGTATTCCGAAATTTTTGGTGGCGGGATAACCTTTCTCTGCGGACATAAAGAACTGTCTTTCTGACACACACACACCCAACCTTCACCACACACTCCCGAGTGTCGTTTTCAGTGGGAATCACATAGATGTAGTTTAGCATTGACGAAACTCTTTTCCGCCCGAGGCAACGATCTCGGTGACAACCAGAAACGACAAGAGATAATGTAATCCACCGCGCGGAGACCTCGGTTGGAATAAACTCGTTTTCCATCATCGTCCTGGAATAAGGAACCGCCTGCCCCCTTCCCCCAATGCGCAAGATGTCGTCCTGGTGCGAAACGGTGTTCTCTTTCCCCAATAGCAGCGTTTTGGCGCAGTTCCCTTTAAAAACGGAAAAAAATATGTTCCTGCAATCGATTTCTGAATCAGCTGCTTTCTCCGTCAAGCGTCGCCCGGGTCCTTCCGTGCCCATCCCTGACCTATCCAGGGCACGATCAGGTGATCCGCTCGCCGAGGTCGTGTCTGGGATGTGCGGGGTTCTCCTCGCCAATCTGCGGCCGATTCGCACGTGTCTCACTAGTGCACCCTTTAGGGGACACGTTTCCGCCGCCCTGGATGTCCCTTAAAAACCCTTATTGCTTCGGTTTTTCTTGGGGAAAACATATCTGTAGTCGGTTCGTCTATAAAAGTACCTGGTGCGGTGATTTGCCGCTCACCCTCCCTTCCCATCACAATGCCAGTTTTCCTCTCGTCAAACGAATCTAGGTATTATCGAGCGTTGAAATTCGCATTTGTTTCGGTTATAAGTTTGGATTTTTTTTCTTTGTTCATTACTTCCTTGTGCGAATCATGGTGATGTCAAAATCATAAGTCAATCTATGACTCCGAGCATTACCTACCTTTTTTATTGGTCTGTTTTAACCGAGTCAGTTATTTGTACTGAATGTATGGCAATTACCACAATATACTTCTTTCACAAATCTCGATGTTTGAACTTGCACTGTGTATTGATTTCAGAAGCATTTATTTTTACTTTACGGTGAGTGCACAACCACTATCATAATGAGATGGAATTTATGGCTATAAATATTAGATTCTTGTTCTTCTTTCTGAAGCTGAGCTTTGTGCATCCATCGAAAATGAAAAAATACATGTATCTTTAGTTAATTCTGTTGTTTTGTTCGTTTTCCTGAATGTTTATTATTTAAAAAATATTCAGCGGGTGTTGTTTGAGACTGTTTTTAGTAAGAGGTGACAGAATAAGTCCAATATTTCCTCAACGACATAGTGGCGAGCTATTATGACAATGTTCTGTGTAGTCTGTGAATGGTTAAGTGTGTAATTCCAAATGTATTATTATGTATGTTTTGGATTCTTGAGAGTTTGTGTAAATAACTGTTTAAAAATCTCATATCGGGTAACTTTGGCGATTGAAGACAAAAGGGGAATTTTAGCGTGAGCAGGTATCCCCTCAATCAACATATAGCAGTGTTGTATAACTATGTATGTTGCTACTGGAATAAACTATTGATTTACGGGGAGGAGACTCACATATTACACCGACATTAAAAAAAAACGGCGTACAAAAAATACCTCAGCGCCTATAAGATTACATTCACCAAAATGGCGGTTAAGTAGAAATAATAAGGAATGCTCAAGCTGTAAAATTATGTGTCATGTATTGAAAACAATCTTTCTATTCCAAAGAAGAGAGGAAGCGTTGTTTTGTAAGATAACTGAACAATGTCATTGAAGCAGGATGATAGGCGTAGATTGAAGGCTTTTGAAATTATGTGTGTGTAAAAGGATGGAAAAGGTGAAGTGAAATGAAAGGAAAACAAATGAGGAATTACTAGGTATGTTGGGAGAGGGGAAAGAATTGTTGGGAGATATCAAAATGTGGCTCGAAAGATGAACGTAGAGCATTTTCATTGACAGTGGAATGTTGAAGACTGATTGAAGGGTTAGGACTGAATATTAGGTGAACGAGTTGAAAGTTGAAATATTCGTGGTTCAAGTCCCGGTCAAGTAAATATTTTTACACTTGTGATCTGCTCGATTCCGCCTTTCCCACCTGTGTTCGTCCTTTATGTATTTTCCTATCCCTTTTTCTTATATCTGTTTCTATTTGAGTGAAAATTTGTTCGCCAAATGGCGGGTTTTCGTGTTTGAATGTGCGTATGTGTGTGTGTGTATATATATATATATATATTTGTTTGGTAGTTGTGTCCATCCAAAAACCTACCTTAACCGGTAGATTACCTTAATATATATATATATATACACACACACATATGTATATATATCAGTATTCGGCATCAACAGTCTTGTTTCCCCCTTCCTGAATGCGTCCCATCGCGGGATACGTCGCGTCCGCCCTCGCACCTATCGATCCGCCGTCCCTCCGAAAGCGCGCTGCAGGCTTTCACAACCTTGAAATGTGAACGTCACTGCATTCCTGTGGCGGGAGGCAATCGCAGCGGTGGGAACTTAATAATTGTCGTGATGTAACGCCGTCGAAAGGAAAAGATGTTTTGCTTTCCGTCGCATACTTTCTCTACCTCTAGGAATTGGTTCTTGTATCATTCCGGTAAATGTTGTCCTGGCACCGAGATGAATTGAAAATATTCCAAGTTCATGCTCCACCCGTGTAGAAGCGTGGGCGGTGACTGAAACTTGTTGTGACTGAGAAGTCCATTGGGATTGTAACGCTTTTTTTTCATCACATATTTGCAATTATGTTTTAAGTCCTGTAGAAGAAATATTACGTTCAATTAAAAACCGTTTAAGTTAACGTTTCATCTTTTTCTACTCGTGTTTATCTTCAGTTTCCACCTACGCTTTGAATGGTAGTTCGGTAACCTAGGTGATCACACAGTCGGAAAAATGTTAGGTTGCTCAAATTCTTATTTCTAATATTTTTTTTAGTGGTTCAAAAAAGACCGAATTTCGTCCGGAAAAATGTACCGGAAATGATATTTAAGTCAAAATTCTTTTGTGGGGTTCGGAAAAATCAGAATTGTTAGGCTTATTTAATAGTTTCAGATGCTTGCCGTAGCTGTTGAACTGTATACAAGTAAAGGTAATCTACCGGTTAAGGTAAGTTTAGGATGGTACTTCCTTCCTCCCTACATCCAGTCCAACATCCCTATCCTGTTCCTACCCTTTCCTCGTTTGCGGAACATTCACCCCTCTATTGCAGTCTTCAATATCTCACTGCCTATCAATACACCCTTCATCCATTTGTCCTGTCTCCTTAGGATTTCTCTTAACAAACCCCTCTCCTCGCCCACTATTCCTTGTACTTCCTCATTTGTTTTCCTTTCGGCCCATTTCACCTTCTCCATTCTTCTCCACACCCACATTCCAAAGGCCTCAAATCTAGGTCTATCCTCCTACTGCAAATCAGTCTATATAGTCTTCCTACCACATTTTCCTAAACCTTTTCGTAATTCTACAAGAATGTACCTCTACCTCCACGGCCCTATTTGATTTCATCTCCCTTAATGCCCTTTCTATCTCATCGTCGAGTATGCCTGGACCTAAGCTATTTTCATCTACGTCATGTTCCTTTTGTAACCTTGTTGGCCTAATGAATAACTGATCATAACAATTTTCCACTTGATATCAAGTGGAAAAGTGCTAAGATCAGTTATTCATTGTGTTCGACTTCCACCACATCACGCCCGAAGCTACTCAATTTGTTGTTGGCCTAAGTTCTTTACCATAAAGTTTTTTTTCATATTCCTCCCTTCCCTCTTGGATCTTCTCTATGTCAACTAATATCTTTCCAGTTTTATTTTTGACTAAGGCCCGGATGTGCAAATTCTAGTTGAGTCGATAGTTGATGGAACAGTAAAATCAACGTGGAGTTTAACAAAGATGCCAATTTGATAAACAAGATTGCTCATTGGTGAATTTTGAAGAATTTAACCGAAATAACAACGTCTGTTAGTTGTTGAACTGTTAACAATCGGTTTTGACCTAAACCGGAGATTAAGTTCACCTTCATATTCTAAATTTCGATGCCATTCCGCGGATGTCGCGAGTGCAGTAGCATTCGCGGCATCTCTCGTGGCTGCTTGGATTTTGCCAACAAAAGATTGATGAGTTGAAGTAAGGTCGGGAATTATATTCAATGGAAACCCATGTCGTCCCTTGCTCTTGTTCCTTTGAATCGTCAAGGTCTGGCGGTTTAATAATTAATTCCATTCCGAGGGATTTCCCACATCCTACCCCTCTCCCCCATTAGTCTTGCTTTACTTCACTACGGTCATCGAGAAAAAAAAGTTCTTGAAGCACTCTTGCCGACTCGAAGGATGGTTTCCTTCACGCACTTCATGTTGAGAAATCCACAGTTCGGGGAAATTTTCGTAGTCTCCCCAACGTACCTTCTATAGCTCGGGCCATCTTTCTGCTCACATCTGCACTATGTCTTGCAAGCCACTACGAGCGTGCGTATTGGTAAGGGGGTGTGTGAACATGGCGTAATACAAGGAGTTCGTGCTATGACATTTAATTTTCCATTCGTCGAACAAATCCCGATAACCCATGGTCCCTCCGCTCCACTCGCATTTATTTGTTTGTATACGTGAGCAACGCAACAATTGGACAAACGTATCTATAAACAGCCCCGCGCAACAATAATTTAACAGAACCTCAAATTTCAAACGAAGTTTTCATTTCGGCTGTATCTCGTTCCATAGGAATAGTTACAGTCATCTTTCGTCTTTGAATTGTCTTCTTTTGTACCGGAAGCGTGGGATCACTTATTTCCTCACACCCAGGATGTCGGTTGCGGCATGGATGATTGGATCATGCAGTTGTAAGTACTCTTTTGTGATTACTTCCTAGAAAAAAGGAGGAGGATAGTTAGCATTACAAGTTTAAATTTTTAAACGTAGCCATAAGTTTCCGTTGTGTTTACCTATGCCCTCCGGTGGTTAACTGTGGGTATATATATAGGACCATATAGCAAGACGTAGGAGCGTCGCGGCATTAATACACGAGGTGGAATTTGAACCGGCGATCTCTGGGTTGCAATGTGGATCGTTAACGACCTGAATACCACCGACGGCTGTAAATTTGATGGATACTGGAATCTGTGTCAAGCGGAATCACGACGCAGGCATGCTTCTTTTAGCAAGTTCACTGCCCTTATGATCCATCTCGTGCGTAGGCCCATAGCCGGAAGAAGTGTTTAACGTCTTAGTGTCGTGGGTGTTTGTTTGTTTGTTTCCATGGTTTAATCCCTTCCCACCCCACTCTTGCATTCCCATTTCGTGGAGTTTAATGATAGAGCACCCTTCAAATCTCCTGCCTTAAAGACTTGGGGAAAAAATAGTCATACGTGCTGTATACCCGCTGCAGTTCGCAGATGAACAGGGGAACTCACTTTCTCAAACGCCGTAAGTGTGAATTTCCGCAGTAAACATTCAAAGGAAATAGTCCCGGCATCTTTAGAAAGAGTATGTGAATCGTTTGCATAAACATGATTACTGTGAATTAATGCATTGCTTTAGTTTTTTATTCGATTTCATATTGACTTACGCCGATTTCTTTACTGTACGGGACCACTGAAGGATTAATGTCGCGATGTATTTTCCACTGCAACGTAGAAATTCAGGAAATGTTTTTGTTTGCACAATTGACGAGTTTTAAATGTTTTTGTGCGGTAAATTCGACGTTATTGTTTAAATAGAAAAATCATAAACGTGACATTATACGCATGCGCACTCGACTGCATTTGGTGATAGATTTGTATCATTCGCTCACATGTTATTATTGCGTAGTATTTTTTGTGACGTCAACCAAAGCTTCTGAACTGATAAAAGACTCCCATCATAAGTAATGTAATATTGGGTGATGGCTGTGCCCAGAAATTAAAGTTTTTCTGTCATTTTATTGTGTATTCGTTCAGGCCTTCTATCATTGCTTCTTTAGAAGGCTGCTAATAATATTTTCCATAAGCATTAGCTTGACGACAGTTTTTTTGTGTTTACTAAATTGCTTGGTATTAACTTGAGGAAAATAAACAACGCGTTGCCCAAATTTCATTGCGTTTTCTAATTAGAAGATGTATGGTCTGATTTTTGAGTATGCTTCCCTCAATGTTTCATCGCTATATTGAACATCACATAGTATCTCGCATGAATGGCGCCAACATTTTTCGACGCGGCACGCTCGTCAATTGTTTCCACATTTCGTGCTTCTGCCTCTCATTTTCTGTCTAATTTTATCTCCCTTGCCTTTAACCTCCTCTCCCTTTCCTCCTTCCCGCATTTTCCTTCACCATCCCACTCATTTCTTACGGTACTTAGGAGGAAGGGGGTGCGGTTCTCATTTTCCGATGGCGGCCGATTGGATATGATATGAAATACATGTTATTTTTGAGTTTGTTGCGAAAAAGGCCATATGACGACAATTTTCAAGTCTGTCGAACCAGTCCAGTGCGTCGATTAATATCTGAAATATTATATATATATCGAATTATCATATCGACTATAATCTTTCATTCAATAGTCCAAAAACAGCCAAGTTTGGCCTTAGGATTGTAAACTTTTCATGGGTTTCTTGGATGGGCAGTTCACGGCGTTCTCGGTTCTAATATCGACGATATAATTCTTATTGATTTATGTTATTTTGAAATTCATCGATCTGGTCGATCTGGTCGATGAAGGAAGATATATCGTCATTTCGACCGGCTGCTGTTTCCAGATGAGAAATACCTCAACCTAACGTCATTTTTGTGTCCCGAAGCCTCCCTTGGTCGAGTGAATCGCCATATTGACGACATTTACCTACTGAGATATTGTTTCTTTAAAATTCATCCGTATCGATCTGGTCGATGAGGAAAATATGTCGACCATATTGTCACAGATGGGAAGTACCTTAACCTGTCTTTTTTGTGTCCCGAGCCCTCATTAGGTCGAATGAATCGTCATATAGTATCTACGTCAATAGCATATAGATCTATCGTTCCTTTAAAATGTATCGATAACGATCCGTTCGATGTGGGAAAAAAATCTCGACACATTCGTATCGACATTACAGTGTCGACCGGCTACTATCTCCGGATTGGAAGTTACCCAATCCAACGTTTGTTTCGAGGCTAGGTTGACGCTATCGTGAGATGGACGATATTTTTCAAACGATCTATCGTTTCTTTAAAGTTTAACCATATCGACCTGGTCGATGGTGGGAAAAAATATCGACATAATCGTCATATCGAACGTCTGCTGTCTCCGTGTGGCAAGTGCCCCACCCCAACGTCCTTTTTTTTGTCCCGAGTTTTCCGTCGGTCGGTCCACGCGCCCGTGTTGACGTTGCCGCTATTGATCAGAGAACGGGGAGTAGGTGGCGGCGGCCGGAGGGGAATGGGGGGGTGGGGTGGGTTGATGTAGGGGTAGTTCTTCTGGAGTAGGGGGACGGCGTCGGTAGGAATGGAGGGGACACCCCTCTACTTCCCCCCCCTCCCCCTAGGGTACTGAGCGTGCCTGAGATTTTGGGGTTTTAGGGGAGGGGCGGGGGGACCTAAAGGCGCGAGATGCTGTGGCTGGCTCATCGCCTGCTTCGGCTTCCCGGAGACCCGCCCGTTGCCGTGTGGTGGCTAGACCGGGTGCGGGGGAGGGACGTGGAGGAGGAGGTGGAAGGGGTCCGGGCGGGGGAGCAGGCAAGCATCCTCCCCGCCTCCATCCATCCCATCCCCCAGAGAATGGCGAGGTGGTGGTGGGGGGGGGGCGAGTTTATAAACAACGCCCGCTCTCCCCCCCACCGCCTCCTCCCATTACTCCGACCGTCCTGCCTCTCGGTCGGTTTCGCATGGCGCTTCCGGGTTCCCACTCTTCGGGGCCCGTTGGAGAGGTTAGTGCCATCAGCGCTGTAGACTTGGAGGGGAGGAAGAGGGAATTGGATGCACGGAGAGGGGCAGCAGCAACATCAGCAGTCGCGTCCTCCCACACAAATCCGCCGTTCGACTCGTGATGCGTTTAGTTGCGGGGATCCGATCTGTTTCAACTCGTTTTTTGAAGCTCCGGTCCCCTTCCCTACCCCTCAAGACGGGCCGTTTTTTCTTCATGCGTCCTTAGGCTCGTATGGGGATGCAAGTATCTCATCAGTGCTCTTCAGAGGTGAGGCAGTCGTAGCCATTTGGGTAATTTGGTGGAGGAGAGACTGTCATGGAACGGATTCAGAGTGGGGAGAGAGAACTGCAACCAATTCTCTTCTTTTTAGGTTGTACGTTATCTTTTTGAATTTCTGGTCTTCTCTTCTTTGACAAAAATCATTCTTCACTTCTCAACCCGCGAGGAAGGCTTCACCCTTATTCCTCTTCGTTCAGCTGTATTTTCTCTCCTTGACTCTACTCTAAAAACCTTCCAATTAATGCCCATCCCTACAGGGACCAGTTTTACGAACGACGAAATCCTCCACAATCGTTGATTACAAATATTCGTCAATCATTCCTTGGAATCATATCTTTTGAATAATCAGTTATTGAACAGATATTTTGGTCCGCTTCTATGAATACATGTGGTCCTAAATAAGATCTCGAAATTGAGTTTTACAATGGACGGAGTATTGCCATTTAATGATTCTTTGTGAAGCAAAATCCGCTGCAATATTATTTTGTCCATTAAGTGTTTCCTGTACTACTGTAATTTTATTAGCATTTTCATACCCGAGAAGTATTTTTGGAATGTTTGTCGCGGATGGATGTGTGGTAATTTTTCATGAAGAGAATAAATGTCGTTTTTTGAATGCTTATTCCTTTTCGTTATCAATTGTTGAGTTTTTTTGAAAGTTTTTTATGCACGAAATATCCACGAGTGTATTGAAAACTGGTTGTTTCAAGATACAGGTGTAATTCCCGGGATTTTCCAGCCTTCCCGTCCTTGAATTTTCATTCGACTGTTGGACACCATCATAACTCTCCCACTCCTTTACATCGTATAAATACGGTGGTAATTCTAGAGTGCGGGCGAAAAAACCTGTATGAGTCAGTGAAATTTACTCGCCTAGGAAGAAGGGGGGATAATCAGGGAAATTCGAATAAATTCGTAGATTTTTCAAGGAATCAAAAAGTTTAAAAAAATAGATACTCAAAAGTCATTTTCTATCCCCTTACATGGTAACAATACGGTGAAATTAAATTAATTTTGGAGAACCTTTGTTTTTCCATCCTTTAGAACCGCTTGAGTAAAAAACATTTTTTGAATCTATTTAAAGTTTCCGAGAGATTCTTGCTCATGGTTCGTTTGTTTCATGAGCCAAAAGAACCTTCGGCACAGCCTTCGAGCAAGGAGTGTTAACGTCAAGAGAGAGAGAGAGATATTGCTTGAATTCCGTCGAATAAACGAAACCAGTTTGTTGATAAGTGCTATTAAATACGATGTGCAATGCATGGTCAACCCCGTAAATTCGTGTTTTTCGAGGAAGTTTTTGAGGTCAGGGGATTTTTTGTACAAGCTCGGAAAGGTCAGGAAATTTTGTGATCATTGAATTTCGCCGACCAACCTGTAATCATAAACTCGAGTTTCATGACGCCCGGTTTTATTCGCCTTCGGGTATTTTTTTACGCCCGTATTATCAGGGTGGCCACTCAGACGGGACAATCGGTAAAAAGTCAAGAGATCATAGTTCCTTTAGATATTCTTGAAAAAAAATAGGTTATGCAGCCGATCTTTTTTAAATTCGTGAAACCGTTCTGCGAATCGTTCATACGATATTGGTTTTCTGGATTTCCATTTTTCCTTTAGGTATGATAGTTTCATTAGTCCATCTGTGATTGACGGGACAAGGTTTTACCAGCAAAATGGGGTTAGGAAAAAGATATGCGTGTTGGACGCAACGAAGGGTGGAATGGAGTATGCGGAATTGAAGAAGGACCAACTAGTGTCGAATGCCAGGTTGTGTTTTGTTAGGAGAGACAAAGGAATTGGAGGTTATATTGTTTTTTAGTTTGTGCTCATCCAAAAACTACCTTTTAACAATAGAATACATTAATAATAACTATGGTAAATTTCAATAGGAAAGTGCTGATACAGTTTCATGAAAATAGGTTCGTCATCATCTGTATTTCAATTCAAAGATAGGTTTACTGTAGCCTTCCATTTTTCTCTATTCAGAGCTGTGATTCCCTCATCCATTAGTGTGTGTTTCTGATAGATAGTGTTTCTAGATAGTGTTTCTGTTTCACGTCCTTCTTAAGTTGTTCTACGTACTTGTCTATTAGTCTTCTTCGAGTGATTTTCCCTTCAAATTTCCCTTCTATTACGTTTCTAACTAATCAATTATGCCTCAAGGTGTGTCCATCCCATTTCTGGTTCTTATTTGCTGTAGGAGTTCTCCATATGGTCCTTTCCTCTTCTCCCCTTCTATTTCACTTTCCTCATCTCCTTTTTTTCCATTTAACATTCAGCATTCTCACTAAGCGCCATATTTCAAAGGCGTATATTCTTCACTGGTCCACTTTTCAAATTCACTATGCTCCATGCGAATGGTTTGATGCTGCCTTGTGCACAAGCTTAGGTTCTTTGCAGGCTCCTCTTTTTCATAAACACCTACTTACCTTAAGCTATTCTTCGCTTGGTCATCTTCTTGAGATTCTTCGATTGTCTTCCATCACAAGTTAAAGCTGCTTCCCGAAAAGCTAAAGCATTTCAGTGCTGTGGTGTCACTCCTCGAATTGTAATATCAGCCTTCACCTTCTTTCTTTCACACATAAGGTCTTAGTTTTTTTATTTTGATGCTCATATTTTAGTCCCATCATAGAAATATTGGGAATAGTAATTGAGGATTGCTGTGAGAAATCATAAGGAGACAGGAATGGTAGATGCTAAGCTTATGATTGTGAATGGAGTGTATGAAGACTGTGATTGAGGGGAGAATGGTTTGGCTGACGAGGAAAGGGCAGGATGTTGGACGGGATGAAGGGAGGAAGGAAGTAAACTGAGACGAAGAAGGACTTGTTGTGGAGTAGGATATTGGGTTGTGTTGTGTTAGGAGAGGTTAGATATTTATTTGGTAGTTGTGGCCATCCAAAACCTACCTTAACTGGTAGATTTCCTGTAATAATTATTTTATATTCTCAAATATATTAGTTTGTAGCATTCAGAGTTGCATGGAGATCCTCTCGCGTTCCTGCAACTGCCGCGATGCCATCTGTGATGTAAGCATGTTGATTTCTGCACTGTTCTCCTTGACTCCTTTGATGTCCAATCCTTGCATTTCTTTTAATGCCACTTCTAGATATATTTGAATATTGATGTCGAGAGGTTTCATCCTAAGGTCTAACTTATTTGTTTATTTTGGCATCTAGTTTCCTTCTGTTTTTAATTTGCATGTTTTTTACTTGATTCTCGTAGAGGTGGTGGTTTATTCTTCTGCTGTTTTAGTTCATGCCAGGTTCTGATAGTATCTTGAACATCTTGTTCCATTCGACGTTGTCGAAGGCCTTCTCCAAGTTCACAAATCCCAGATATTAATACGATTTTAAAATTTAATAAAAAATACAATTTTTTCGGCCAGTACACTCAGGCTAAGAAATGGCTTTCTTGTTCCTCGGACATTCCTGAATCAAGTTGGTTTCACGTGAGGATTTCATCTATCTTTCCATCTATTCTTCAACTCTTTATCCGGGTAAGTATTTTTATTTGCGAGAATTATTAGGTTCAATGTTCTTGTGTTCTTTACATTTATCTGTTATTGGTTTCTTCGGAGTTGAAATCATCATATTCTCGATGTCCTCTGGTTGTTTTCCATCGTCCTAGCTATATTTTATTATTCTTAAGAGGGTATTCTTCGCATTGTTTTATGTAGGTTTTGAAAAAAATATGGGGTAAGAGGTCTCAAGGACGTGGGAGAAAGTTTGGGAAAGGGCGGCATGTTCGTCGGGAAGAAAGGAGAGAACTGGAATCTATACAATGACTAAATGACCAAATGGTCACCTTGAAACAGGACCCTTCCAGGACCTCACTCCGCCAAGGTATGTGGAATTCATTCATTCGATCATCGGACACTCATATTGTATCTCCTGGTCGTCCTGGATTAGAAGGGTCATCAACACGTGTTATTCGGTTCGTAAAACTCACGCAAGAGAGCTCTCGCGTCGTCATTAGAACCGGAGGACCGGGGTGGGGTTAGAGGGAGACATAAAATTCAAAACTTCATGCAAAAAAAAATAAAAAGAAAATCCGGAATGAAATCTTCGCGTTGAGATTTTTTTCCTGCCAATTCAGCGGACCGCGTTTCTTTTGTTTGTTTTTTTATTCGTGGTGATTCAGCGAAAACCCGTCCCGATCCTCTGCACGCCAGCGCCATCCGTCCGTTGCATTTTCCGCGAAATTTTCCCGACCGCATCCTGATGGGTCGATTTCTTGATAATCTTTTCCCCACCACGCCCCATCCCCCTTATCTCTTCTCCCCCCCGTATCTCTTCCCCACCTTATCTTTCCTCCCTCCCTCTCCCCTCTCTGCATATCCCACGCCCGAGATCGCTTTCAAGTGAGGAGTGGGGTTCTCGCGAGAGGACGTCAGCGATCTCTTAGCGGTCGGCAAAAAAAAACTAAATAGATAAACGATGGGGAGGGGTTTGAAAAGGAGGGATTCAATGCACAGCCCTCGTATTTGTCTTCGGCGGTTAGGCACTCGCATGTCAAGGAAAAACGTATCAAACAGGGCTAAACATGCCAAGAAAGTTGGTGAAAACTTTAATATTAAGAATTGTATTTATTTGATAAGTTACCTTTTAAAATTGTTGCATGGTCTTGGGAGGACACGAACTCAAATACCATACACTTCTCTACTACAGTCTATTTTTCATGTGCACATTAATTAGCCATTTTTAACGCATAATATGACCCCCATGTTGAGGGAGTTTGGCGAATATGATGTTTAAAATAATACTACCGTATCTAAAAACGTGTCAGACCTTCATGGAAAAACCATGCCTCACAGCGTTTCATGTGCCGAAAAAATTAATTTGTGAAAGGTATTTCAAAATAATTTCACTGAAAATTGTACCCCTCGAAAACTTGGGAGTTACGACGAGAGGATAAGCGTGGAATTGGTGCGTGAGGTGTGGAGAGTGGAAATAAATGCACGGAAAGGGAAACAAATTAATATGGTAGGGAAGGAGGTGGGGAAAGAAGAACAAGGCAGGAAGAGTAGAGGCAGCGCATATCTAATAGATTAGTTCCCTCAAAAACTCATCTTTACCGGTATGCCACTCTTAATTAAGTAATAGCAACTGTTTTCTATGTACACGTAATTTCGTGTGAGCTTCTTTCAGTTCGCCTTATATCAATTTCTACTCTAGTTTTTCATATTTCATAAATTAAGGAAGGAAGTATACAGGGATGAAGAGAGGCGTGTTGTGGAGTAGGACGTCTGGTTGTTTTGTTGTGAGAGGCAAATAAATGTATATCGTTGTTCAGTCTGTGTCCAGCGAAAGCCTATCTTAAACGGTAAGTTACCAAATAATAATAATTCAATAATGTTTTATGTTCGATTTTTGATGTTTAATGGCTTCGTTAATTTAAGGGGAGATTCTTTTCACCTCGTTGATTTCCGCGTAATGGTCCACTCCCATTTTTATAAATCTAATTTGTCAATGCGTTTTGTCAATTGGTTTTTAATACACCTTCTCACTCGCAAAGATGAAGGGCTGTTTGTTCTTTATTATGGCGATGTAATGTTCAATGTTTCCAATGGATGAGTGGACTGTGCGTTACAACGCTGGAGCGTGTCGATAGCAATCCAATTGCCACTAAATATTATTTTGTCACCATATTGAACACTTACTGCTCAGTCAAGGATAACTTTATTGTTCATTGGACCATTAAAAAAATTACGAGGCATGGGTGTGAAATATCGTGCTCACACCAACCCACCGGCTGAACGGCTGTGGTGACGGATGTTGACGGTCAGAAGCCATTAATTGCTCTAGAAATTTAAAGGAAAGCTCTGGGAAATTCGGTGGAGATACCTTAACCGGATGTAGCCGCTTACGTGCACCCAAATCGGAGATATTTGCAGAATATGGAAAAATCATTCTCCTACGGAATTCCTCGATCGAATTTAGAACAGAATTAAGGGAGGAAGAAAATATGTAGAATTTAAGAAGTGTTCAATGTAGTTTAGGCTATGAAGCTTTGTCTTGTCAAGTGAAGCTTAGAAATTTATGAGTTTACTGACCGTGTCCATCCAAATATCTTCCTATTAGTGGTTAACGGTGTAGGAAACAGGAGGGGACCGATTGCGTTTCCTTGGGGGACGCCGGAATTTATCTTTCACGAACTCGTGAATGCTTCTGTCTCTTGTAATCTTTTACAATCATTCAAAGAAGAAAGTTAAACTAACTATACTCTATGGTCGTTAATTTTACTGTGTTTGTGTGTGGGAATGTGTGTGTGTGTATGAGTTTTGGCAACGGTACCGCCTGGGAAAGAAAGTGAGGGAAGGGGAGAGGGAGGGAAGGGTCCGTAGTCTGCTTTTCGTTTCGATCAATAACTCGAGGGAAAATGCTCACACCCCCCCCCCTCCGCCCACACAACCTCTCTGTACTCACGCTTACCCCCTACGCCTTTTGGCTTCCTCCCCGCAACCCTCCCAACCCCCTTACCAAGTCCCTTCCCCGCCCACCCACTCGCCCCGCGCGTGGTGGTCTTGCGTGTGTTCGAATGTCTGCGGGAATCCGTGGCCCGCCTCGTGGTGTCTGGTGTCGCGTTTCAATCGTTTATTTTTATGTTATTTTAAATATACATTGGAGAGAATATTTTTCGGTCCAAGTGAAGTTTTAATTTAATATATTTATTTCCTTTTGCCGTTTCCAAAGCGCGTGTCGTTATTATATTTGATGGCGCTCGCACGTTTCGATGAGATCCGTGACTGGCATTTCAATGTTTCGCGGTGAAATAATTGGAGACTCCCTTGGGGGACTGATTTATTTCGTCAGTTGTTTTGTTAATGTCTGCAACACAACGGTAAAAATCATAGAATGTCCAGAATTCGATTGCCGTTGGAGTGAGACATTCCATTATCTACGCACACTGTCCCACGCGAGTGGAAAATGAGTAACGATTCTGAGTGTAGATGTTGAGTGTAAATCGTTGGATTTACATTGGTAAGGTAAATTGCGTAGGCCTAGCTAGGCTAAATACCTAAATTAAGCCAAAGTTCATCTTTTTCTTTAAGAAGTGCGTCTCCAAAGGCAAGTTTCCCACGTACTTAATCAATGTGTTTATGGGTATACATGGTTGTGTGTGTGTGTGAATATATATATATATATATATATATATATATATATATATATATATATATATATATATATATATATATTATGGCTACAAATGTAAATGGCTCAATGGCTTTGTTACAATTTCTTTATATTAAAATTATTTACATTTGCAGTCAAATGACAATTTGAAAACCAACTAAAAAAAAAATTCCGCCTTATATTTCTTAGTTATGAAGTTAGTTAGCTCATACCGACATTGTTAAACCAAAGAATCAATCGCGTGTGAACTTCGGTACGTGCGTTCCTATTTATTTTGACTGAATTACTAAATGCCGACAAACCATGACTCTTTGATTTCCCTGGCAATTCATTTTCTGCTCGACGAGACCAGTTACCGTACGGACCTAACACGAATGACTCCCGTGACACCGTATCATTTGACTGATTGAATTTCTCGTAGACAATTTCCAAGTTCGTTTGCGCGAACGATGTGGTGTGACTGTGTTTATCGCGCCAATGTAGTAGTATATAGTTGTAAAATGATCTGTGACGGAAGGAAGAGATCGCAGATAGGAACAGTGTATGAGATTACAGTTTTGGATGGGCATCGAATGAAGAATGAAACGTCTAATTGTCTCTTCTAACAAAACATAGGCTCACATAGGACTCTTCATAAATTTTTTATTCGGTTTCACATAATTCCTTCCTCCTTTCATTCGGTCTAATATTACTATCCTATTCCTGCCCTTACTCATTTGCCTATTATAATGTTCTACCCTCTATTTCACAGACTTCCACATCCAATTCCCAATCAAAATGCTCTGCATCCATCTTTCATGCCTCCTTCAGAGTTCTCCCAGTGATCCCCTCCCCACGCCTATCACTTCCTCGTTTGTTTTCTTTTCTCTCCATTGCACCTTTTCCATCTTCCTCCACACCTACGTTTCACAGGCCTCCAATGTATGCCCATTCATTGCCTTGTTTCAATGTCCATGTTTCCGCTTTAGTGGGGGAATAGAAAAAAAATTGAGTTGCGCATATGTCTGCGATCATTCCTCGACTTGCTCGTATATCGAGCCTGCGGCAACGGAACAAAAGTTTGTCGACAAGTACGTAGGAAGGGAGTGAAGGTGGTCATGAGTTTTGGAGCGTGGAGGCAGTATGATTGTTTTGACGGCAGCTTGGAAACGTTTATTTTCCTGCCATAACCAGAGCGGACTTCACATTAGCATCGTGGGAATTTGAAGCGGCGCTGCTTCCTAACAACCCGACGACAAAAGGTAGTCTTTCACCCGAAGGGAGACGTCACACCCGGGCAAACAATAAATGGCCTTTTCCGTCGGAAGGACACGGCTCAGGTTCGATAGTTTATTCTCATCCTCCAGAGTGTCGCCGTCTCGAGCGGGATGCTTTAATCGTGGTCACCCTCGTTTTGAATCATGCTGGTTACCTTACGCCAACATTTATTACTTTTCTTTGGCCGCGGTACGTTAAACACCATGATTTCCAAAAATATTCAATCCCACGCGTGTTCTCATGTACTCACATTTCCCTAAGTCCGCAATCTGTCTCCGGTGCTGAACGGATTGTGGGTACGGTAATAGCGTCCGATTTTGTTGGAAATTTTGCACTGCGAATGCTTTTAGCTTCGCCTTGAAGGAGTATGCGGTTCGTCCGATTTGAGTTAAAAATTATGTGACCCCTTAGCCTCTTTCGTTTGGACGACCACTCTTCTTTTACCTTGAAAATCATACTCCCTCCGCCATATCGCCAAAAACGTTACCTGATGGCACAACTAACCCTCTACCTGTTTGTCGTCCCCTTGGATAACCACCCCCATTTGTTCGGTCTGCCACTGTTAATATTTGCCTAGAAAAGGGTAACCACTCTAGCGGCAGCTGTACGAACCATGTGAACTGTTGGTGCAGCCATCTATATCTGGAATCATTACTGAAATAGTATTTTTAGGGGAGGCCGACAGCTGAGATCATTTGCGCAATTAGGAATGGATAAGAGAGGAGGAAGGAAGGAGGGAAACCCGGCGTTGGTGTTGGTCCGCTCTGTAACGAAGACCGCCGAGGGATCCTCAGCTTAACGTCCCTTGATAACGGACGGCGTACTCACTCAAGTGCTCTCCACAAAGCACCTCAAGTAGTACACCCTTCCCTTCACCTCAATACTTCCTCGTTTGTTTGCCTTTCTGTTCACTTCACCTTGTCCATCCACCTCAACCATATCTCCTATGTCTCCAATATGCACCTACAAAATTGCTTCAAAGAAAGAAAAGATACAAACATCTATAAAAAGGGGACATTTGCAGTTGCAATACTATCGCCACCGAGTGGTAGGTGAGAATACGGGCTAGTTTTTGAGGAACAGTTGCCAGCTTTTGAAATCTTTAATCCTCTGACTTCTATCCCACGGGAAAGGGATGTATCGTGATATATCATGTATCTCCACGTGTTAAAATTGTTCCCGCCAAATTCCGTCCCTCTGTACCGCGATCGCTCTTTTTTGCGATTTCTCCCTGTATGTTTTTTCACAGTAATATTTCCAAAATCGGTACTCGCGACTAATCGATGGGGAGTCTCCAGTGAACTCTTCCTAACGCCTTTACCGAACCCTGGCCAAAGGAAATACGCGAGAAACTTCGCTTCTCCTGTCAGTGAATTTCATTTTCTTCCAACTCCTGTTATCCCTGATCGGACTGTGTACAGCACATAGGCTATTTATAATCGAGTTCGCTTAACTCCCGGCGTTACTAACCCTGGCCCCAAGAGGGGGCAAAAACAACTGAAGGCAGGTATAGGCGACCATGTCATCAGTTCTCTTAGCCAGATTTGTTTGAGTCGATGGATAATGGTTTTACCTCTGTTAACCCATTATAGGCATGTTGGACCTTATAGGTAAGGGTAACCGTAGATTATCATTGTTACGTAAGATATCAGAACAGTATTTTATTAGTCTGATTTTGTTATTTATACTATATATAACATTTTATTCATCTATTTATTAAATTTAAAAACTTTTAATTTAAATTACCATTAATTGTACGTATGAGAAATATTCTCTTAAAATAATTGACAATGGTGAAAAATGACCATAGCTGCAAAAATTTCAGAGTGTAAAAATCATTCACCTTTACCGGGATTCGAACCCGAATCCCTCGAGGTCCGGCCGAGTGCTCTAGCCAGTTAAGCTATCGAGGCGTTCTACTCAACTCCGAAATTTTGTAGTTGGGGCATCTCCCGCAGTTTCTTGGAATATGACCTTAGCTGTCGGCGCACTCTTAAAACCTAAAACTTGCTAAAAGGTTGAGTGAGCATCCAATGCTTGAAGAAGGAGAGAAATCCGAAGATCCAAGTCACGTGACATTGGTACATTTTGTACGCCCTTTTTGAAATTGCCGTCGTAAATCTTGCTTTTGCCAAAAAAATATCATTGTCAGTCATCTGAGTTCCCTTTTTTAATGCTGTACTTACTATTAATTGCTTAGATTTTATTTTTGCGTCTATTGGATGAGGCATTTTAAAGGATTAGATACGTTTGTTTTTAATTTAAAGATGAAAATAGACGTTTCGATCCTCTGATCAGCAGCATCATTAGGAAAAAATAAAAGAATCGTCAATGGATGGCAAATAGTTAAAATTTTACACAAGACAAGAAAGATTTAAGCACAAAAAATTGGAGAAGTTGAAAATATTGTGGAAATTCGTCCACAGATGGTTATAGCCATCCATACTGTTAAGCGACGGGTCTAAATTTCTGCTGATTATGTGAAAAGTTTAAGACAGGATTATGTCGTTGACAAAGCTTAAATCAAATCGTAATAACCAGAAAGACTGTTGGTGTACACCTTTCATTTGAAATACATCTTTTCTGATGAATAATGTCGAAGTAATATACATACTCATGTATATGTGCGCGTGTAGATTTACAAAGATTTGTTTGACATTATTCATAATGGAACAATTCCACAAAGTTTTCCAAAGCGATTAATTCAATCATTTCACACGTCGCGGTGTCTAAATGAACTCCGATTTTTTTTCGAGTTTGGTACGCATGTCGTTATTGAGACCTACCAGGGTGTTATACTATGCTGGAGTTCAATCCTGGCAAGATTTATAGCGCGAGTATATCGGGACGTTTTGTACGACGTAAATTGACTCTCGAGCTCCGTCTTTCTCTTTCCCTGCCTTCTAATGTCTTCAGCGATCTGCGGTTGAGAGGGGAAAGCGGCATTCTGTTTTGTTTCGGCCTCGCGCGTTGATTGATAGCAGCAGTTTCAGCGTCCCCGTCAAAGCCAGCGGCACTTGAGAGCGATTTGTGGATGCATAGTGACGCTAAAGCCATCGAAGGGCTTAAGCGAGAGGCTTGTGTGGCTCTTTTTAAAGTGCCTTCACTTAAAAAAGGGATATATTTGCAAAGCTATCGGCCAATGAAAGTGGCCTTCGTTCATGTCACAACGGCATTATGTCATTAGAGGGGTTCGTTTCGTCGCTGGTCCGTGTTCCTTATTTGCATTGAAGTCATTTATACCGTTTTTTAAGTTCGATTAATGGTAGTTCAAGCGGTTCGTAAACCTCTTTTGTTTTAATATGTCACGTCGTGGTTATTTGGAAGTGGTAGATTGAAAATTTACCAACAAATATGGTATCGTTTTTTTAAGTGAGATCTTTTAGGGCATCGTGGAGCTGATTCACCACTAGGAAATGAAATTATAACGAAAACAAATGTGAACCGGGAGGCCAAACAATGGTGATACTGTACCAGTTTCGACAAATTAAAACGTTTATTGATTATGTTAGTTTCTTTCAATTTCGCCCATAGCAACGACAGCTTTTGTAACATTCCAGATAAACAATCTGAGACGAATGTTTACACTAGTACTACGAACAAATTTTTCTTAAAATCGGGACGGAAGGCGTGAGAGATAAACTACTCGTAAATAATTTAGAAATTTATTTTCAATTCGCTAAAAAATAAACCAAGTTTTTTCAGCATTTTGTGTTCATTGATATATATTCTCGTTTTTTTTATAATACTGTGATCTGTTGTATTATGTGTTATTCATATACACACATGTATATATATGTGTGTGTGTCTGTATATATGTGTTTGTATGTGACTACTTGTGCCCTGATGAAAGTGGCTGGGCACCGAAATATTGAAGTGTTTTGTGTTTATTTTTATTTAGTTTTTATTATGATTAAATTCAAGTGTGTAACTAGAATTAGTGAACGGCGTGAAGGTGTTATCTTTTTTATTCACATAAATAAATAAAAATTTATGAAACATTTTTACGCTAGTGATCTACTCCACTCCGCCTTCCCCGGCATTCCTGTGTTTGTATTTTGTGTGTGTTCCTATCCCTTTTTCTAATATCTACATACATCCATGTGAATGAAAATGTGTTCGCCATTTGGCGGGTATACGGCGCGGAAACATGGTCATTTAAAGCAAGATGAAAGGCGTAGATTGAAGGCTTTAGAATGTTGGTGTGGAGAAGAAGGAAAAAAGTGAGGTGGACTGAAAAGAAAACAAACCAGGAAGTACTAGGCATGATAGGGGAGGAGAGAGGATTGTTGGGAGAAGTCTACCGGAAGACGGGAGGAAAGATGGGAGTCGGAGCGTTTGGATTGGTAATGGGATGATGAAGACTATGATAGAGGGGAGAATGTTTGGTAAACGTGGAAGGGGTAGCAATAGGATGGGAAAGTTGTACGAAATGGAGGGAGGAAGGAAGTATGCGGAATTGAAGAGGCTGGCTGGTATTAGTGTTGAATGTCTGGTTTTGTCTTGTTGGAAGAGGCTAAGAAATGTGGGGGCGTTAAGTTTGATTGCACCCAAAATCTACCTTAAACTGTACCCTACTGTCGCTCTTTCAATTGTACTTCCATCCTTCTCAAGTTCTTTGCGGTGTTCTGTCGGCGTAGAGCGATATTTATTTTTGCACCTTTAATCTCCAACAGTTAAACGCGTTTCGGATTTCTTTTGTTTTCTTTTTTCACCATGAATCACGGTCCTATCCGCCGTCTCAACGAATGTATTTTTCTCTCTCCTTTCTTTGTCTACCCCACCCCCTCCCTTCATTTCTCTTCCTCCTCTCTCCTTTAATTTTTTTATATTCCAATTTACCCGTTTCTCCGCTAACTGTGCGCTGGGATCGCGTGCGATGATTGGTTGTTTCCTTGGTTTAACCGTGGGCGACGCAATTCTTTTTTTTTATCCTTTTGAAATTCACTCTATGCTCACACTCTTGATTGTTGAGGGTCGGGTGGGGTTGCAATGCTTCTCATCCCTTTACCCCTCACACCGCCAGCGCCATTCCTCTTCAACCCACCCCCCTGATCCTACCTCTTATCGGGAAAGGATTTTCTAGCAACCGGACACACGCCTTATCTATTAATTGGTCCCATTCGCTTCCGTTCGTTTTGATCAATGTTAATCTACCCTTTCATAAGTTGTTTTTGGACGGTCTTTTAATGTGCTGTAATGACCCACGCATAGATCCGTTCCTTTGCCCTTTCACGTAATTGTGCTCAAGTTTAAATCGACGAGCTACTAACGAATAACCTCGGAGATTACGTGACGCATTTATGAAATATAACTGGGTGAATATTATTAACTTCATTCATTTGATTAATTTGGCTGCATAAATTAGAGGATAAATTTACTAAAATGACGCTTGCCATTTTAATTTTAGTTGATTCGTAAAGTGTAGGTTTTCGTATGATTTGTAATCGCAAATTCTAAAATATACTTTCCCGTTATCATTTAGTTGTGAAGATCTATTTCATCGCTTTGCGGGCCTAGGGAAACAGTGGTGGGCCGCTGGTTATGCACTACAACCCCCTGTAACAGTTCCAATTTTCAAAATTTCCTTCAGTGCTAGTTTCAGTTAACGTGGTCGTTTGTTTATGCTTTGCATAGGTTGGTCGATGATTATGACTTTCAATGAGTATAAATTTCTTTTCGGATTCAAAGCTTCCATCCAGTTCAAAGATCTTTTAATTTAACTAAATTTTAACACTAACTTTTAACTTACTAACACAGGAAATGTGAAATTTCTGTTACAACTTAACCTGGTCTCCCCGTAGACATTCACATTTTTCGCAGTTTTGGATACACAGTTCCATGGCCGCCAAAAATAATTCTGTATGTTAAATATTTTGCCCACTGGAAAAACCGGCTGGTCCGTGGCCGAGGATTACTTATTTGGTTCGTTATCAGGTTTTGACGTTCGGCTATCTTTGAGCTGTTATGCAGCCATGAAGGCGCATTTTTATACACAGTTATAATACCATGAACACGTGTCACTCGTTCAGTTAATGATGAATTTAGATATGGGTGCGTTGAAAACCACATTAGTGGGGAAAACGGATGATTACTCATTGTTATTGTACGCTGAATGACGCCATTTCAATTGTTGGGAACGGTTATCACTCTAGCGGGAGCTATACAACCCGTTTGCAATGTCAGGTGCAGCCATCTACGAGTATATTTAGCTCTAATAAATAGTTCCCGCGTATTTTGAGCTCTGCTACAAAAAGACTCCCAAGTTCCGAGAAAAGAAATAAGGTGACAGTTGCACTTGGAAGCACTTCGTACCTGGATGTGTGAACCTCACGTGCCGTTTAGGAACGAGTAAGCGGAGAGCTCTACCCTCCCATATCAAAGCAACCTTCGTGGTGATTACTGGTGTTGTTATATTGACGTACGGAATTGAGATTGCGGACAAAACTAATGGGCAGGTCGACAGGCAGGTGCTCTCTCTTGTCTGCAGTAGGTTGACAGTTGAGTACTGTTTCCTGAACGATTGCATTGTTTGTGGAGCTCTCTTTAATAATCCGGACGACGGCAGTGTTTCTGTTCCCTCGAATCGTCACTTAAAAAATAGACTACGCGATAGTATATTCGGAAATCCCCTTGCTCACAATGGCGAAATGTTGTTGTCAGTGATATTTCCACTTTCGACGAGGCCGAGTTTATCCCGCTGACCCATTAATGTAGCTTTACGCATAAGAAGAGAAGTAGGTAACTGCCGATCTAAAAAGCCTATGGTTCGTGTAACTGTACCTTTGTGCAAATATTTGGGGTAAGGTTTTTCAAATTTTGTTTTATGCTTAACTTTAAGCACAGTCTGGAAAAGTTTTCATCGTGGATGTGGAGGAATTACTTTCGTGATCAATTGGAACGATTTTTGGGTAGCGGATGCGGATTGAGATCACAATTTAGTAACAATAGAGTGTAACGTCCGATTCAAAAAGATAAAATAGGCAAGACGGTTTGGAAAAGGAATTTGTAAACATTAACAGGAACGAAAAGATAATAACAGCTGGCTAGGGAGAAAATTACGTGTGAGAGCAGGGAGATAGATGCTATGGAAGCAAAATGGTGGCGTACCAAAATAGGGATGTCGAAACCCGCAAACGGAACTAAGAAACAGTTAATAGATAAAGTACAAGGAAAGCGTTAAATGATAAACTGAAGTGGGTGACAAATAGAGCTAAAGAATCTATAGAGGGGGTCAGGCCTACTGCTGAGGTGATTTGCGCCATTAGATATAGGTGGTTAATTTGGTAAAGGTAGGATTTTAAGGGAATAGGGGTGGAATGAAGAGTCGGAAACCCGGCGTCGGCATTCGCCCACTCAATATCGAAAGGTGTCTAGGGGCAATGCAGTTTAACGTCCCTCTTAACGGACAGCGTACTCAAATTAAAGTGATCTCTCCACGTACTACCCCAAGTAGGAATTGGGACACCTGTAAAAAATTCATACTAACGCCGGGATTAGGACCCGGGTCCTCGGGTTGGGAAGTTAGCGCACCAATTACGTTTCGTACGCATCGGAGGATACTTCATCAGGTCTTCAATTCGGATCCGTGAGTGATGGCCTGAGCCGTGAAGCCTTTTCAAAAAAACAAATCATTAGCGAGATTGATTAAACCTAATGGTACGTCCAGAGCGCACGTACCATTGGTACCATTGCGTTTATTCAAGTTTGTGTACGAGAGACTTCGTATTTCATCCCTCTTGGCATTCGGACGCACTTTTAAGCAATTGCAGTGAGACGTGTGTTCAAAGTCTCTTCTCTAGCCGATCGAAAAGATCGCATTTGGGGGGGTTAATAATACGTCGTCCGGGCAACGAGGGATGCTCTGTTTAGAAGGCAAGGGAGGGAGGGCTATTAAGGATTCCACTACGCATTCACTTAGCCTCCGCTGCCTCATCACCCTTCTCCTCATCCCCTTCTCCTCTCACTTCTTCGCTTCTTTCAAGATGGTCCATATTGTAAGTCCCGCGGCTCTCGTCTTCTTCTCGTGCGTGTCGTTAAGTCATCCGTAATTTTTTGTCGCCTGGGAAGATGGCCTCAAGGAGTCCTCCCATAGGACACTTCATTTTCGCCGACGGGTATAGACATGAAGAGATAAAGACATTTATTTATTTGTTTTTGGTCGGGGCATCAAAAGAAGTAGCGCAAGTTTGACGAAGAAGCGTTTTTACGGTGGACAAAAGGTGAAGAATTTGAAATAAAATTGCCTAAGTCGTTATGTACTTGTATTCATGCTATGATACATTTTAATTTGAAAATAAAATATAAGGTCACAGTCACTCTTTCTTCCCACACCGCTCCTCTCCGTGTAATTGCCCACTTGTTAAGAGCTCTTTTTCGCGTCGCGGGTTCCTGTCCAACGCCGAAAATTCTTTCCCAAGCACTTGAACGTTCTAAAATGCCAATGACAAAGTATCACATACTAGTATCACCACATACAATAGTATCACTCCCACCTCCATCGCTGTGGAATGCACCGTCCTTCCTCCCGACTGAATTAGTGATAACTGCCGCTCTGCCAAACCTATTCAACCTTTACCAATCATCCCATCCTCCAAGACGCCGCCTATCAAAACCAGTCATTTCTGACTCGTATTTACATTGCAGTACTCTGTTCTGAATCCACCTGCATAATTAAGAGGAAAACTGTTATATGGCTTACATATGGCTACATAATGTATAGTTATCTCCAGGTCTCAATTATATTCACTAATGCCTTTACCTCGACCCCCCACGCACCTTCTTCTCTCGCTAATTGCTTGCTTCCTCCACCCTCCCACCCGCACCCAGTTTTCCTCCCTCTTATTCGTTCACCTTCGCTCAACCCGGGGAAACGTGTACAGCAGCGGTCGACTGTTCATGAAGGCGGCAGAACTGCCAAAACATATAATTTTGTTTGCCCCCTCAGATTGCTGAGGAAGGCGGCCATACCGCCAAAAAGTATAGCATTGCTAGCACTCTTGTTACTTAAAAAGATGCCAAAGCCGCTTTGATATTATTTTAGCACTTTTCTATTATTGAGGGATGCGGCCGAACTACGAACGAAAATTATGATAGTGTCCTATAGCAACTTTAGACAACTGAGGAAGACAGTCGGAATTCGAAACGTAAAATATGAATTTTCCTACCTTAGGCTAATGCAGTAGGTGGCAAAACCGGCAAAACATTTTATGCTCTGTTGGCACCCTTTGGTTACTGAGGAAGGCAGCAGGACCGATGAAATGTATAATAATGTGTCGCCTTAAGGTGATTTCTATGGTTGAATACTTGTATCACATTTATTTATGTGTGTATAATGTATTAAGTTTATGTATGTGTTTGTTCTTATACACCCGAATATTATTAAATCGTGGTTCATCAGTACCCATTTGCCGCCGCAACGTTCAGTAACCCGAGTCTTTAACCGGGAGCGCGTTGGTCTCCCAAGTGATATGGTTAGATGCAAGAGGGCTTCATTTTCATTACGGAGCCGTTGTATGCAGGACAAGGAGAGAGAGAGGGGGGAAGAAATGAAGATTTCCCTGTGGATGAATCATGACCGTTGCCCAGAATGTTGGCATTGTGCATTGTAATGAAATTACGTCATTTCCACCGTTTTCTCTCCTGGTGAAGCCCCCCCCCCCCGGTTCTTGATACGTGTTAATTATTCACAAGGGTTCAATTCTGCTTTCAAATTACCCGGGTGTCCGCGTAAAAGTCCGAGGTATCACCGTCGTAATTTCATGCGCATTGCCGCCATGTTACTCTCCTGTATATACTGCTGCTTATTCTAACGGAGGAAGGAGGGTTGTGAGCGAATGGAGTATGTTTTTTCTTTCTTTTCTCTCTCCGGCGATTTGAAAAAGGTCCCACTCCTTTTCAAGGGGCTGTGTAATGACCCCCTCCCCTTTGCCCCTTCCAATGAAGCGCTTTGTAAACAAGACGTTAAGCTGCTCGTAAAATTTGACGTCTCCCTGAAAGAGAGAGTGTGTGCCCTCGTCTCACTCATCACATTTGTCCCGTCGGGTTGGTTGGATGTGTAGGTGCCTACTCGGGAATTCCCAGAGCGGTCGTAATGACTTCTTTCTCTCAGCTTTTTTCTTTCTTCGGCTCTGCTGTTCGCCTTCTCTAGATGTACCCGAGTCGTTCGAACTCCTATCGAGGTGATGATGCTTCCTTTCGGCACCGCAAGGATATCCGAATAAACCCTAAATCGATTCCAGTGTCCTTTGTCCCTCTATCGCATACGATGCTTATTTTTTTCTCCCAGCCTGCTGCAAATATTAGGGATTATTGAGGACGGAATATAGCATGAGGCGATTTTTATTTTTTTCGTTGTTTTTTTTGTCCTCCGAGCGCAAGACAGGGATGGCAATCAAAAAGAAAGGGAAAACAGTGCCTTGATTCCATCTCTTGACTCTTCGACCCATTCGTTTGGAGCCTATTTTTTTAAAAGGAAAGAAAAAACCGCGTCGATGTTGCCGATTTTCGTTTCACATCACCCGTTTCCCCGATGGGTGGCCAAGTGAACCGCGCACGACGTGACAACGATGGACTCGCACATCACCATCGCCGTGAAGACCGATCGAAGGAGTTAATGGAGTTTGCGGACCAGCTTCGCTGGAAGTCGTTTCCTTCGGAGTTTCATCCTGTGAATCATGGCGGCGGGCGAAAAGAAGCATACGTTTAGACTGAGTGGTGTTCAACCTTATGGGATTCCTGGGCCACTTTGGCAAAAGAAGAAAAACTCATTGGCGTTTGAGAAAAAAATACAAACAGTGACAAAAGCTGATGAGCGAAAGAATGAATATCCGTGGATAAAATACGTCGCAGAAACATTTGGTGAAATCGTAAAGAGTACATTTGTACATATATATATTTATATAATGTATAACACTTAGCACTAGTGGACACAGACAAAAACACAGAAACACACAAAAAAGAGACTCAATATTTTTCGAATTTTCGGTGGTCGTTGCCACCTTTATCAAGGAAGAGAGGGACAGAACTCCCATACATAATAACCCCATATATATAAATAACCCCCCTCCCAGAACCCCATATATATAAATATATATATATGGGGTCGCGGTAGTCCAGTGGGTAGAGCGTTGGACTGCTGACCGGAGGGTCCCGGGTTCGATTCCCAGCGCGATTCCCGGTTAAGGCACTCTGGCAACCTGCAGCTCCACCCAAGCTATGTGATTTTTCGGATACCAGATCTTCCTGGGAAACCATAACCGGCACAGGTAAAGGAACTGGCCCCCCTACCCTGACGTATGAATTTTCACACGCCGTAGAGGGCTTAGTACTGGGTGAACTATACCATCACCTACTAAACCGACCTTTGTGTTGATTACTGTGTTTATGTATATATACATAAATATATATATATATATGTATAAATATATATATATTTATAATTTAAAAAAAATATTTATGTATATATATATATATATATATATATATATATATATATATATATATATGTGTGTGTGTGTGTGTGTTTTTGTGTGTGTGTGTGTGTGTGTGTATGTGTGTGTATAGATGATTCCGTCGACTTAACACGGAAGTGCCGAATAATAAATTGGACAGATACAAACAACATAGAAACACATAAAAAGATCACTCACACGTTATTTCTTGATCATTTCGACAGAATTCTGCTCCGTCTTCATCGGAAGATAGAGAAGTAATGACCATATATATTAGCACTAGTTAACAAAAACACCCAAACAAGAAAAGAAACTCATACGTTTTCGAATTTTCGGTTGGTAAGCCACATATCTCAATGAGAGAAGGAAGGAACAGGAGAAGATTATACGAGGTGCCCCGGTCTCTTAGCAGAAGGGGCCGGAGACGCTGGACAGAATGGGAAGGTGGGGAAAGGTTTGCTGGGGGAATTAGCAGGGAAATTTTTAGAAGAGTTTTATTTGAGCGCAATAGGTCAATTGTTGGGAGCTTCCATGCTCGCATTTATTGCTCTGATTGTTGATTCAGTTCAATTTATCGTTCGCCAGTGTAGTAGTTCGTTGAGTCACGAGGCATAATGACATGATTTCCAGCTAAGATTATCTAATTTATCGGGACATTTATGTTCATAGGACTCAGGTGATGTCTTGAAATGTAGATTGTTCATTCAAGTCGGGAAACGCGGGCTCAGCTTTGAAATAATTACCTTTTTTGGCATGCGGTGGAATATGATTGCGAAGATGAGCGACGGACGACAGATAGACCGTGAGATACGGGCCCATCCCTTTCCTATGCTGTAGACTTTCGGTGCCGTTTTAAACCTCAATCGTTATCATTCCTTGAATCCAACCGGTTAAACCTACAAAGAATGAAAGGGAGAAAATATTATGTCCTCGTTAATGTTGCAAGAGGAGAGGAAAGGAACGGTAATGATTGATGAGGAGGATTCGTTTGTCTTTCTCCGCCGTAGAACTTGTCTCTGGCGCTCGCCAGAGAGCAAGATGAGTGGTAATTTCTGCGTAAAGAGGAGGAGCAAATGAAAGGACTTGAACGTCTTAATTCGCAATCGAGGTACCAGTACCTCTATACCTAGAGCTAGTTGCAACCCTTGTTATTTTTGACACGATAAAAGGTGTCGTGGGTAAGAAAAAACCTAGGACTAGAAAACTAGATGGTACCGGCGACTCAGTACCAGTTCTTCGCGTGCGAGTGCTACGAACCTCTACCTCGATAACTGTATCTATGATAATAATGCCCGATGTTTCTTGAGTCTCTGATACCGTTAATAACCGATGTTGGATACTGACGTTATGTAAGTTATCAGTGGTTGGTATCTGTTGTAAGAAAACTATGTATTTATATTTACATGTATATATGTATTTGTGTTTGTGTGTGTGTGTGTTTGTACACGTATAAAAGCAATAAACACAGTAATCAACCCGAATGTCGGTTTGGCATGTGATGGTAGAGTTCACCCAGTACTGAGCCCGAGGGCATGTGAAATTCACACAGCAGGGTAGGGGGGCCAGTTCCTTTCCCTGTGCCGTTTATGGTTTCCCAGGTTGATCTGATACCCGAAAAATCACATAGCTTGGGTGGAGCTGCCGGTGCCCGGAGACTTATCCAGGAATCGAACCCTGTGCCCTCTGGTCAGCTATGGGATAAGTTAGTATAGACTCTCTGCTATAATACGGTATGTTTCATAGTGTCAATGGATATTGTGGGCGCAATCAGTGTCTGAGAATAACAGGAGTATGTAGTCCCAGGGTTCATTAAAAACTTACCCTACATTAATTGACCCTTTTAATAAATTCCCGGTATTCGTAAGCAACGAAAATTCGTACAGGTACTTGTCGGATGGTGTACAACTATGTATTATGCAACAGTATCTCTTTAAAGGGGTTTTATTAGCTTTCTTGGAGGTGGCGTTTCGTAAATAAAAGATGAGGGTATTCTTTAATACGGGGCGTAAGAATTCCTTATATGATGTTGTAGCTGCCTTTGAGGGAAGAGTATAGGAGACCTTTGAGGTATGAGTTTGGAAAAGGGTAGAAAAGTAACCCCTATACATAAGAAAATGTGCAAAGAAATGCCTTAAAAGGAGATGGAATGGGATAGATATTGGATGGCGAGTCTGAAAAAGTTTGGGGAAGTTGTTTATTGGGATATTGGAGTGTTGTGGGATGCTGAAGGTGTCGAGATAGGATAGAATGTTTGATTACTGGGTAAAACGGGAGTTGAAGTATTTTGGACTTCATGAGTGAAATAAATTACTTGTTAGGGAGATGACTGATGTGAGGCTGCGCTGTAGGAGTGCGTGATGTATGTATTTGCGCAGACATACGTGCCAGAGGTTTTATTTATACCATCCGCGATCTAAATTCGCATGGTAGATTACACGTAATTTCATAAGGAATGGCAGTTAGGAAGAGAAACGCGAAGTTTTCCATAGTATTTTTTTGTAAATGATAATAATGTTTGATTACTTCCAGCTTTACAGAGAGAAAACGGGAAAGTAGAATCACACCTGGTTTGGGAGCTTTAGGTAACCTCAAAAGAACGACCCGAGGGAAGAGGACTCCCATAGATGTAATCCATTCGTGCAAATGAATCACACAAGAAACGAGAAATACCATTGTCATTAAATGTACGAAATACAGGGCGCGGCGACATAACTTCCTTTTTTTCTATTTTCCCATTTTAAGAAGACACTTTTCCTGGGAGAAAGTTAAACTTATCGCGTTTTTAAGAACCGAGTGTCCATAATATCGAATACTACGAGTGCATGTACTATTCTGGACTAGTAGAGAAAAACTATTTAAAATCCAGTCATATTTGGTGTAATTTGTGATACTTATTTTATTTAATTTTTTTTCCTGGGCTACTTAAACAAGGCATGCTTATGACGGATGTTTTATAGTCACCTCTTACGTAGAAGATTCCTTGCTCGTTTGTGAATGAATAAATTCCTCAGTGTCGGAAACTTTACATTAATGACTAAAGGAGAAAAATGTTGGTTACTAATCTTTTCATCTACCGCTCTAATGAAACGTTCCTTCAGAAGCACGGCTCTCTTCAGTATAGATGCGCTCCTCCCCAAGAAACCACCCCATGTTTGATCTTAGACTGCATTTAAACGAAATGTTTTACTTGAAACGTCGTAAAATCTGTGAGATTTGTTCTAGACATTAGCAAATAATCAACTGGAAAACAGCAAATGTTTTTCTTGTCATAATGGAATAATTTGGCATCATGTCTGATGGCCGCCACGTTCAAACTGGCTGTTTTTCGGAATGGTTATAGCATTATGCATGCACGAAAGCGCTGGAGAAGGGGTATGAATGGAATATGGGATAAGTTTTAATCAGCAAACTGCCTGTTCCCTGACTTAAGTCCCTCCCGTTGGGGAAACCGCGTCCCAGGGAGCTGTGCATCCCGTGGGATTGGGACCTTCTCCCTAGATCCTCAAGACTTCAACGAAGACAAGGTGGGGATGTTAGAAAGGGGGTTGGGGGACGTCGCAGAGAGTCGGAAGAGCTCAGCATTCACGGACGTTAGATGTTATCTCATCGAGGGACCGAGGGCCGTAAAAACTCCGGTCCCGGACCTTAGCAGCGAGGGGGTATTATCTTTAAAGGATTTCCCCGGGAGGCCCCTAGGCTGAGGAGGAAAGGCTTCCTGATATGAGATTCGAGCGAGCGTGTTTTATCAGGCTTTCTTCCTCTAACCCTCCCCAACCCGCCCCCTTACACTGCTAAACCCCTCTTTGGTCCCCCCCCCATACCAAACTACTGCATGCACACCCTCACACACATATATCCTGCCTCTCCTTCTCTATATTTTAAGGATGCATTTTCCCTCGGCGTCTATATCCGTTGCGTTGACCCAGGCGGCTTCCAAGGCGAGCGATTCCCTCTTGTTTCTTTTGGGCGCTGTTAACTGGGGGAGTTAATTGCCAGGGTAGGGGTGGAGAGGGATGGAAAGGGGCTATTGTAATCATCCCTTCCACTGCATCTAAGTTTTGGTCCCCAAACCCATATTCCCCCTCCCTTCCTCCTCTCATGAGGACGATGGGGTATGATGAGAATGGGGGACCCTGGAAATCAATCAATGAAGCCCCACCCCATTTTACTCCATCATGGAAGCTCTTATCACCAAATCCAGGAGTCGCGGTGAAGGAACACACAAAGAGGGAAGGAAGTGGTGTGTTTCGGTTGTGCGGCATTTTGACTTCCTCCCGATTGCCTCAAAATACAAACCCTTATTTCGTGAAGTCACTGCGGAATTACCTCGTACTCTCTGTAATTGCTCCCAGAGAGGAAATCCATTCATCGCTCTACACAAACGTATCGCGTAATTATTCACTTAAACTGGAATTGGTGTTCGCGCATAATCGATGACTGGAAACGTCATATAAAATCTATTTTGCAAATGTGCAATCAATCGTTCCGAGTTTAATCTCACACGCGAAGGAAGTAATCAATCATGAGGCGGAATTGCTGCACTGTTGCCGTAAATGAAATCCATGATAGAGCACAGGTTTTTATCACTCGGTTCCGGAGTGATTCGAGTTTGCTTCCACGGAAACTCGAAGGTTCATCGATGGGTAAAAACATTTTACAAAAGGAATGATCAATCGTTTGAATTTTAATTACTACATCAAGGAAATCACACGTTGCGTCAGGAAATTGAAAAAAAAATGACAAGATGTTTAGTATAAAAAGTCTTGTGAAACGCTGGGCATGGCATTCCAGTCGGTGAGCTTTTATAATGCTTCTTTTACCTGAGCAAATTTCCTTCCTAAGTGTATGCACGTGTATAATTCTGTGTCCAATGTCCCCCAAGACACTGCCCAAACACGTGATCTGCTCAATCTGCTCTGTTTTATTTTTATCCTAATTGAATGTTTGACTTAGCCCTCTGTATCATTGCGCTGTTTATATTGCTTTTCTGAAATAAACAAAATTACTCGGATAAACATTGCTGGTTACAATGTAGTGTTAACTAGAAGAAG